>NC_143387.1:7880275-8245551 GCF_980474605.1 Leiobunum rupestre | reverse complement strand
CCAATATAAAGAAGGGTGGTGCCGCTGAATTTTCCATTCGTAATTCGATTAACCCACCCAATAAAGTTACGCATTTACTATAGAAATTAACTTACCCGTTATGACTACATGGACAGCGTGGAAAACTTTTTTTAACTCTCTGTAGGGCGAGCATTTGCTAAAACAATCTTTTGAGAATGTGATTAGAGTATGGGAAGCTTTTCAAATAAAAAATTCGGTAATATTTTATTGAAATGTATAATGGCAATCGTAATTGTTATATATATATTTTAAATCTATAGTGGAATTGCACAATTAGTATGTCCAGGCGGACTTGCCGATATCTTGGAAGCCAATATGTTACGCATTCCGTAACCTCTTTTAAAGGCAACACCGTGATACACGAGAATCAGCCGTAACCGGCCTGATTCAAAAAGTAAGTTTCGTAATCATTTACGATGGGATTGTACTGCGGTCGTCTCAGGATGTTTGTCACGCATAGAGATATAGTTAAGGTTACGTCACTTAATACGCGTAAGTATAACACTTTAGGATAATATTTTAATACAACTATTTTTTTCTTGGACCATGTTGGCTTAAATTGAACGGGGTTTCCCAAGTCGTCCATTATATTTATTTCGATTATTTAAAGGTTTGAGCCTGCGACTGATAAATAGCGTGGTTAAGTTATAAAAGTGGCAGTTGTTTCTCCGTCTTTTCCTTTAATGCGGGATCGATTAATCAATTGCCCAGTGTTACAAGCTAGGCTCCTTTTTGATAATGTTTAATATTATGAAGTATTTTTAATGTTATTATTCTATTACAATAATATAACACAATTATGATTAGTGAATATTTTATACTTTTTCTTACGTTCCATATCAATTTAATACAGAATTTAAGCCAACGCTGAAAACCGTGTAATGGAATCTTATAGGTCTGTAGACGTAGCTTTATTAAGTAGAAACTACAATCCAACAAGGTATCTTTACAGGATTTCTAACGGAAACACAACCTGTCTATTGTGTTTCCTAAGAATAAATATTAGAACCGTTTAAAACCATGGTTTACCGTTCGAATAGCAGAAGTAAATGAACCGAAGTTATCGATATAGCGCTCAGAATCGGAGGGCGTTTTCCTCATGAAAATGTTGAGAAAATCGAGTCAAATAAAAGCTAATTTCCATCCCCGTCTTTTGACTCGATAAATTACGCTTGTGAATTGTGGGTATAGCTATTTCTATGTATAAATACTGGTTTCATAAAAACAAAGAGGTTTTTTTGCGGCCTAAGAGCGTGCAAAATTTCCATTTCAAGGCCAAAATGTAACTTCATGAGGAAAACGCCTCCAACATGGGGATTATAGCAGTCTGATAAATCGGTTCATTTACATTTGATAATAGTAATTTTTAATGTTAAATCATTACGTGCATTATACATATAATTTTTATTTTCAAATCCCCTTATGAAAACAACAGACCTATAAAGTGTTCTTTACCACATTTAATTGCACTAATACTAAATAATTTAATAATTGACATTATGCTAAGTTCCTAAAATTATTTCAAATTTTAAGCACATTTGATATTGTTTCTATTTAGTTAATTTCTGCCAATTCAATTTTCATATCATTTTAAAAAACGAAGCTTTTAATCTAGCTTTGTTTGGGTTATGGATATTTTTGTTTTTGAAATTCCTTTTTAATCATCATTTTGTAAAAATGACACCAGCAACATATATTACAATACAGAGTTAATCCCGATTGATATTCGTTTGGTGCTAATTATTGCCAAAAATTAAAGCTATTAAAAACTTATTTCAAGTTAATTATTTAACTAATTATTAAAGATTGCAAAACTTATCTACTGACGAATGCTTAATAACTTAAATAAATGGTTTTCAAATGATACTATTGTGGTCAATCACTGTCCAATTACGGATTTCGGAGTTTCAAGTTGAGTTTCAATCAAGCTTTAAATGCCAATTGAAAGAGACAAATAAGCACGTTAACCACGTTTAATCTCAATTTTTATCTTTTTTTTAACTTAAAGTTAGGACGTTTATTGAGAACGGATCTTTTCAAAGAAAAAATCAACATTTTAATACAAGTGAATTAAATTGTACAGCTATAAAACCGTTAAGGTAATTTAATCAAATAGTCCTCTAGCGAGCAGCCTGGGGGGAAAGTGTTTCTCTAGGAACGAAAAATCCATTAAAAAAATGACGACATCCAACATCTGAGCAACCAACCAAATGAGCAACGAAAGAGCGGCTGAATTAAGTAAGGAAAATAAAATAGATTACTCAAAGGAGAAAAGAAAAAACAACCAAGAGTATCGACAGACCAACCGAGTGGCGAAAATCTGTAGATTATCCAAACAGTGATAGTCATACCAATGTAACTTGGCGATAACTATCTTAGGTGTCTTAAAAGCAAACAATATGGGTTTTTGATGAAAAATATATATATTAAGCAACTTAAAATATTTGGTTATTTTAGTATTTAAAAAAGTTTAAAGGTCTTAAAATAATAATATTCTTAACGACTAAAATGTGAAATAACTTAGCATGGCAAACCTCAACTAGAGTATTGTCTGATTAAATATTCACCTTTATTCACCCATTATTTTTACAATCGGAAAAAAGTAATACCAGCATGGCGGCCATAGCCAAAGGTACGGCGTGGCGTCATGATGCCAAGTCCCTATTCAATGCGTTGATATCAATCTAAGCGATTTTCAAATTCGCAAATTTATCGTTACGTGATAATATTTTAACAAATTTTGAGTGTGTGAAGTTTAATGGACATTAAAAATTGTTTATTGAGCATTATGTGTGAGCTGACCTTTGACCTAATGTGTAATTCTAAGCACTCACAAACAATAGTCTGCATTTGCGCTGTAAATATAGACTATGCGTTACCGCATTATAGCTATGTAAATTAACTTCAGTTGTTGCAAAGACAACATTTCTTGGGGCTGTTTCTAATGTTTACGCTTTTTTCCGTCAAAACATTGGCATTATGCGACGGTTTCTTTTTCTACATTCTTACTTTCCACTGTTAAAGAGTTTGACTATGATGTTTCCATGATCTAGTAGGATACATTTAGTCCAAGAGCCCATGACAAAATAAGCATGTGATAAGCTACACGATCTGTCAAGGTATTTTTTAATTAGGTTAGTGATTTGTAACAAAGAACTGTTTGTCTTAAGCTTGGTTTCCACCAGCGCGCGTCAAAAAGCGACCCTCAGCTTTGAAACTTGAGTATGTTCTTACGCGCGACAAAAAATTAATATTATAACGCGCTCTTACGCGCGTTGGTGGAAACCAAGCTTTACGGTTCAAAGTGGGGGCTTTCCGGAAACGCGAACCACGTGATGTCACATCCGGTGACCTTGAAAATTGATATGACCTGATATTGATATCATTTGATTGGTTTCAAAGTGCTCTTACCAAATATCGCTAAAATAACCTTCAAATCTCAACCAAGAAGCGTATAATATTAAAAAACTAATTTCGAGCCCCTCCCAAATTTACATGTATAAGACAAAATTACTTTTTTAGTCTTATACGCCGTTTGGTTCAGATTTTAAGGTTAATTTAGCGATATTTAGTAAGAGCACGTTGAGACCAATCGAATGATACCAATATCAGGTCATATCAAATTTTCAAGGTCACCGGAAGTGACGTCACGTTGTTCGTATTTCGGGAAAGCCCCCACTTTGTCCCGTAAGACAAACAGTTCTTTGTTACAAATCACTAACCTAATTAAAAAATACCTTGACCCATCGTTTAGCTTATCACATGCTTATTTTGTCATGGGCTCTTGGACTTATTGTTCACCAATTTCAGCAACGTACGTAAACCAAAAAATTTATAATGTTATTAAAATACGAAATATCTATTGTTGGGTCAGCGAATTATTAGTCTTATTAGTCAACTAGTAGTTTTCGAAATTTCTTTCTTTGACTGACACATTTCATAGAAATATTCTACTTTCTTTGACTGACCATTTCATAGAAATATTCTACTTTCTTTGACTGACTATTTCATAGAAATATTTTACTTTCTTTGACTGACCATTTCATAGAAATATTCTACTTTCTTTGACTGACCATTTCATAGAAATATTCTACTTTCTTTGACTGACCATTTCATAGAAATATTCTACTTTCTTTGACTGACCATTTCAAAGATATATTCTACTTTCTTTGACTGACCATTTCATAGAAATATTCTACTTTCTTTGACTGACCATTTCATAGAAATATTCTACTTTCTTTGACTGACCATTTCATAGAAATATTCTACTTTCTTTGACTGACCATTTCAAAGAAATATTCTACTTTCTTTGACTGACCATTTCATAGAAATATTCTACTTTCTTTGACTGAACATTTCATAGAAATATTCTACTTTCTTTGACTGACCATTTCATAGAAATATGCTACTTTCTTTGACTGGCCATTTCATAGTAATATTCTACTTTCTTTGACTGACCATTTCATAGAAATATTCTACTTTCTTTGACTGACCATTTCATAGAAATATTCTACTTTCTTTGACTGACACATTTCATAGAAATATTCTACTTTCTTTGACTGACCATTTCATAGAAATTTTCTACTTTCTTTGACTGACCATTTCATAGAAATATTCTACTTTCTTTGACTGACCATTTCATAGAAATATTCTACTTTCTTTGACTGACACATTTCATAGAAATATTCTACTTTCTTTGACAGACCATTTCATAGAAATATTCTACTTTCTTTGACTGACCATTTTATAGAAATATTCTACTTTCTTTGACTGACCATTTCATAGAAATATTCTACTTTCTTTGACTGACCATTTCAAAGAAATATTCTACTTTCTTTGACTGACCATTTCATAGAAATATTCTACTTTCTTTGACTGACCATTTCATAGAAATATTCTACTTTCTTTGACTGACCATTTCATAGAAATTTTCTACTTTCTTTGACTGACCATTTCATAGAAATATTCTACTTTCTTTGACTGACCATTTCAAAGAAATATTCTACTTTCTTTGACTGACCATTTCATAGAAATATTCTACTTTCTTTGACTGAACATTTCATAGAAATATTCTACTTTCTTTGACTGACCATTTCATAGAAATATTCTACTTTCTTTGACTGGCCATTTCATAGTAATATTCTACTTTCTTTGACTGACCATTTCATAGAAATATTCTACTTTCTTTGACTGACCATTTCATAGAAATATTCTACTTTCTTTGACTGACACATTTCATAGAAATATTCTACTTTCTTTGACTGACCATTTCATAGAAATTTTCTACTTTCTTTGACTGACCATTTCATAGAAATATTCTACTTTCTTTGACTGACCATTTCATAGAAATATTCTACTTTCTTTGACTGACCATTTCATAGAAATATTCTACTTTCTTTGACTGACCATTTCATAGAAATATTCTACTTTCTTTGACTGACCATTTCATAGAAATATTCTACTTTCTTTAACTGGCCATTTCATAGAAATATTCTACTTTCTTTGACTGACCATTTCATAGAAATATTCTACTTTCTTTGACTGACCATTTCATAGAAATATTCTACTTTCTTTGACTGACCATTTCATAGAAATATTCTACTTTCTTTGACTGACCATTTCATAGAAATATTCTACTTTCTCTGACTGACACATTTCATAGAAATATTCTACTTTCTTTGACTGACCATTTCAAAACCACCGAACAAAGTATAACTAATGTTATTCGTTCTCAACTTTCTAATTCACAAATTTGATCTGGCACCTATAGTGGTGCAAAAATTGTATTTTGAAAATTGGGAAAATATTTTCAGTGATCGATGAGTTTTCAGATAACAGTGTCCCCCGGCAGGAATAACGAAACATTATAAATTTCATTACTCTAGCGATTAAAGTTTTTGAAACAAATTTAGTTTTAGAGCACAAGGTAACACCCTGTATATAGAATTTTAGATAGTAGATAGGGTCAGTGGAAATCTTGTTAATTTATTCAAGCGCGTCACTTAAAGGGGAACGGCCAAGCTTTCCCAAATATGGCCTTATTTCCGTATCAAAAGATTAACAAGACGTTCAATAGACTAACACGTACCTTTTTTTGTCTTGAAAAAATAGCTTTTGGCCCAAAAGGTTGAAACGAAAAATAACGCCAGGTGTTTGCGTTTGAATTTTCTCCGCCATCTTAGGGGCTGCCGCCAGCGCCCCTAACCCCGTATGAGCGATTTGCGAACTATCCTAACTTTTAAAGTCGCGCAATTTAGGCTTAGGTCTCTTATAACTGGAACACGCCGCGCGTGCAAAACGAATTATTTGCGTCTTCAGCAGCGCGCGCTTTTACGTTGTTTTTCTGTCTCACCGACTTCTCACCAGGTGACGCGGCGGACGCGCGCTTTTCAATTTCCCGAATTTTTTGTTTTATTAAAAATTAACCACTCAATATTTTTTGATGCGGTTTTCGCCATAAATTTTAGTTTTTAATGGGCTATCTAACTGGTTAAAGCTTGACCGTTCGCCTTTAATAGTGGACGAGAATTACAGAATTTATAATTAAATTTACAATATAGTCGACGGGCCGACAAAACAAAGGCCAAAAAGGATATTTCACGATTAGGATAATTGAAACTCAAATATTTTCGGAAAGCATCGGTATCCTAAATTTTGAATTTACATTTGTAATTATTATTTAGAGAGGTGGGAGTTGTTGTTCTATTTGAAAAGTAGGTATGAAGTATATTTTAGTGGCAGTGACGTAGCCATGCATGGCACAAGGAGCTCGTGCCTTTCTCGTAATGTATTGAATTTCTTAACTATGCCTTTAACAGAAAAAATGCGTTTAGATGAATCTTGTCTTAGATTTTTGGTACTCTTCCTTAAAAACAATTGTGTAAACTGTATATAGTTTGTTTAATTTCATCAGCCGAGGCATTATTTTTTAAGCTTTTTACACGATTTGGAAAAATAGGTTTTTTATGGTATGTGGTAAATATTAATTTTAGTGACTAGGTTGTAAGGGAAACACATTAAACTGTAATAAAATTTGTATCAGGTTGAAATTTTGATAAATTTGATTTAGTTTGAAACTTATGCAGTTATATGTGCTTCATTCTACTATCTTTATGCCAAAGATGGCATTTAAAGTTATAGAGCGCTTAACGCATGGCCGAAGTGAACAGTAACGGAGATTTCAATAGTGTTTGTTCTTGGCGTTTTAAATTGAGCAACGTATTTTACTACAATTGTTTATGCTCTTAATAATAAACAGTTTCGAGACATTTAAAATGAGATAGTTTTAGACAAATGTTACATTTCGATAAATGACGTTCTGGATCCTGAGTTCTACAATTCAATTGAAGAAAACGATGTTTATTTCTGAAATGCAAATATACTCACTATGTTAATTGGAATGATCTCAAGGGACGAATACAAAATTGTTTCACATTTGAATACCTCGTCTCCAATCACTGATGACAACTTTGCTATTTTGTATTCATTTGCTGTTTCTAATGGCATTTGAAACTGTTCAAAACCATTTCACTACTGACTTTCTTTCAGTTGAAAAGTCAACCAGCTATTGCCGCCGTTGTCATACAATTATCAGTTATTGTGAAAGTGATTTTAAAACTGTTCTTCCGTGTTAATACAATCATCCTGCAGTCATATGTTTCTGCCTTTTAAATATGAGAGGTTTTATGTTTGGCTAGACCTTTTTAAAACAAACGAAATGTAAATAATTCCATTAAATTCCGTGTGAATATTCCATTTATAATATTGCTATATTTATCAAAATAAAATAGCTTTGGAAATTTTGAAAATATTTTTTTCTGTAAGTTGATGCGAAAAATCTACAACACCTACTATTAAACAACCATAATAGTAATAGTTTATTCAAATTGGGTTGTTAACAATTGCGCTGCGAAACAAAATATGTAAGGTGAACCAACGGTGAGCGAAAAATCTGGTAAAGAAAGAAAAAAATTATCAAAAAGAACCATTTTAGCTCTCTTATAGTCTTAGTTACTCGAAGGTGTTACTCAATTTTGATTTAAATAATCATAAAAAGTTAAAAACACCCAACTTTTAAATGAATATTTATTGGTGGTTTATTGCTTATAATAATTAAATTCTTTTGGATAATATTTGATTTAATTTACAATTCGGCTTTCGAAAAAAGTGAAATCTAAAAGAGATTAATGGCACTATTTAGATGTTTGTTTTTTCAAGTTAAGTAAAGTGGGTTTTCTGTAAAACCAAAAAAACGAGAAATAATTTTTTGGCCAAATCATTACAATCGCGCATGTTATCCATTTAGTAGATTTTCCCAAGGGAATTAAGTGCATATTAAGTTACATAGCTAGTAACATTGACAAATCGAATTTGAAGCTTATTTCTTTAAAGTGCTTAATAATATAGAGGCAGTTTCTAAGTTTTAAATATAAAATGTTTCAGGAAATGGGTTGCGTTTCACCATATTAAGAATATGTTTTTTATATGAGAATGTTGAGACGATTTTTAGCTTTGCATTTACGAAGATTAAGCTCCTTCCGCTTAAAAAATCAGCTTTGTATATCATTGATTTCCCAAAAATGACGTTTTCTAGACCCAATTACCAGATTCCGATGACCACTTTAGTTCTGGGGTAAATTTCAACCAAAGGCTCGAATTAGTCATTCTTCTTAAATTTAAATAAATAGACTCTTGTCAATATTAAATATTTAAATAATTTGACTTCTAGAAAAACCCGTTTTTCGTTATTAGAGGAAAAAGAAAAATGCCAAAATCTAAAAGTCCTTGTTGTGGTTTATCCAGAAACATATAAATATCCTTTTATTTATGATTAATATTGGATAATATATAAAAGGTGTAAATGGTTAGTAGAGGCGTACCTACATATGAGAAATTTCCAGCAGCGTTTCTGTTTTGCCATTTGAAAGTCGTTTATTTTAGCTACGATTATTAATTGGAATGAAAGACAACTAAGCAATGCGTTCGTATCACTGAAGACTTCTATGAAATACTAAAACTTTGTTATTTTGAACATTTAAAAAAACTCAAAATACGTAAAATATAAAGAATATCTTAAGGCAACAAATAGTACTATGAATAATATTTGTTTTCAATAAAGTCCTTTGTAGTTTTTAAAATATATTTATAACAACTGAAACATTTATCTTTAATTCTTTAATATGGTTTGCTTGAGTATACGCTTCAGGTTTAAATCAACTGTAAAATTTATTTGAAATTAGAAAAGTAATTTTAAGTTTGTAGTGATAATGATATGAAGCTATATAGATATCTCGACATCGTTGACAGTTTTTTTATGATTTGTTTAACATCTATGTCTCTTACAAAAGGCATTATCTTAAAGAACAAAGAATGATACCTAAAAATATCTCTTTAATAGTAGGACAATTTAACAGATAGATTTTTACTGTGCATGTACCTTTTTTCTAATTATGAAAATATAAAAAGATAATTGTATTTGACAGTTATTTGCAAGCTATCATTTTTTGTGCCAGAGTGTATTTTGCCACCAAGACAGATATTAGTTATATGTAAACAGATTTGTTTATTCGGTCTGGGTCCGATGGCCCGAAGACCAACCGATCGAATGGGAGTCCAACGGACCGAAGTCCATCCAATCGAAGGAAAGCACTAACCGACCGAAAATTAAAAAAATCATTTTTTATGAGTTAATTGCAAAAGGTTTCAACGGACCGAAATATATATTTTTAAAAAGCTGAAAAAAAAATCACTTTCGTGGACTAAGTATACACTTTAAAAAAAACTACTTTTAAAAAGTATATATTGAGGAGCTCAGACCACCTTGAAAAGGCAAAAAATATACACCTCACAAGAAATTGAACGCGCGCGCGTTTTTGTTTTTCGCTCGAAGGCCTTTCCTTTCGAATAGTAATTAAGAATAGTAATTTAATGCAATATAAGTTTGCTTTGGGCCCATTCGACCGAAATCCAATTTGTTGGAAAACGATTTAACATTGAGTTCCAATCGATCGAAAATACCCCAATTGTGCGGTTTACAGCCCAATTTTTTTTAGTACATCGAATTAAGGTTTTTTTTATAGATATATACAGGGTCTTTTTTTTTGCTCGGAGAAGTGTTTTTTTTCAAAAACTATTTATAGTACCGATTTCAAATTTGGAAGGTCAATTCTCTATACCGGGGGACATCAGTTTGAGAAATTTGAGCGTTTTCGGTAATGTTTTTCACCAATTTTGAAAACTTATTTTTCGACCACTAGGTGCGAGATAAAATATTTCTATTATAAAGTTGTAAGCCGTCATCGAAAACCCTTAAAAATTGTTCACTCGACGAAAAACAACTTATTTATCAGTGAAAATTCGAGCTTGAAAAATTTACAAGTTGGTGAAGCCAAATTACGATTGTTTGAAACGATAATTGGAAAGGGAACAAGTCTAATACAAACGTAGTAGAGTTTTCACACTTGAAAAAATGTACACGTTTGGTTTTTAAATGCAGATATTTTATTCACATAAATTTTTACAAAACATTTTCAATAATATCACCATTGGCTGCAACACAGGTTTGTGCGCGGACAATTAAGTTCTCAAACGCTTTCTCTACCATTTCTGGTGTGACGTCTCGGCAAGCACTGATTATTCGTCTAATGAGTTCCCCCTAGTTTCAATGGGCGTGGCGTATACCTTTGCTTTAACGAATCCCCAGAGAAAATAATCCAGCGGTGTTAGGTCAGGTGACCTTGCTGGCCAATGCACTGGACCATTTCTCCCTATCCACCTTTCAGGAAACTCGTTGTTGAGGTGCTCAGTTACTTGCCGGGAAAAATGCGGAGGGGCGCCATATTGCTGAAACCACAACTGACGTCTTTCAGCCAATGGAAGGTCGTCGATTGCGTCACTCAGTTCGTTCTGTAGAAAATGTAAATACCTTTGGCCGTAGAGGTTCGTCGGCAGGAAAAAGGGACCAATCAAACGGTTTCCAACAAGTCCAACCCAAACATTGACCCGTTCAAATTGAACCTGGTGATGATATTCAAAACCCCAATGTGGGTTGATGTCAGACCAAAGATGGCTGTTTTGATGATTAAAGGGCCCATCTCTAGAAAATGACGCTTCGTCGGAGAACAAAACATGGCGCAAAAATTGTCTATCTTCTTGGACAGCATTTAGTAACCAGTTGCTAAATTCATAACGTCTTTGATGGTCTCCGTCAATTAGTCCTTGGTGGAGCGTAGCTCTGTATGGGTGATAGCGATTCTTACGAAGAATTTTCCACACGATTTGCAGAACAACCCAAATCAGCAGCGGCGTTAGCGCAACTGTGACGAGGATATGCCACAAAGTACGCGAGTACATTGTTCTCGAAGTCTAAATCCGGTTGACCCAATCCGCGAAACCTAGGTTGCAAGTTACCAAATTGATTGAAATCGTGAATTGCTCGTCTTACTGTATTTACAGATGGTGCTCCATTTGGATGTCTTTCTGCGAAGATTTCAGTCACTCTTCTAAGGTTTTGCGCTGCTTCTCCATAGTAAATGGCAACTATCTCGGTACGCTCAGCTACTGAATAACGAGGAATTGTTCGAAATATTACCAAACACTGATAATAATCTCCCAAAGTTTTCCTTTAAATACCCAATGCATGTTTAGGATTGACCTATAGCCTCGTGTTTTTTAAATCCGGTCGTTTTTTTAACCAAAGTTTCAACTGGATTAGGTAATTCGGTTTCAATTATCGTTTCAAACAATCGTAATTTGGCATCACCAACTTGTAAATTTTTCAAGCTCGAATTTTCACTGATAAATAAATTGTTTTTCGTCGAGTGAACAATTTTTAAGGGTTTTCGATGACGGCCTACAACTTTATAATAGAAATTTTTTATCTCGCACCTAGTGGTCGAAAAATAATTTTTCAAAATTGGTGAAAAACATTACCGAAAACGCTCAAATTTCTCAAACTGATGTCCCCCGGTATAGAGAATTGACCTTCCAAATTTGAAATCGGTACTATAAATAGTTTTTGAAAAAAAACACTTTTCCGAGCAAAAAAAAGACCCTGTATAAGTCACGGACGTATCCAACGGTGCCTACGCGCCTTCGGCGCGCGTATATAACCTAACCTTTGCGCGCTCCGCGCGCTTACCTAACGTAACCTAACCTAACCTAATCCGAACTAATCTAATCTTAAACGTTTTTCGCGTACCCTGCTATATCTCGGGGCACAAGTAAAAAGCAAAACAGTAAACTTGAACAGTAAAAAAGTTATTTTAATTTTTATTTAACGATATACAACTTTTCGGTCCGTTGAAACCTTTTCCCTTTTGTTTCTATAAAAAACGGATGATAAATTTCGGTCGGTTGGTCCTTTTTTTTCGGGCCGTGAGTTTTCGATCCGTTGGACCCCTTCGATCGGTTGGTCTTCGGCCCATCGGACCTACCCCGTTTATTCGTTTGAATGCAAGATGGCTCTTCAAATTTACTGAACTAATCTCCAAGTATTATTTATACTCTAAAGGTTTTTAATGCTAAAATAAAATCAAATAAAGTAAAAATAAAAAACATGTTTGTTTACGATCTAAAGAATTTGTATACATTCTCTTGAATGTAATCTAATTATTTGCACCTTTCTTAAAATATGGCTATCATAATACTAATTAGATAATTTAAATTGGGTGATGCCAAGTTACACACTTTAAAATAATAAATTGACGACATAAATCATGAAGTACCAAAGCCTAACTTATTTAGTTATAAAATTGCATTTTTAATACGTAACATCATGAACAATTGGACGTGCTAGAGGCTAGGAGAAAAGGAAGTAGCGCCTTCGTGCGTAAAACGAGTTGGCAGTATACATCAAATCTAATATAAATGTGTATACAACGAACCAAAAATTGAAATTGAAATTGAAATTGAACCACATTAATGGATGACACTAACACGAGTTCTTTAGTGTACAGGACTTTAGTCATTACGAATGATTTCGCCATCGTGATCCAAAGGAACCGCAATTACACATAGAAAATTTAGTTTTCTATCTTTAGTGATACATAAATAGTGAAGGTGAATTTTCGGTAAAGGCCTCTGAATATTGGTGGTTTAATCAAAGGGGGGGGGGGAGCGGACGACAAACATTCATCGGAGATCAAGCGTTCAAAATCTGGAAATGTGTGAGAGAGATACGTTATTGTATTTGATGCGAATCTATCTTTAAGTGTCTGATTAAGTGTACTCTGGTACCTAAGAATGTAGTAACGGTGTAGGATTCTAGACCAAGGCAATAGGAAAACCTTTGTCGTTGCTCAAAGATATGTCGCTTGGTCGACTATAAGCAACGAATGTAGAAGTGATGATGCCCTTGTCCACGGAAAAATTGTTGAAGTCGCGAAATGGGAAGGTTGGAACGCATCGTTCTTCAGCGAGGAAAACGCTTTGTGAGCATCTGATTTACTCGATTTACGAAAATATAATTAAAGCATATGAGCATGACGCGTAATTTATCTTTATAGTCCTTAAATGAGTTTTAATTTAATTAGATCATAACGATTAAAAAATTAAGTTAATAATTAATTTTATGAAACTTCGCACAGTCCATCGGTGGTTTCTTCTAACTTAACTTTTCGTATATACTATTCTCCATCTCTCCCCCCTTTTCGGCTTTCCGTTGCTATACAACGCGTTTTGAAATTTTTAATGTTTAGGCTTAGTTTCTCTTTTCGATATAACAGTCGACAGCCAGATTTCCCGCACGGTACTGATGAGTTCCAAATAGAACGAAACCGGTCTACCGTTGGAATTTCTTACTATTTTATTTAGTTTTTATGTAGTTTATTACTAGAAGATCTATTTGATCCGATATTCGCTCGAAGACCTATCGGTACGAGTTATTAGTAAGTTTTTTAATTTCTTAAAATTTGTTTAGGATTTAGATATATTATCCCTTTTAATTATGGACTAATCTACTTTTTCGCGTATTTTATTATCCTTCTCACAGTCCATAGGTGGTCTCTTCTAACTTAACTTATCGTATATACTATTCTCCATCTCTCCCCCCTTTTCGGCTTTCCGTTGCTATGCAACGCGTTTTGAAATTTTTAATGTTTAGGGTTAGTTTCTCTTTTCGATATAACAGTCGCCAGCCAGATTTCCCGCGCGGTACTGATGAGTTCCAAATAGAACGAAACCGGTCTACCGTTGGAATTTCTTACTATTTTATTTAGTTTTTATGTAGTTTATTACTCGAAGATCTATTTGATCCGAGATTCGAGTCTTTTTGTTGGCTCGAGTTATTAGTAAGTTTTTTTAATTTCTTCAAATTTGTTTAGGCTAAATCCCTTTTAATTATGGACTATTCTACTTTTTCGCGTATTTTATCAGTCACGATTAAAAAATGTTTCGTTATTCAGTTTTGTACGGTAGCAGTAACAGGAAACATGTAAAATACATGTATATTTTTTAATTTTAATCAATGCAATTTTTCAGATTTAAATTTATACATAGAAAATGCTGTTAAATGCTAAAATATTAGAGCTTAAACATTTCAAGCATGTTTCTGACAAGTAATTGCGAAACGTTATTTTTGGTGGTGAAATTGGTTTCTTAACATTACCTCATATTATTTTTTATTGAAATAGGTAGGTTAAGCCAGCCCATGAAAATCTGTAGGAGGAACTCTAAAGATTATAGTTTGTACACAATACAGCTACATCTACACTCCTAAAAATTTCCCCTACACGTTTTCTAATCTGTCTAATAACCCGAGGTCTTAAATTTTTTGTTATGTGAAAAACCTTATAAACCCAAAAATTGTTCACTTAGCCTATAATTTTTCATATTGTTCTATTTCAAAATTGTTAAAAAAGCTTTTGAGTGTAGTGTTGGCCAGAGCCCATTCCGACTATATGCCTTTCATAACACCAAATTATGTTTATTTAGTGACTGAATATTAAGAGTTAATTAAGTGTTTGGCTTAAAGGTTCATAAATAAAATAATTTTTATCCTGGTATTTTTTTTTCCTTCTGAAAACTTAGCTATACGTTCAGAATCCAACCGAAGAGAAAGATTTTTAAATGACGTGTATAAAGGCCAGCTGCGCTCTTCGTGAGTAAGGTGCGTTTTTTGTTCCAAATAAAACAAAATATTTTCATTATCTTCAAATTGAAAAAGAGTCATACCGGTACAGACACGATACAACTGGAAAAAATTTCAGGTAAGTGTCCATACACTTTCTACCATAAAAAATACGAAAATTTTCTCTTTTATTAATAGTTCTAAATACTGCCAACCCACGAACGTACCAAATCGGCGTTATTAAGTGCTTTATTAAAAACAATTCAGTAATTAGCAAGGAAGTACATAAACGTAGCAAAAGTATTCCTTATGTAGCTCTTGATGTTTGGGCCTAAAGCGGTGCTAGAAATAATAGCTTGATCAACGCATGACAGCTGACGTCCATGAAAAAGCAAAATATTTAAAGTTTGAATCACCAAGAGAAGTTGCGCGTCACTTAACTTTAGGACGTATCAACAATTGCCTATTAAGAACGTTTATAAAGGTCCCTAAAGGATTATTGCTGCTAAAATTAATACAGGGTCGGTTTTTATAGGTCCCAATGAGTAAAACATGTATTGATAACATGGGTCCTAACGTGCTTCATTTCAGAGATGTGGGCTCACAAAAATAACCCCCAAACCCTAAACTGTACAAAATGATTTCATAAAATGATAAGTTGTTTTTTTTTAAGTGAAGCGATAAATACAATAAAAAGGGGGAAAAGTCCTTGTTTAGAAGAAAGATAAGTCTTACAAGGGAAACAAGATATTTGAGAATATTGATACTATACCAAATAGAGTAAAAAATACAAAAAAAAATCGTCACCAATGCTTTTAATTATTGAAATGAGCGATGGAAATGTGAACCGTCTCCTAAAGGAATTGATCTAAGTTTTATTTACTCTGGTCTCAAGCTAATTTGCCACATATTTTCAAAAACATATACACGGATATTGTATGGACGGGTGAAAGGAAAATGGTCTAGAAGTAACAAAGATTGTACCAGGAGCATACTTAATCATTATTGCCCTGATGTGAATAATTTTAATCAATAATCTATTGAGATTATTTCCATTTATTTTTACAGCTTCAAGCCATTTAGTGATCACACTCAAGGGTACCCGAGGTGATTAGCACGGATTTTATTGAAACTAGCAAGGGCGTATCCAGGATTTTATTTCAAGGGGGGTTTTGAGGGAAAATTCAAGGGGGGGGTGCTGACGGAAGTTTTACTATTTTTTATTAGGTACCCCTCCCCCCCGTCATCAGCATTTCGGGGGGGGGTACCCCCCCTTAAATACGCCCTTGGAAACTAGAGGGTACGGTAGACCCTATGGTTGTATGAAAATTGATAAAGGGAAAAGTTGCAATGGGCTTTAGTTTTCCTATGGCAACCGAAAATGTTTTTGACCTCTCCATTTAAAAAAGGCATGGTATTTTCTCGGTTACCCAAATTTTGTTAAAACTTAACCAAAATTGATTAATTTTACCCAAGATTCTTGAATAATATTACCCAAAATATGTCAAATTCATCTTTTTTGGTAAGTTTTAAAAATTAAATTTTTTAAAATTTTTGAAGTAAGTGAAACCGAGAAAATCCCATGCTTTTTTAAATGGAGATTTTTTCGTTTTGAGTGATCAAAAACATTTTCGATTGCCATGGGAAAACTAAAACGCATTGCAACTTTTGCCTTTGGTAATATTCATACTACTATAAGGTCTACCTAACCCCCGAGTTTCAACAAAATCCGTGATAATCACCTCGGAACATTTATACATATTTCGCTTTGTTTTGTGAGAGGAGTTCGAAAATGTTACTCTGGAGACGATTTTCTTTTTTTTTTCTTTTTTTCTTTTTTTTTAGCGCTACTTCACCTACAGGTGGCGCTACATACTAGTGCTTTTGATATATTATAAACCTATCATAGGTAGATTTTTATACGAAGTTAGAGTCTATTTGAACGTAACTAACCCTTTCAAAAATTCTGATTTAGGTGGAAAACCACTGAAATTTCAACTTTTCGTCTAACTTTAACCCTAAATATTTAAAAATTGTGCGCTAATGCGCAGCTAAATATTTCGCAGAAAAATTGTTCAGTATTATCTCAGTACATTTCGAAATTTTCAGATTGGTATCTCGTGGAACTTTTAAGCAATTAATTTTCAAAGTAACGAGTGAAGTACCTGAAAATGACGGGGGTCATCACTTAAGATTTTTTGAATAAAGCGTCCAAAAATTGTGGCTTGAGATTAAAAGCAATGATTCACCATAGACTATTCTAAACTAGACGAACATTTTAAAAAGTACTGAATATGTTTTATAAACGAAAACGAATAAAAAATTTGCTTAAAATAAAGCATGATAAGGTCAATGATTCACCGCAGACTTTTGTTAAGTAGACCAGCATTTTCAAACGTTCCTAGGAAGATGTCGGTTAACGAAAGTTTCGTTTATCGCGGAGATATTTGTACCGTATTTCTAAAACGGTTAAACGCCGCAGATGAGCTTAACGATATTCTAAGTCTTTTTGGGTATACTACTTATTCAACTGAAAAAGAAAACATTCAAGATCAAATTAGGCTTTTAAAACCGAAATTAAAAAAATATTGAGTGATAGTCATCGTCACAGAGAAAGATTTTTTGCGGCTAATGAAAAGTGGTTGAACGTTCATTTACATTTTGAAGTCGATGAGGCGCTTCAATTGGAGGAGATCCGCTCTAAGGGTCGACCAGAAGTATCGTGGGAAGAAGGTTCGATTCGTTCTAAACGACGTCTTGTAACTGGACTCCAAGATCAAGTACGTTTAGAACCAATTGCAAAAATTTCCAGAGCTGTCGCTAAGGTAGCCGAAGATCAAGGTAATTCAGGGCTTACGTTTTAAACCAGTCACTGAAGATCCCAAACCAAGCAAACCAAATAGCCGAAGATTTTAGAAAGAGCCTTGGTGCGTGTACGACGAGCACTTTGTCTTACATTCCAGACGAAGCGCTAGTTAGCTCTTTTAATAGATGGCGATATTTCCGTAAACCTCTACAAAATTTTAAGGAAAGGTGCTATTAGTCGCGGATTTGAATTATAACCTTCGTATACATTGGTAGCTCAAGCGAAAATAAATGTTATCCTCAAGGATCCACGTTGGTCAGTGAGACTCGTATAGCGGTTTCTCTTAACTATCTACTGCACCATACCGCTAAAAGAATTATCGAAATACGGCGTGAAGTATTGAACCAATATTCAAAGTTTATGACAATTAAAATTCTCGATTTGGTTTTGGTTTGCTACTGGGGTTTTGACGGCAGTACAGGCCAATCAATAAACAAACAAATCCACACTGGTAATGAACCTTTTGATCTTAATTCTTTGCTAGCGACCACTGTCACCCCACTTCAGCTTAAATCGTTAGACGTAATACTATGGCAAAACCCTGCGCCTCAGTCGCTTCGCTCTTGTCGACCTCTTTCTTTGAAGTTCTCGAAGGAATCTAAAGAAACTATACTGGCTGAAAAAAATCAGTGAACTCGGAAATAGCAAATCTTCAAGAATTGACCTGTGACCAAGAATTATAATTAAACGTACATACTAAAGTAAACTTTCACATGAACTGTACCGTGATTGATGAAAAAGTATTAAGTATTTTGACTAATACTAAATCTCAGGTAACGTGGCTTATTTGTGGCGCTCAACCAAAAATGTTCAACAACCTTGAAAACTCTTCTGTCAGGTTTAAACCAAACCCCGAGAATTTGCATTATGGCATTAGTCCACTTCACGCGTGGATACGGCTTTTTGATTTTTGCTTACATCTTGGGTACAGGAATTTTCCAGGGTTATATTGTTGGAGAGTTGAGGGAACCGGAAAAAAAATATATATGCCCAAAGAAAAGAAGGTGTTCAAACTAGATTTCTGAAACAAATGGGATTAAGGGTAGATTTTCCTAAATCTGGAGGCAGTGGAACAACAAATGACGGCAATACTGCCAGAACAGCTTTCAGTGACAAAAATCGAAATTTATATACAGAAATCCTTAACTTAGAAAAGTGGCTAAGATATGATCTTTTTGTTATACTGTCTACAATTTCCTGTGGTCTACATATTGACCCTCAACTCTTTGACCAATTCTGTCAAAACGTCGCTAAGAAGTGCATCGTGAATTACTCTTGGTACTACATGCCGGTTACTTAACACAAGGTGTTGATACATGGAGGAGACATAATTCTAAATTCAACTTTACCAGTAGGCGTGCTGAGCGAAGAAGCTGGCGAGTCTAGAAATAAATTATACGCCAATATTGAGAATCTCACGCTAGGAAGTGTAGTAGCGTCGTTAGTGTATTAGACGTTTTCAATAGATCTTTGGAATCATCTGACTCAGTCATCTCGAACTATTCGTTGGGATTACGACTCAAGAAGATGAAGAAATTCAATTTACCTCAAGGAGTACGGCAATTGTTGGCTGAGCCACAAACAAACGTTCATACAACAGAAAATATTGAAGAGGACGAAGAAACATCCGCATTCCATTCAGAGAGCTATGATGTTTTGGATAATTTAGAATAAGACTAAAACGAATAAACTTATTTTTGATTATCGTGTAAAATTGTAATTTGGCAATTTGCCTTTAGTATTTATGGAAAACCCCCTTCATTTTCAAGAACTTTACTCGTTACTTTGAAAATTAATTGCTTAAAAGTTCCACAAGATACCAATCTGAAAATTTCGAAATGTACTGAGAAAATACTGAACAATTTTTTCTACGAAAAATTTAGCTGCGCATTCGCGCGCGATTTTGAAATATTTAGGGTTAAAGTTGGCCGAAAAGGTCAAATTTCAGTGGTTTTCAACCTAAATCAGAATTTTAGAAAGGGTTTATTACGTTCAACTAGACTCTAACTTCGTATAAAAATCTACTTATGATAGGTTTATGATATATCAAAAGCACTAGTAAGTAGCGCCACCTGTAACCGAAGTAGCCACCAGGTCGCGCTATCGTCTCCAGAGTAACCTTTTCGTACTCCTCTCGCCAAAACAAAGCGAAATATGTTTAAATGTTATAGGTAGATATGCTGTGGATTTTTGGCCGCAAATTTGGTCTCCCAGCACACTGTGGACTTCTACATAAATGAAACCATGGAGCACTTAATTGAACTTAAGGTTAGTATCTAAATAAAACTAATTTGCATTTAAAAATTGTACAATCTACTTAGCTTCACACCCTATTAATAGTAGTATATAGTTACATTCAGTTTCGGCCTGAAAAAGGGGCAAACCCTATTAATTTAATAGAAACCAAATAGAGGTTTCTTATTGTTAATAAGAAAATTGAGAATATTCATATTAAATAAACTAAATTAAAACTTTAAAAATGTTAATTAATAACATAGTCTTTATTTTTATGGTGTAAAAAACACATGTGATTTTCCAACCCAAACTACTACCGGTTAAAAATTCTTATAAAATTCTTCAAAACTATGTTACAAATAAGGCAATAAATTATAATTAATAAAATTACACCTAGTTGTATCTCTAAAAGATTATACTGATAAATTTGCAATTTTATTCTTATTGCACCTAGAACCCTAAATACACCTACACCTCACAATAATTCATTTCAACCTAAATCCACTTAACCATCACTTTGCCAATTTTATCCCCTAGTGATATGACAGGATAAGAACTAACCCAGCTTAAAAATCATATCGCCAAAACAAAATTTAGTAGAAGGCTAACCGTTTTTCTTAAAAAAAAAATTATCAAAAAATAAATTCAACACCACAAGGCCTAAAATCAAACAAACACAAGTAAGAGTAAAATATTTTGCC
The DNA here is from genome assembly GCF_980474605.1 of Leiobunum rupestre. NCBI lineage: Eukaryota > Metazoa > Arthropoda > Arachnida > Opiliones > Sclerosomatidae > Leiobunum > Leiobunum rupestre. Next base: position 8,224,661 of record NC_143387.1, on the reverse strand, counting down.
CAAAAGATAAATAAATGCTAGAGGTATAATCCACTATTAGCCATTGAACCATCCCCCCAAAAAGCTCACTAATTAATATAGCCCCAATTGAAAAATTTTAAAAAATATCCTCCTTATATCTTATTAAACAACCACCCGGGCTAGCTCTAAAACATAATTAATACAGCAACCGCAAACTATAGATAATAGTTATAAAGACACCACAGAAAATTCAAAAATAATCAAAAAAATTTGAACCTATCAAATAAAATTCAATAATTAAATCTTTAGAGTAAAACCCGCACGAGAAAGGGATACCATATAATCTTGGAAATCTTACTAACAACCCTAAGCCTAAAAGGGGGGAACTCTGCATCAACCCCCTAATATTCGGATATACTGATAACCAAATATTCCATGGATTAAAAAAAAAGAAAACAAAAATAATAGTGCCTTAAAAATAGCATGAGTTAACAGATAAAAAAGCCATTGGCCAAATACCAAGAGAAAGAGTAAACACCATCAATCCTAACTGACTCAAAGTAGACAAAGCAATTACTTTCCTAAAATATATTTCTACACAAGCTTCTACAATCCCAAAATTAAAGATATTAAAGGCACTACTATCAAAAATACTTTAATTTTAAACTAAGTAACCCGAGAAGTAACCCTTCTGATCGAATTGAAATAAATACCCCTGCTATTACTAAAGTCATCGAGCGACTTTTAAAGCCTTTAATTCAGGTGGCCGGGTTACAATGCGTAGGAGGGTGGTGGCAAGCCCTGCAAGCCACTAACACTACCCCCATAATTCTGAGACAAATCTTTTTCCACTTATCAATAAATTAAGCCCAAAAATAACACCACCAAAAAATACCACCCCCCAAAAAATTTTACCCAATAATATAAATCAAAATTTAAAAATATTCACTTTCTAAAAACTTCATGTTATCTTCAATTCCACAAATTAAAACTTTTCTTAAACTATTTAAGGCTAAAAAAGAACATCTAATTTTTTTAAGATTAAATATAGAAGCGGAATAATATGTCTTGAGATAACAAAGCTGCTAAAAAAACTATAACTACAAAGTAGAGAACCATGCTGAACCAAAGAAACAAAATATAAAGAATAGGCTCCCCCTAAAAAAATATTAACGCCAAAGGAACTATATATAATCTTTCAACCCCAAAAAAAGACAAAATTTACTCCCCAGCCAGATTCGATGGACGATCGAGGCTGGACATGCGTCAGATTTATAGCCCGGTGTACCGGTAAGATTGAAACCACACCACCGGAGGTCTATCATCATAATGCCCTACGCCAGCGTCCACAAGCCCGGACAGGTGACAAAACCAGCATGGGTAGCAGAACCCCACTACTGATGGACACACAATTGACGCAAGCCGCTCAACCCAGCAGAAGTTGCAGCAATGCGCCACTTCTCACACAGCAGTGGGACGTTCGAGGCTGTAGATATATGGCTAGGAGAAAACTGATCAATATAAACAGCTAGCGCTCTCAAAAGAGCGCCAGATTTCCAGGAGACGAAGAGGAACATGAACTTACAATTAGAAGAATACTTTTTTCAAAATTACCAGCTCTCGCTCCAAAACTGAAGTAGGCTCGCCGAACAAATGATTGAAGTTCTCGTTAAAAAAATAGGAGCGTTACGGTTCGTTCCACAACCTGCAATTATGCGTTGTCGCAATTCATCTTCTGACTTGTACATCAAATCGTTTCATTAACCCCGTAGGAAAAAAATCGCATATACCACTAAATTATCAACAAACAAGACGGCCCAGGCCGTAATATTAGTTCCACATCGGTGTATTCGGGTGGGCAAACCCATACAGCCTTAGTAGACACAGGTAGGCAAACTAATACAAAAGCTGTTGAGGCTACGTGATTTCTTGTCGTTTGATATAGAAATTGCCACCCTTAGTTAAAGAGTGGATGCCACCCACCATCAGGAGACCGGGGAGGGCAAACTAATATAAAAGCTGTTGAGCCCATGTGATTTCCTTGTGTTTGATATATAATTTACCATCATATGTTAAAGAGGGAGCACCGCCCACCCTCAGGCTACGCGGGTGGGCAAACCAATACAAAAGCGGTTGAGGCTATGTAATTTCCTATCGTTTGATATATAATTTACCATCCTATGTTAAATAGGGGCCACCGCCCACCCTCAGGATACCCGGGTGGGTAAACCAATATAAAAGCTGTTGAGAATGCATATAGAAAGTTTCGGTACTCTTAACCGTAACACCCTGTATATAAATACACTCTACAAGATAAAAAGTGAAAACCATTTATCAATATTCATAAATAAAAAATAATAAAAGTAATTAACAAGCCTGCCTAATACCGTTATTTATTATACCTTACGAAAAACATCTTGAATAATCTAAATAACATTCAAAGACAAGATTTAAATGGAAAGATAACATTGCTTCTTGCTGCAATAAATTATCAAGATTAAAGATTCAAATGCGGACAATTCCTAAAGGAATTAATTTAAATTATTGCAATTATGCTACGTTTCAATATTTTTTTAACTTATAATCTTAACACAATAGGTAATGATCGTTTAGGAAGATAATCCTGGTTCCAGTACCAAACGCGTTGGGGGTCAATTAGGTGAATCCTACATGGACACCAATTCCACCCATACCACCTTGAAAAAGTATAAGGTTTACCATCCGCGTCGAATTGACTATTTTCAGTGGCATGTAAACAAAGCAGGCGTTAACCTTCAGTTCCCCAGTATTCTGCTAACATCCTATATAAAGCCATTTTTTCCATGACGGAATATGGAATTACCATTTCACTAGTGGAGTCAAAGTTACCCTCACGCCCCAAGAGTCTCACCATTTTTAGTTCCACATCGATATATATATAACGAAGTGGGACTATTGCTATGGACGGAATGTCGTTAAGTGTTTGTTATTATTGTTGTTGTTGTTTGTTTGTTTTGTTTGTTTGTTTGTCGTGGAAAGCGATTACACGGTAGATGGAGCTGCGAAAAATAATTTCTAGTTTCGACGGCACCAGAATTCGAACCTAGATTTCTGGCCGCGTAATCTCCAAAACCGACGCCTTTACCAAGTTAGTCACGCCGTCCTCTACGAATTTTCATGCTTGTACTTTTAGCCTTGAACACTTTTATAGTTTGTATAGTTGGTACAGAGAGAGTAAAGGGAGAGTGACCGAAAAAACAAGTTGGTTTCATTCGATAGAACTCTTTGACGCGCACGCAGTGCCATTAATTTCCGCCCCCTCCCACCAACCACCTTTAAGGGAGAATCACTGAATGGTACGATATCGTACGCCACGAAAATTGTAATACGCCTTACAAATGGTGATGAAATCATCGCACTGACGCGTCTTCAACTGATTTCCTAATTTCCGCAAAATAAATTCATGGGTATTTTTTTATGATTTGGCGAATTTACATGACTTTTGGTGCCTAAACCTCCCAAATGTTTGATATAAATTTTCTAAAATAAACAAATTTGAATCCCAGTTTAAGAACTTCTTTAAATCATATTTCCACTAATTTAAATAATTTAAAAGAATTATATTCGTCGTGTTGTGCTTACCTATTTCACCTTTGATACTTTCCGTCTATCTAACGATAGACAATAAATTAAAATGGCTTGTATTTGTCTTCAAACTCATTTTACTTCTGAAAGGACATAAATGAACTTTTGCCACTTGTTATTAAAGTTTCTCGCTTCACGGATAAAAACCATTGATAGTTTAATGAAAACAATTTGGTTCAAGGAAGAATATTGTTTGTAGATTTAGGGCTGTGTCCGGTTTTATTAGGTAGTTTTTTGAGAGCCCATATATCTCTGAAACGAAGCACTTTAGGACCCATGTTTATTAGACATTTTTTACTCATAGAGACCCATAGAATGCATATATAACGTTTCGGTACTTTTATCTGTAACACCCTGTATTTATCGAGATTATGGTAATCAATATAGTGAACTACTTTCAATGGATCCAAAATAATAATATGCAAGTTTTCCTAAACTAATTTATAACAGGTCTTTGATAGCCTGTTATAAATTAGTTGGCATAAAATGCTACGGCACCATCAACAACGGGTTAAATGTATTCCACAATAATGTGAACCAGATCGTGTCATTCATAAATTGGGTGTCCGAGGCCTAATCATTCGTGGCCTCGGTAGTTCAATCGAAGTGGCCTTGGGACGGTAACCCAAAGGTCAGTCACTCTAGTATGGAACCATACGTAGAGGTATTCCTTGGTTTAAATGAAACTTCTTATTGTATTAATTCTTGCGTAATAACCAAAATACATTTTCATTCTTGTCCACTGAGTTTAAAAATTTCATTTGTGTTAAATAAAAAAAAATGTTATATTGTTATGAAAATTCTTGATCTAGCTTTTTTAACGAGGCGCTGAGGTAAATTTCAATGCAATGTCGTCAATTTTAAACGAATTGATCTATTAGTTCGCACGTTTATCGTTTCAAGTGAATAATTGAACAACTCATTAAGTTTGAGGTATGAAAAAAATAGTTGTGTTACGTATCAAGTGTTACCTAAGCTACAAGCCAGAGGGTAGAAATAGCACGTTTTTCAATTCCCACGAAAATCTAAGCACGTAAGAGTAAAGTTTATTTTCAGTGTAAATATTAACTACACGTTAACGCATTATAGCGAAATAAATCGACTGTTTTGAGGCAATGTTTTTGCGTATTTTCTTACGAAAAATATAATAGTGGGAATGCTCCTGTTTCTACATTTCTGTTTTCTATTGTCAATAATTATTCCCATGTTGGTTGTAGAAATTATACCTATATGGATTACTTTGGTTAAATTATGATTCTCTAATGTATGAGCTTGATGTAGTAATAACTTACTATAAGACCAAGTAATATCATAAATTCAAAGTAAGCAACAAATTTCGCGCCCATTTTAGTAAAAGTTGAGTAATCCTTAAAAATGTACTGTTATATATCACACGAAATATCTAGTATAACCATTGAAATAAAGAAATGAATTAAAGAGTTTCAATGGTAACTTGTTGGATCATTTCGCAAAAATTTAATACTAGGCAAGAAGATTTGATCCAACACGTCGAGAGCTCGGTTTGGCTTATGGACTAAGGATGTAAAAAAAGTAAAGTTTATTTGTCTTTTTGGGCCGATCTGATATGGTTAGGTTATCCCCCTCCAAAGTTGGTATTATATCACTTGACTAATCGATCATGATGTTGGTATAATTTTATAATAATCTGCCTTCCTAAAAAGTCAATTATTAGCAAACTTTGCCTGGTTAACTATGTTTTTGATAGAACGTCGAGTTGTCAAATGTGTAATTGAGTCCCTCACAATTTATTATATCAAAATTTATTTGTGAACATACCATTTTGAAACATGTGCTATTTACCATAATGTGAAATAAAATACTATATAAAACAAGTTTGTCATTGCAAACCAATCGATTATAAACTCTGGAATCCTAAATATGTGTTTTGGATAGAGGATTTTATTGCTATTAATTGGTAGTTGATGATATTATTTAACTTTACCGTGCTGCTGCTTATAAGTATAGAAAACCTCACGTTCCTAAAATACCAAAATTAAATGTTATCCAACTAAATTAATTAAATTTGAAATTTTGAATAATAGCGTATTTGCGGTTAAAAACCAAATATAGCTTAATATCGGTTAATAATATGGCATTACATACCTCCAAAATAAGTTTTATGGTGAAATAAATAGAATACCAAATTTAAGATGACTTTTCTTAATTAGACATTTAAGGTTTAAGTGTACTCTTTTGAATGATTTATTTTTGCTCTAGATTGATTGAAATTGGACCTTAGATTTAATTAAATTTATAATTAAGATCAATACTGAGAAGGGATTGAACGATTGATCATTATGGACCTAGATGAAATAAACCACTCGAACAATAGGTAAAGTAGCAAGAAGAATTGTTTGTTTGTTGACCACGTTAAAAATATATCACACGAAAGGTCTGTTTCGTTTCTAATTTATAATTCTATTATTACATAAGTAAATGATGGCGTTATATTTCTGTCGAGCTTAATATTAATAGTAATTAGCTAGGCTAATATCCAAGGTACCAACTTAGACCCAAGTAATCTAGCGACTCATAATGCCTTTAAATAGGAGGCCATGTTACAATGCGTTACTTTGAACACATACTTCTATTCAAGTATTAAGTATACCAAAAAAAGTGCTCGGTTTTTGAAGATTCAGGCCTTTTATTAGAAGACCATTAAATTCATCCGACCTATGAAAACATAATTTATTTTTAGAAATTTAAACTCCATAAATACAAACCATTTTCTCCTTTTTAAAAGCAAATAAAAAAAATAATTTAAAACGTTAATAGGTCTTAAACGACCAATCATAACTTATGGTCTACCCTTGCTTCCTATTATAAAAGAGGAAGTAAGTCAAAATATATAAAAATAGAGGAAATAAGATAAAGAAAAAAGAAAGAGTATAAATAAAGTAATAAACCGATAAATAAATAAGAGAATCAAAGATTACGACACCGTTATCGCAAAAAAAGTAGACTAATATCTGATGTCAGCCAGTCGGAGTGAAATCCCGTAAGCTAAGAAACGACCATGAAAGGGTAGGACCACCGAAGTAAAAATCAAATGATAAGTATATAAAAATTCCAAGTTAGTAACGTACGTATGGCCTTAGCTTCTGAACTAGCCAGTAAATAAAAGTTCTTTAATAACAGATGTGAGTTCCCTCGCTGTTGTCCGAAGAAACGTTAAAAGGAGCTCTCCCAAGGCGGAACATTCATTCCGTTTCGGATTATTCTACTACGATTACCGTTTTTATTTTTTTTTGGCCTTGTTGTTATAGTTTTGGAGTTAGTTTTATTTTGGGGAATTACTAAATGTAGTGTTTTAGTATATTTAGTGTATATTTGTTTTTGACTTCGCTCGATTTGACAAACGTCATAATGTCGCAGATTAGTGATGCCTTGGATATAAATATTATAAAGTGAATCTATGCTCAAAGTTTATTTTTGAATGTTCGGGTAAGAGTATTTTGATTGAGTTCCTCATTGTAGTAGCTGTTGCCTCACAATAATGATAATTTAATATTCAAAAGAATTTTCCTTGATAAAAAAAGATAATTTCATTTTCCCTTGTTTCGTTTTAAATTATTAAGTTCAGTAAATATTTTGTGATTGATTACTTACCAAGCGTTTTTTGCTAAATTCAAATCTCTCCTAATCTCTTTCTTTTTTTAAGTATTCCACTTTCTCTGATTTTATTAACCCCGCAACCGGCCACCAGTTGCGTTTTAGTCACCATCTCCCCAAGTGATGCTGTATTAATATCGGCTAAGGGTAGAACGCCATTAAAGGTTACATTTAATAAAATATTTATTTTGTTCATATAAAAATGCTTAATATTAAAAATTTTATATCGAAAGGGTCATGCAAGTTTACATTTATAAGTTAAAAATAATCAATATGTGTTAAAAACTAAAAGCGCTTATTTCCTTGAATAACGAAGGCTAAAGCAGTACGATTATGTAGCGAAAACCACTTTCGGTAAACTAGGTAAACGAAAACCAATTGGTTTTTAGACCATGCTCACTGCCTTACTTCAGGCGCATTTCGGTTTGGTTCAAACACGTTTGGTATTCTAGTTAAGTAAAATAACGGAAAAGAGTATTTTTTTTAATTTTACTCGTTTTCTAACGACTTTCAAATAATAGTATGATTTTTTTAATTTTTCTTTTGAGGTCTGTGTAACAAAGTGTGAATTAACTGTCTTAACAGGATTTATTAACTGTGTTATGGTTGTTTGCGTCAATAAATGTTAATATTTTATCACCCAAAGTAATGCTTAAAGGGGAACGGCTAAGCTTAAACCAGTTAGATAGCCCTATAGCCCATTAAAAACTTAAATTTATGGCGAAAACCGCATAAAAATATTAAGTGGTTAATTTTTAATAAAATAAAGAAATTTCGGGAAATCGAAAAGCGCGCGTCCGCTGCGACACCTGGTGAGAAGTCGGTGAGGCAGAAAAACAACGTAAAAGCGCGCGCTGCTGAAGACGCAAAAAACTCGTTTTGCACGCGCGGCCTAAATTGAGCTATTTCAAAAGTTGCGCTAGTTCGCAAATCGCTCATACGGGGTTAGGGGCACTGGTGGCAGCCCCTAAGTTGGCGGCGAAAATTCAAACCCAAACACTTGGCGTTATTTTTCGTTTTAACTTTTTGGGCCAAAAGCTATTTTTTCAAGACAAAAAAGGTACGTGTTAGTATATTGAACGTCTTATTAATCTTTTGATACAGAAATAAGGCCATACTTGGAAAAGCTTGGCCGTTCCCCTTTAAGACAGTAAAAATATAGATTCTGCTACAAATCATTGTATATAATAAAGGCTAAAGTGCAACGAGTGTGCAACGAAAAACATATTGCAGTAAGCCGTTGCACCCATCAAGAAAATATTTGATGAGACATTGATCATCAATGCTACATTAGTTGAGTTTAGTTTCGTCTAAACAAGTTTTGTTCGCTTCCAGGAAACCTTATTGGAAATGTACTCGTTTTCTTTTGCACCAACTCAACTGAGTTAAAAGCATTCATTTTTGGTGAAACTTATAGAGCACTGTTGAGGAATTCTGTAAATGATGGCTCAAATCAATTTTCAGAGCAGTACTAAGAAACCCATAGATAGTTATTAATACGTCATTGAACATATTTATTATAAATTTGTCCCAAGTAGATAAAGACATGATGCAGAAAGAATTGATTTTTATGTTTTCACGAGTTTGGTTTACACTTTCAGTGACAATTGTCTCCCGGATACGATTTTCATGGGCGTTGCGGAGGTAAACGATTTTTTTCTTTATTTTCATCATAATAGGCTTAAAGTCATGTTATTGTATAAATAACTTCTTTTTCCCCCGTGTAATTACGGTCTACATTATTTACTGTCATTAACTTCGCAGAATGGATAGAAAACTCTTCTCCAATGGAAATGTTTCTTCTGCGTTCAGTTAAAATAATTTCACTTAAGATCTTTTGGCTTTGAAATACTATCAGCTGCAGCCCCCTCAAATTTGTATATCCAAGATGCGTTTTTTGTGCAATGACATTTGCATTTTTACCTTTTTCTATGGGTTTTTTTTCAACATTTTAAAAGTTGAAAAAGCTTCATTATCCAAGTATTTCTTTATACTCATTTTGAGGTTACAAAAAGCTCAAAGAAGCACAAACTAGCCATTTAGATTAGCTATTCCTTTTTTATGCTGAGGAAGGCTGGTCAAAATATGCAAAAGACTTCCCCATCAGTTGTTTGGATATTGCGTTCGTGCTTATTAATGACTGCGCGTTGCTACAATGTTTTTTCTGATTTGATCTTTTTGTACTTTTAGGACTTCATAGCTTTAAATGATGTTAATTTTTTTGCAACCACTCAAAATGATTTTACTTAAATAAAAGCTTTAAAATTGAACGTCCAATCGTAACTGAAACCGTTTTAATGGTGTAATTTAACGAAACCAAAGAAAACGCCGCAGCTTTGGAAACTTTTTAATTTCATTATTAACATAGTGACATTGTTAATTCCAATTCGAACTCTTTTATCTTTACTGAATTATTTTAAAACCTTATTTTAGGAAGGCATGGTACTTAAATCTGAAGAAAAATTGTATTCAATACTTAAAAATGGTTTCGAACGGGTAACGCAACGGAGGTTGAAAATTTTATTTTATTTCTAGTTTATTCCACTATCTGAGCAACGATGCAGTTATTTCAGCCAGATATTTTTGTCCTTTCTTTGCACTTTTTAATCTTACTCTACGTTTTGTTAAAGCCCCAAATTAAGATCTTATACAGCTCTACTTTAGGTTAAAACTTAAATTTCTAAACTTAAAATCCAACATTTAATTCAGAGTTGAAATCATTGGAATAGAATCTGAAGTTCTTTTGAATTTTGATGGTAACAACGACCTTCCGCAGGTAAGTTCCTCTTTTCAATTTTCTTCAAAGGTTATACCAGGTTTTCTTTCAGGGTGTTCATTTCTTATTGTATGGGATCATCTTATCCATTTTGGAAGAAAGACAAACACACCTGGGAAGGCAATCGTTCTCACCTCCAATCTTTTCTAACCCGGTTTTAATGATAACCCATTCTCCAAAAGCATATTCAATGGCTTCTACAAACATCATTAAATTCGATTTAGTAGTAAGAACGTTGCAACTTTTTTCTTTTTTCTCATTTACACTTCATTTTCATTGATGATTCTAGCAACGTTTTGTACAATTAAAAGTTTCCAAAACCGAAATTTAGTAGAAAAATTAATAATTTTAATGATTCAATAAATAATTATTTATAAATTGAAAAAAAACCAAGAATTTAAAGCTGCACTTTAGAGTTAAAGATCTTTAGTGGTATTTGATAGCTCTTAGAGACGTAAATATATGTTAAAAATCCCAATCAAAATCCTAGTTATTCATTAGCCCACTGATCTGCGAATTATTCCAAATCAAAATATACACAAAATTTTTATACCTAAACTTCTTCCAAAAAATTACCTTCGCCAGTCTTGCAAAAATTAGGCTTTTAAAATCTGGATAAATTACTAAAATTAATTAATTGAACTAAACCCTATATAGGTCAAATATTTCTTGCTTAGGTATCTCCGAATTGAATGTATCACATCTAAATTAAAAACTCAACTTATTTGGATAGGTTTAGCTAGTCCCCCTCTCAAGATACTTTTTAACTTAGTTTCCTTAAACTTTAATTCATTTTTTTAAAAACCTTGATTTTTTTGTAGCTTGCTTTACTTATATTATCATCTCTACTCATGGTTTCTCTTTCCTGCACCTTCGATAATTTTACAACGTATAAATTTGCTATAAGGAAAACCCGCGATTTTCTTGGAAAATTTCTAAATCACACATGGAACACGGCCGCAATTTTTTTACAAGCACGTAAGAAATATTACTCTTTAACTTACAAGGAGACATCCCGAAGTGTTACTCCCTGATTTTTTTCAATCTCGGAGTTTAAGTAGACTTTCATGTACCTTGAAAGCTCATATTGGGAAACTTTTCAATGGCCATTGGTTTTGCCATGGCGACCAAAAATATTTTTCACAACTCAAGTTTAAACTCTCTCTACGTAAACCCTTACGAATTTCCTGAAATTTTGTTGATTTTTACCCATTTTGATCGATTTTATCAATTTAACCCAATTTCTTTGCCAAACCTTAATTTCCTCATGCTATTTTACTTAGAGAAAGTTGAAACTTGAGTTGTTAAAAAACATTTGGTTGCCATGGAAAATTTTCAATTTAGGAGCTTTCAAGGTATGTGCGTGAATGTCTATTTAACCCCAAAGTATGAAAATAATCAGGGATAAACACCTTGGGATGCCTACTTGTTAGTATTCTATAAAAAGTTTAAGAAAAAAGAGAATGTGTAGGGTCACAATAAACCTAAAATTTTATACAATAAAATACCTAGAACTAGGACTAACTGTCTGCGAATAGGTCATGGTAAGATGTAACGAAACGTTGTCCCTTTCACCTGCTCCTTCATTCTCCTATATTCACTTAAAAGAAGATAAATAATATAAACTCTTCTTAAAAAAATTATAATTTTCTATAGTGTATTTACGACAACTTGACGATTTTCTCGTCTTTAATTTTCAGCATATAGCTCTATATCCTCGTCCTTCAGAGTGAGATTGGTGGTAGGTATTTGGCTGCTGTCTGTCTTTTTTCTCACGACTCTACTCACGTGTATACTCAATTCCAAATTATCCGTCGTGACATACGATGTATTAAATACGTTGGAAGATTTGAAAGGAAGACCTAGTTTGAAGTTTAAATACGTCAAAAATAACATTGAAGACAGACTTTTTAAAATTCTTGTAAGTAAAAATAAACAATTTGGTTTTTTTCTTTGAAATTTTGTACCAAGTAAATATATAAAACCATATTGATGTGTCTTTAAATCGTTTTGTTGGTAAAATCACAGTTTGGTTTGAACCAAGTAGTAATTAATTTTTTTAAACATATGGGTAGATGCCGCTTAGCACAATTTACAGAAGCAACAATTAGTTCAAATTAACTTAACTAATTTTGGAAATTAATTCAGGCTTTTACCAAATAACACTATGATTTTCCTCTAACGACAAACCGAGTCAAGGGGGATGAATTCGTGGTATGGGGGGAAATAGTTAAACTAACTTTATTGATCAGTGACGGATTCCAAAACTTGACTGACAACTTCGACAGATTCCAAAGCTTTAGTGACAATTACAACTGTTCTCGCTATTGTACCGTATATCTTTGTTTAATGTTTGCTACATATACTTCTATGAAAAACAACTCGACTGTCAATCAGGTTGTCAGTCGTGAGAAAATTGAAAAGTGCGGAACTGCGGGGGTTGAAATTTACGGACTCGATTAATGGTAAGCCGCATAAAAATGACAGCACTATTTTGATGACGTTTTGACTCGGCTAGCTTTGGCTTGGGGGTTCAAAGAGAGGCCAACTTTATAAGGAATATTGGTATTTGCGTGCCGTCCCTGTGCATACTTTTATTATTCCATGGGTATAGCGGGTTGTGTTCTACAGAACCCAGCATCAGCACCCGCCTTAGGAAAAGTGACAGTTTTTTTACTACCTGGTGCCCTGGAACCGATTAAAATTGAAAATTATTGAGAGTACCGAATGTAGAAAAGAAACCCAAACAGCGCTAATCTAATAAAGAAGGAACGTGAAATTAACCTAGAAGTTTGGGAGCAGCCTAGCTATCCAAGAAAATTTTAAGAACCTTACTTCGGTTGTTCTTCTTAAAATAAAAGCAGATAGCATCATTTTTGGCTTGAAAGACAATAACATTAATACCAGGACTTGCCGGTTTGACAGTTCATTTATGGAGTCATACCAGAAGGAGTATTAGAGTCAACCATGTACCAAACAATTTCAACCTAAATTTCAATATTATTCGACCATTCAGTGAAAGTTTTGTGACAATGTATTCCGAACCTATTATCGAAATAAGTATCCGGCTACTGATTTGACGAAAACACTTAGTCTGGCTTAACTTCCATCAGCCATTTAGGTTCAGCATTAAGGCACCTATTACATCGGATTCTCCATTATATTTGAACCACTTTTAAATTTTAATTAGAAAATCTTAATTTGAAATTTGAATTTGAAGCTATTGATCAGGGTATTTGTATTGACTGCATAAATCATTACTTCGTTAAGAATCTCAGTGGTGTCCAAATGGCGATTTCATATTTAAAGTATTAATCTCGACGGGATGCCGAATCTTCAAATTGTTAAATTTGGCAATTCTGATACACTTTCTTGTGCAACAAATTTTACAACTCATACACTTCATAATTCTTTAAGTTGAGTGTTGGCTATGTTGTATATGGCTTAAGTATTTTCATTTGTTTTTGATTATCATTTATCACGAACAATATAAGCCTTCCCCTAAGGTCTCAAAGAGATTTGAACTATGTCTAACTGAGAACAGACGTTTCTCCGGAGATCAGATGGGTGGTGTGTGTTGGGCAGCTATTACGCTCATATTTAGTATATTTGATACTTTTGTCACTTCCATTTTGAGACTGAAGATGTGCATTCAAATTTTGATTTGAAAACTGTGCTTAAGTCAATTAAATTTGCCACCTCCTTTGTTTTTTAATTAAACAGCGTTTAACATCGTCAACATTCATACTTTTATTCTCCCAGAACAAATTTAAATATTGTCAACTAAAATAGTACCAACTTTTAATATAAATATTTGTAACGCTTTGTAAAAACCCTACAAAAAGGTGCGGTTTGCAAACTTCAAAATGTGAAGGCAAATGTCTGATAGATGAGAATTCGCTTAAGAAACAACCTATATATGAAATCCATTTTTAATTGATACTTGTAAAAGATTAATGTGTAATTAAAATTAATAGAACATGAACTAATAAATATCATATTTTATGGTTGTTTGGAAAAATGAAAGCCGATATTTTTTAATAAACCCCCACTTTTACGAGCATTCTTAACTTAACGTTGGTTGCTTCTTTTATTCAACGTTTAGTTAGGAAAAAATTCGATCGTTGATTTAGCACTCGGTAAAAGTGCATATCGACGTGTCTTTGTTGTTGCGGAAAGTGAGCCTTTGCGGTTTGATTAGTTGAAAGAAGTGACTAATGGAGGTTATCAAAGTTACAGCGATATTGTGTGGATTGCATAAAATATTTACAAGTATTTGATCTTTCATTTATTAGGCGCTCAATAACAAACAGATTTTCGACATTCAAAATAAGGTGCTTTCTGATAACAGTTATATTTCTATTAATGACATTTTGGATTCGGATTTCTACAATTCAATAGAAGAAAACGATATTTATTTCTCAACTGCATATTTATTCACCTTGTTCGCTGGAGTTGTATTAATGGACGAATATAAAATGGTACCTGATTTGAATATTTCTCCTCCAATTACTAACGAATACTTTGTTATTTTGTATTCATTCTCCGCCTCAAATTGTACCATTCTACGACAAAAATTTGACCAAATGTAAGTCAAAATATTTAATTGAATTTTTATTCGTGATATAAACATTTAACAAACAATTAAAAAATTAATTAACTCGAGTTTTGTAATCAATGTGATTTAAAAAATTGTTTTTTCATGTAAAACCCTATTCGCAACCTAAACTTTCACTAGCGACACCAAGCGTCACTTAGCAGAACTACGATCTAGGGTAAACAGTAGAGATGAATTCAAAAACTGGTGGTAGCGCATGCTATTAATAACGTAGATAATTTTGTTTTAACCGTGGTACGTTTAATAGTTCCTAAATGTATTTGGTGGTATTAATTTAAAAATAATTAAGAAAATGAGTGCATCAGAATCACCAGCAAACGAAGGTAGGAACACGTTTTATTTATATTCATCTCAGTTAAAATTTCTAATGTAGCTTTTGATAAAAATAGGCCAAGACTTATGTGTTTCTGTTAATTTACCTCTACCAACGATTATGCAGTATATTGGAAATAGAATCAACTGTCTAAAACAAGGGGAAGAGAAGTTAAAAAGTAAACATATAGTGTCCTGCAGCGTCACTGGAGACTCGGATATATTTGAAGGAGGATATAAAATAGAGGCCTTATCATTACAATCCAGTGGGATTATGCATGATCCTCATCATGTGGTTTTGCATTTAAAAGATGAACAGTTCCACATTAAATGTTCATGCCCAGCTGGTGAAAGTTCTTATTGCAAACATTGTATTGCAGTTCTACTACTAATTAATAGATCTGAAACAATTCCAAGAGAGGAAAATACATGCACAGGAATAAAACAGAAATGGGGAAAACTGAAACCATCGGCGGTAGAAATGCATCGGGGAACACGTATTGAAAATCTTTGCTGTGTCAAGCCCCCAAAATACAATTCTAATTCGTTGAGTAAAGAAAAACAAAAAGAATTGGTAATGGGCTTTCTTGCAGCAACAACGTACGTGACTGCCTTACACAAACATTTTTTACCTGAAACACATTGCTCAAAGTCTTCATCTGAAGCTAATAATTTAATTCCTTTAGAAAAAGTACCTGAAATTTTAAATTGTGATATTGACGGTAATGCCAAAATTGTCATGAACCATATGAATGACTGTGATTTTTTTATTTTAATTTTAAATGAAAACTTAGAAAACTATTTAAATGAACTTTCACGAGATGAGAGTTCTTTTTATGTAAATGAAATTTGTCTTTCATTTGAAGATACAATTAGCATTGCATTACAAACAAAGCATCAGTGTGATAAATTGTGGAAAGCTGAAAGACAAAAACGAATTACAGCTAGCACTTGTTATGAATATTTCACATACAAAAAAGATCCCGCTGATAAAATTTTGAAACATCTTACGGCCAAATTTAAAGGAAATAAAAATACACAGTATGGAATATTTAATGAGCCAAAAGCCCTAGCTGCTTATGAAAGACAATTCAATGCTCAAGTAATTAAATTGGGTTTGGTGATTCACCACGAACACCCATATTTAGCCTGCTCACCAGATAGTGTAATATGGGGTACACACCTAGAATTTAAATGCCCAGTTATCGGGAAAATGAAGAATTGCGATGAAGTTCTAATGGAAACCCCCTATTTAATTAATGATAAAGGAGAGTATAAACTCAAAAAGAAACACAAATACTATGGCCAGATCCAATTAAATTTAGCTATTTTAGGTTTTGAAAACTCTCATTTGGTGATATATTCACAATTTGATGATAGATGTATTGCCATTAATGTTCCTAGAGATGAAATTTTCTTAAGACAGTTGTTGCCAAAATTACAAAGAACTTATTTTAAATCATATTTGCCTACTTATATTAAATGGAAAAAAGGACTAATTCTGAATAAATTTATTGTCTGCTAATATTGGTGTTGATAAATTTACAATTGCTGAGGCCACACGAAACATTTTATTTACATAACTCAATAAATCCCACGGCAATTTAGTTTGAAAAGCGTTAAATTGTTTTAGACGACCAATACTTCTTTCCACGTGTACTCGTGCAGTGGCTATTTTGGAAGAGTAAAGCGCCTCCTCACGAGAAAATTGTTTTTTCTTTTTCAAAAAAGGTGGAATTATCAATTTCAGAGAATTTTCATTACATAAGTCTTCAATAGCAAAGCCTTTGTCCACCATAATTGCGTCAACGTATGGTATACATTTATTTAAAATACAACTTTCCTGAGTAATCTGTTTGTCAGATGATTTACCCCCATAAGTGGGACTTAAGTAAGTTATAACACCTGAGGGTGCTATCCCAATTAAAATTTTACAAGTGTTATTTCCCTTATAATGAGAATAAGTTTTGACTTTGCACTGCAGGCAACATGGTTTTTCTACTTGCACTTCAGTGCAATCCAAAACAATGCGAGTAGAAGGAAAGGGCTCGAAACATTTAGGCATAGTGTTGACAATATCTTCCTTTTCTAGCCAGGGTACCGCTCCTTCCAAAACAGTGGCAAGGTGATCTAAAGTTTGCTTAAAATACCGTGAAGTTACTTGCTGACTTAAACCAAACAGTGCGCCTAAAGCCGAGTATGAAATTCCCAATTTTAATTTCATCAGAGTTAATAAAACTCTATCAGAAGCGTTAACGGGCATTCTGGTTGGAAAATTTTCTTCAACCGCTTTCACAAGTCTACTGAAAAATCCCATACACTTTAGTCCCGTTAAACTATTAATGGTAGATGCTGTCAATACTCCACTGTTTGCTGAAATTTTACATACGTGATCTTCTAGAGTATTAACATTTATGCCTTTATCATATGTAATAATGGATGTCTCATTCCCAGTACTTTTGTCAATCAATCTTTCAGGATAGTCTTGCTTATGTAAGTCATCAGTAAAATCTTGGCATTCACCAATATCATGTTCTAAAATTTCAAATATAAATATATTCATAGCAGGTGTCTCTTACGAGAGAAGTATACACAATACACTTGTCAATTAAAGCGAATTTTTCCTGAACTATTTTTATTCCAGAATGTGTATTGACAAAAAGGCGGGAGCTAATTGAAGCTAATAACATTGCCATTATACTTCTCTCATAACAGAATATTATATACTTGTGGTAATACCATCCATACATGGGCAAACCTCAGGACGGCTTTGAGGGCACCATTGAAATTAACGTTATGCCCTACGTTCCCTCCGGTGGTTTGCCAACGTATTATAGCATCTATCTATCTATCCACTTGTAAATTACCTTCATTTACACAAGTTGCCTCTTTTGTTTCAGCTCTTATTCCATAGCGTTTAATTCTCTTTTTGGCAGCTGCAGATTCCTTCTTATCAAATTTACGAAGTGGTAAGTTCTTTGAGGGTACGGCTAAAGGCCTCAGTCGAGGAGGATATTTGAAATATTCTGAAAAGTAGATAAATATTAACATAAATTTATAATGAACGATAAAGAAAGATGAATTACCTTTATGTTCAGATTCTGGCAAGGCTTTATAATCTGTATTGTCAAAGTGAGATGAACAAACAACCATTGCCTTGGTATGCTTCTTTCCCATTTTCAAGATAATCTCCCATTTTTTGGCTAATTTTTCCATTTTGGGGAACAAATGGAACCTTAATCCTTCCATTGTTCCATTGTTACTACACCCATAAACACAACAGAACTTCACCATTATTAATTTATCAGTAAACTTTGTTTCTAATTTACAATTATCCCTACGAGCCTACGGAATTGTTTACTCTAGATCGCGCCATCTTGGAGGGTTCGTAGCGCCACCTATCGAAACTTTAGGTTGCGAATAAATGCCAAGAAAAAAGAACTACAACTTTTCCTATTTATAGAACATTTATTGTTTATAAAAAAAGGCCGATGACTAGATCTGTGTGATTAGGGGTTTTAAGTAATTGAGTCGGTTATCGGTATCATTTTTTTCCCATTGAGTATTCGAGTCGATTAATCGAGTACTTGATTAAGGGGAAACTTTCTCTTATTCGAGTCGAGTAACTAAAAGAAAATCTCGAGTAATATTTTTAACGAGTTGGGTTATCGAGTACTTGATTAGGAGCCGGTTTTATTCAGGTAATTCTGAAATTAAATTTAAAAGGAGTAGAAAGTAACTTTCAATGCTGAAAAATATTCCTTTAATTTAAATGAACCATAATTTCCACATTTTTGTTGGTACCGTTTATTGCCCCCAAGGAGTTGTAAAAACCCCTCTTTGAACTTTGAAGCAATGAAAAGGGAAAAACCAATACTCGACAAGTAATCGGGTACTCGAATATGGAATTTAATGGTACTCGGTAATCGACGAGTATTCTCAAATTACTTATTCAAGGTTGAGTTCGAGTACTCGTCCTCAAAAAAGGCCGAGTACTCGATGATGTTTGAGGACACGCACAGCCTTACCGATGACCACTGAAAGACGGGATACCTTTAACGTATAAGTACTTAAAAATTCAAAGACGTGTTCTATGGGTCCCCATGAGGAAAGTTTGTCTCGTGAACATGGGTGCTAATGTGTTTTGTTTCAGAGATATGTGTTTCCAAAAAACTACCCCACAGCCTTAAAACTAACGAACATAATTTTCCCCGAACCAAATAGTTTTCATAAAATGATCAGTTGTTTTCTATCAGTAAAGCGATTCAATTTATAACAAGTGTCAAAAGTTCATAATTATGCATTGAAAAGTAGGCTAAGTCTTACGAGGGATACAAGTTAGTTTAAAGTATTGCTACTTTTTTACGAAGATTTATCATCACGAATGCTTTTATTTATCAAAATTAAATATACAAATGCCTAAAATCTCCTAATGGAATTAATTTAAAAATTTATTTTCTAGTCTCTAGCTGCTATTGGAATTTTTCAAATAAAAAATACGCTGACATGCGCTTATTGTACGAACGGGCTCAAAAAAAGGCATACACCACAAATATTGTACTTGAAGCAGATTTCTCCAAGACGGGTGACAGTTCGACGGGCGTTCGAGGCGGTAGATAGACGTTGAAGAGCAAGCGGACCAATTCCACCAGCTAGCACCCGTTCCATTAGACGTAGAAAAACAAACTTACAATTCTTAAAATAATTGTTTAAAATGATGACCTCCAACAGTACTGCTCCGCGTCAACCTAACCACGACAATGGAAAGGTAACATTCCAGATGAGCTCTAGCTTCACGACTTATATGAGCTGGACCTTGTTCGAGCGAAAACCGCATGACTCGTCTCGTTTCTAGTGAGAAGTTTTTGAGTTCAACTAAATGATCGCCGATAATGGCACACCATACTTTAAAGCTTAACTGGAGTTGGGGAAACCTAACACCGGCGGCATGCAGATTACTTTGCCTCAACTTGTTATAGTTATGTAAATTAAGCATTTCGTCACGGGAAAACTGACCTCATCGGATGTTAGCAGAATACCATTGAACTGAAGGTGAACGCCTACTCCGTTTGCATGCAACTGACGCAGCTTAATTCGATGAGGAGAGTCAACTTCGTTTTAAGTCTGTCCTTTTGGAAGGTGTTATCGGTGTAATTGGTATCAGTATCTACTCACATATTCATTCAGAGGTGCTACACACAATTTTCTAATGAAATTAATTTTAAATTATGTAATTCGTTCTGTAGCTCAACCGATTAGAAAATTTACAATCAATTCTTTGAGGAATTTGTCGGAATTTTATCTCTAATTTTGAAAAATCACAGAATTCATGACGGAAAAAATATTTAAACTTTAATTAAATCAGTATCAATACTTTAGAATTGTTTCTATACCTGGTCAGACTTATCTAACTTCTAAAATCATAATTATTAACTTTTACCACTTGTTATAAATTTTATAGCTTCACTTATAAAAAACAACTGATCATTTTTTGATAACAGTTTGGTTCAGGGAAGATTAAATTTCATTAGTTTTAAGGCTATGTACAGTTTTTGGGGTAGTTTTTTAGAGCCTTTATCTCTTAAACGAAACCCATGTTCATAAGACATTTTTAACTCATTGAAATCCATAAAACAAGTTCCAGAATTTTTTACATACTTATCCGTAACATCCAGTATACTAAAGAAATAACGCCATTCAAATAATAAATTAAATTAAAATATTATTATTTTAAGAATTAGATAATATTCTAATAAAATTTAGCACATATGATATACATTGTACCAAAGATCCTTAAGGGTTGACTGCATTTTCCTGAGTTTTTCTCTATTATACGCTAAAGTAATCATCATGTAGCGAGTATCAAAGATAGCTTTGACCATGGTGACTTTTAGTTCCACGCTCATTTAGAGATTGAACTTCTTTTCTCAGATTTGTATTGCGACAGACGGATGTGTTAATGAACGTCCCCCGTTACCTTAAAACCTTTTATAATAATAAAATTTCATATGATTTTAAAATAACGGAATGATTAAATTTAAAAATGAGAACATGCATAGTGCATTTCCAGTAAGTATTGACAATTAAAATAACAAATTTATGGCTTTCTAGTACAAATCTCTATGTATACATCCCTCACTTTTAATTTTACATTTTCGAGTATGCTCTGCCTTTTTCGTGTTGAAAACTTATATAAACCTACCGGTGATAACTTTCGAAATCATAATAACCTTCAAAAATTTTCTTAAATCTACTTACACAGGGAAATTGCTTATTACCTTTGGAGAAAAAGCAATGGCATAGCAAGTTTAGACTACATTAATAGTTTATTTTTAAAGTTATTTTTTAATAGCTATATTTGTTAGTATTTTTGCCTAATTTCAAACAAAAACCAATAATATAGTTAATGTCGAGGGGTAATTGAAGGTTAAAAATTAAATGTATTTTTATGGGTCAAAAATGCTGTATTTGGATTATATCCAATTATGAAGTTAAATTCTATGGCAAAGTGGAAAAATAAAATTTGTATGCTTAGTTTAGAAAATTCCTATCCTCGTTATTGCATTGGAAAAACATAGTGAATGCGATATTTAAAAGTTCGAATTAGTTTTAAATTAAGGTATAATTGCAAATGTACACCCATTGGAATTATTTCAACAGCATAAAAAATTCGTCGATGTGATATGGCCAGTCAGTACCAAAATTATAGAAAATTAAAAAAAACGCATTTAATAGGTTAGTTTATAAGTAAGCTACGTTTATTAAGTGTTTTTATAACATTTATGCTATAAACAATCTGTAAATTTAAGAATTTAATTAAGATCGCGATAAAAGTCTAACATTTTGCTAACTTTAACAATTTAAAAGAATATTCCAAATATTTCCAAATTTAAGGAAGTTTTGGTTTCATATCTTTCAATAATGTACCGAAATTTTAAATAGTTTTCGATTAAAATAAACTTTTGATTAATATAGAAATTGTTAATCTCTATTATTAGTTTAAAATATTTTAATAAAAAAAATTGATACTGACGTGTTGCCATGCATTCAATTTCTTAATTTGTAAAAAAATATACAATCGAAGGTTAAACAATGAACGAGAAAACAATACTTTTTTATTGTAGAACGTTCCATTACTCTGTTTAACGCAACATTTTAAAATATTTGGCAGAGTATTAAACTACTTTGAGAGTAAATGGTCAACGTACATTTATAACGAAAACAACTACATTGTAGACGAGATCCGGTGGAGGATGCCCGCCAGCGTAACCACTTCAATATCTGTGAACGATATGGCGTTTCTTCTTTTCGCATATTTGCTTTCAAATTTGATTTCGTTGACAGTTTTATTTTTTGAAAACGCTTTGTTTACAATCCATGGCTATAGTAAGAGACATAATCAAAAACATCAAAACATGAGACGCAAGAAGATCCATTTGAAAGTTGGACACTTTAACCGATAGAAGGTTTATATACCGTATAAAACTTTGTTATTCTTAAAATATTGCTAGTAGAAAGTATTTTCACACCTATCCGCAATTTAGAATAAAATCAAAAACTCAAATGTTTTTCTTAATTTCCAAAGCTAACCGTCCTGTTGGATAACTTAATACCACAAGTTATAATTTATTTTCCGATAGTGTATTTTTCCACTAAGGATATATTGAACATTTTTACACACTATATTGCTAAATTTGCTGCAATCTCCTGACAATTTAAATAAATATTAAAAAATATTTATAATAACTAAATTGCTTATATTTTATAAAATAAAATAGCACTTAATTGATCAGCAGCGTTAATACAGTGTGTTATGGATTTTTATGTCATACATTTATGGCGTGTTCTTTGGGTCAAACATTTCCTTTTAACATGGATCCTAAATTGGTTTGTTTCAAAGTTTCAGGCCCACAAAATCCATGCAGCAAATCAACGAAACAGCCACTTTTGTGTGAGTTTGGTTTTTGAAGGGTGAAGCGATTCACACAATAGATAATGCCAAAAGTGCATTATAAAACTAGCAGAAGTGCACTAAATCCGAAAATGATTTTATTGATGCCAAGTTGAATTATTTCCATGAACCTTGATTAATCGACACTGTTAAACATGGTCATAAATTTTGGAAATAAGCAACTTGTACGAGGCGAATGCCATTTCAAGGTATGATGGATGATGGGATAGTGCAACAGAGCGAAATACGAGTTCTAAGGAAACGGAATTGTACTCTTTCTGTTGAACACAATGAATGGTACCTGTTAGTGTTGAATACACGAATTGGTACTTTCAAATGGTAACAATTGAAGGAAAAGTCCAGGTTGGGTAAAACTTGGGTCTATTTGAAAGATAATGTTTAAATATACTCAAAAATATCAGTCGTAAAATTGTATCTTTTTTTAATAACGAGAAATTAATTTTTAAACGAGCGAAATTTACCCGCCTTGCGAGCTGCCATTTTCTTTCACCTTCCCTCCGCAGACCGCACGCGGAGCAAGCGCGCGCAGGGAACAGAGTGCTGTTATAGCGCGAACAGCGCGTGATTAAAGTCCTAAAACGTCACCGCGAAACAAAATGGCAGATCGCTTGGCGGGTAAATTTGGTTCGTTTAAAAATTAATTTCTCGTCATTAAAAAAAGATATAATTTTACGACTGATATTTTTTAATTTATTTAAACATGATCTTTCAAATAGACCCAAGTTTTACCCAACCTGGATTTTTCCTTTAAGTAATTACTGTTTAAATTCACTTTGGTAGAGTTATTTACTTAACAAAAGGTAAGACGAATGATATCGAATAACATGTTTTATTCAAAAACTAAATGAAACAAATTGGTGTAAGTACTTGTTCCTCAAGGTCTTCTGCACTCTCTCACGAGTTTGTCCCAGTTAAATTTCTCAGTGTTCTCTCAAGCGTTTGTCAACAGTGAAAAATGTGCGTCGATCTGGTAACGGTCTTTGAGAGTACAGTACTCGGTACAATCTTTGGGCTTCTACACTATTTTTAACCATGTCGATTAATCTAAATTCTAGTTATATAATGGCTTATTTACAATTGCTACTGTGTTTATCACTACAGTTAAAAAAATGAATACACCGTGGAAACAATTGGGTTCAAGGCAGATACCGAATTTCACATTACTGTCTATTTCGTTGTTTTGGGGCCCGGTTTTTGTGGGCCTAAAACTTTGAAAGAAATTATGTTCATAACATTTGGGACTCATTGGGAACGAAAGAACACGCCCCTTAATTTATGACATTCTTATCCTTAACACCGTGTATACTGTTCAATATAACTAACGAAATTTTTTAAACGCTTGGTTTTCGATCTAACCTGGTTTTGATCTAAACTGCAGTTTTGATAATTAACTTTACATCTTGTAACTTATAATAATAAATTTAAGCGGAAACTTAACCCTCAGCCCTTTTTGAAACTGAAATAGTTCATAGATTTCAATCATGAAAGCCGTTTTACTTAATAACTATGGTCAATTGCCATTACGAGATTAAATACACTTAATGCATTTTTTGTGACTTTTTCTCATTTATAACTTTGTTAATAAAAACAGTTGCTTATAAAATAAACTCACTTAAAGGACTTCTCTAGGTTTAAGCTGTATAAGAGAAAAATTACGAAACAGAAAGATTTATTAAACATGATCAATCAATTCACTAATTTTAGCAAAAAAAGATTTTACTTTAAATTTTATATTACCAATAATGCGGACAATATTACTTTGTGTTAAAATGACTAGTAAAACTTGGTCTGTATTAAAAAAAAAAATTTTTAAATATTTTTCGAGGTTTTCAGAAAAATTAATTTAATAGTTGTACGAAGAATATTACTGCCACCAATGTATGCTTCCTTCGACCCATTTAATAAATCCATCATGAATTAAATGCTCTTTCGGGCAGCATTTGGTTTAATTATATGCACCAAAATTGTATTTATATTTCGGGATAATTGACATGTTGAGAAGATTTTTAGCTGTGCTTCTAATCCCATATTCGACCATGACGCCCGTGGATCATCGCAACAAAATCTTACTCAATTTGAAATAAATGCATTTCAGAATTCACGTTGTTTGCAATAGAATTTATTTAGAAAGAGTTTCTCTTATAATTACTTGAAAATTTAAAATGTCGATCATTTCACCCCCACCCACGATTTTATCGGATTTTATAAAGTGTTGAAAAATTATTACCAATGGTCAAAAATACAAGTTTAAATGTATTCTTTAATTTCTTAATTTGTGAATTCATATTTTTAATTATTGGTTGTAATATAAGTTTATGATATTTTGTAACGCATTTTTATATCAACTAAAGATATTTTGTATTTCATGTCTGTACTATTGTTGTTTGTAAACTGTAATTGAGCGAGAAAACGAAGTGCTCTCCGTGTAAGGAGCATTTCCCAAAATGGTGCAATGGCACTCTATTGCTTTGACGTAGAAATGCATACCAATTGGTAATTTCGAATGTTATTGGACAGTCCTAAGATTTCGCCTTATATGGACAAAGAATGTGTTAAGTAGATAACCCGTTTCTAAACTCCTAAGGACCCCAAAATTAAGTGTCGTGTTGAGAAAAAAACTTTTGAGTACACGTTTCCTCAGTTAGAAAATTGCTTAACTGCAAAGTGGCAACACTTACCAGCCTGTGCCGTTTAATTTATTCAACTAAATCTGTTTGTAACTTTAATATTAAGTTTATTAAATGCATTTTATTATTAAATAAATGAGTTTCGTTACTCAATTATCAGGAATATTAAAAGCGCGTAAGTGTCCGTTTTTCAGTCTTAATTATTTTATTTCCCAAACCTCGACCAGTATTAGGAAATTCAACCTGAAATCGACCGTAACCCTATTACTTATCCAATCTTTGTCGAAAGATAGGTACTACGTCACGGAGACATGATATTTTGGCGAAGCTTGTAAACGCTTAATAATAACCTTTTAAATCGAAGCTTATAAAACCGGTATTCGCGTTAATTAAAAAGGTGGGTAGTTTGAGCTAATATGAAGACCAATTACCTGTCTCGCGCATTTTCGTGTTTTCAGTTTATGATCTAGACGAGATAGGAAGAAATAGCACCTGCTTAAAGAAAAAGATGCTTATTTATTTTTAATATAAATTCCAATTTTGGTAGGTATTAGTTTCCTTTTAACCATGGCCTAGCAAACCAATTAAAATTATTATTTTTCAATTTGTATTAAAACATAAACTTTGGTTTACCATACCCTGTTTCAAATGCCTGTCTGAAAAGAAAATAACGCTATATCGAATGGTCGCCGTTGTCTCTCGAGAATGCTGTCATATGCTAGTAAAATGTTTCATTTTCACAAATGAACCTCGGATGACCAACAAAATTATTAGGAGTCCCCCTCATGCACACTCCTCTGACTAGGAAAACGTATCATCGCGTTCGACAATGTTTTGAGGCTATTGAAATTGACTCGCCAACCTTTGCGTACAAGCGATTGTTATTTGAATACACCTCTTCCCAGGGTAAGAATACTCTCGTGCATTGTCCAATAATACTTTTTTTGGTTGAAGAGGCAATTTACAAAGGATAGTTCCAGTTCTTGCTACTTGGTTCAAATTGTCTCTTTCCAAGGAAAATATAGGCTTATTCAACATGGATTCAACTAGCCAGGCCAGTAATATTACGTTTATTGTTTCTTTGCCTTTAAAACTAATTTCTTCAGATGTTTCGACAAAATATGAAAAGTAATCTTAAAACATATATAAAAAAGCTTAACTTAATCTTTATTATTATAATTTGATAAAAATGTTCGTTGAAATAATTTCAACTGGTGTATTTAAATTTAATGTCATTTTAAATTTGTATTTATTTTGTACGATGCTTTGTAGAAAATATAAATTCATTGATTTAATGTATATTGAAAATAATATTTGGTATATATGTATCTTTAAAACATTGTGGGGTTTTTAGTGTTGTGATTAATAATATTTTCATGGTGAAACGATTTCGGAAATTTTATGTGTAGTATTTTGTGCAGGTGGCATACAGTATTTTTCCTCAGCGCCAACCTATTTCAGTCAGACAGTCGGCGGAAATTTGGCGATTTTCGGGACTGTTCGAGATTGGGGCTCGGAAAATTTCCGCTTTTGAGGAAATTTATTGACATCATCGCTTGCTCCGACCGGATAGAATTATTGTAGAAATTTAGGTTTTACCGAGAGGTTTTTTGTGAGAATCAGAAATAGGAAGGACTGGAGAGCAAGAAGTAGTTTAAAGATAGTTGCCAGCTTGGCTCTTTTCTTCCCATTTGGGCTCCTTTTCAAAGCACTCATTGGTGGGAAATACGGCTTAAGTGGGAGGCGAATTTTTTAGCTTGTTTTTGTGTTTTCTACCGAATAGTGGATGCCAAGTGGTCTAGGGAATAATTATTCCTATAAAGGTGTAAAACGGAGGGAAGGTTGAATAAAAACGAGGTGATAGCGGTATCGCGGAAGTTCAGACCCCAATTCTAATTAAAAATGTATAAATTCGCCTTAAATGGTATAATATTAAAAGTTGGTGTAAAGGAAAAACCCTTAGTAATGCTACCTCTTTACCCCTTAGCGCAAAAAATTGGAAATTCTTATTCCAATTCCAATTCAAGAAATAGAACTAAGCCTACTTTGTCGAAAAAAAAATTAGAAACGAACCAAAAAAGAGGCATATCCAAAATAAAGTGCACATGGGAAATGTCATATGTGGGACAGGTTAAGGAGCATGAAGAAGATGTTCGCCTGAAACGAAACCATAAAGCCATTTTCAACCATAGAAAACAATGTAAAGGTAAGTACAATTTTGTTAACTGTTTCCATCCGAAGTAAACGTCAAAGAATCTTTAGAAATTGAGAAACTCAGAAAAACATTTTAGCGAGAAATAAAGAAGACGGACCTTACTCCCATATAGTACAAAACTATCTGAAGTGCTAATCTGGTTAAATATTTTAGAACTTAACACGTGACCAGAAAAATAACAAATTTACAATTCCTTTCGGAAAACTCTTATTAGTGCACCTGAAAACGACATGGTTTACACGTCGAAACGATTGTAGTGTTTTTAACTAGTTAAAACTTTTTATTGTGTAATAGTCGACTATATTCTTCTAAAGCTTTATTTAAGCAATATCAGATTTCTGGTACTTTTTAGACCCTATAGAAGGCATTTTTCATGATAATTGTTATATGTTATTCTCCCTGGAGTTCGCTACAGTATAGGGACTGGGGAGTAGGTGCATGAAAGAAAGTGAGCTCACTTACTGAAACGTGCAAGAAGCTACAAGTCATTTCTAAACAATAAAGTAATATTTTATCTAAAGCCATCACTGTTAATTTCTTAAATATAACAGTAATGACATTTTATCGTCATGTCTTTAATTTTCATGATAACTTTAGTGTGGAGTGCTGTAGACTAGTTTGAGCTAGTCTCGTCTAACTAAAATTAGACTGCAAGGAATTATCGTAGTATAACATCTTTAGCTTAACAGGTGAGCGAGATTATTTTCATCCCTTTTTCTAACTGCCACTGTTACATGTACCTCTACTTGATCCAAATTTTGCAATTGCTGTAAATACTCCGGTTAGTTCAATAGGCTTAGGTGGAAATAAAAGAAAAGATCGAATGCTTTAATTGATAAATATCCGATGATGTCTTAATAATTTCGTGACTATTAAAAGTAATTGAGATCTAAAGATCGATGTACTCATCTAAAGTAAAAGAACGGTCAACCAAAAACTACTACGGGAACACGTAAATTACGATGAGGCACAAAGAAAAACACACAAACTAACGGACACAGAAACAGAAACACGATCCTGTAGAAGAATGTTTCTTTTAATTTGAACCAAATATTTTTAAGATTAAAGTTTCGAAAATAGCAAACATTTTATTCTCTGGAAAATGTAAACTCAAAGTCACTGCTTGAAAAACGTTTTTGATCTCTTTAACCGACTGAAATTTGCCCATAAGTTGAAACCTACTAAACCTATCTCTAGCGGTGCCATTACACAGACATGCGAAAAAAACCTGATTTAAAAAATTAATAGTGTCTATTCGTAATGAAAGTGAAAAGACTTATGAAGTGCGATTTCCTTTAGAAAATGAGAGTTATTTTTATGAGATCAAATAACATTGCTATATCAAAATCATATAGACAGTATTTGTATCATATTCTCTAAATTTCGGAAAATATTTGAAATTGCTTATTAGACTAAAACCCTTACAACAGAAGGTTTAGTTTTTTATTGAACAGATCAGAACCTATCGGTTCCATTGGTGGGGGAACTTAAATTTAAGTGTAGAAAATATGTGATAAATACAAATAACATTATTTTATTGTAGTAAGCACATCATATGGGATGACTGATAATATTATTAACAAGTATGTAACTCGATAATGTTGTTTGAATTTTGGCCAAAACCAGTCTTAATATTTTTCAGTAAGTAAAGATAAAATAATACCAAATCGTTTTATAATGTAATGGCAATATTCAATCCATTTCGTTTGCAGGTGATTGTTATTAAAGGGGAACGGCCAAACTTTTCCAAATATGGCCTTATTTCCGTATCAAAAGATTAACAAGACGTTCAATATACTAACCCGTACCTTTTTTGTCTTTAAAAAATAGCTTTTGGCCCAAAAAGTTGAAACGAGAAATAACGCCAGGTGTTTGGGTTTGAATTTTCGCCGCCATCTTAGGGGCGGCCGCCAGCGCCCCTAACCCCGTATGAGCGATTTGCGAACTATCCTAACTTTTAAAATCGCGCAATTTAGGCTTAGGTCTCTTATAACTGGAACGCGCCGCGCGTGCAAAACATAGTTTTTGCTTCTTCAGCAGCGCGCGCTTTTACGTTGTTTTTCCGTCTCACCGACTTCTCACCAGGTGACGCGGGCTTTTAAATTTCCTGAAATTTCTTTATTTTATTAAAAATTAACCACTCAATATTTTTTGATGCGGTTTTCGCCATAAATTTTAGTTTTTAACGGGCTATAGGGCTAACTATTTGGTTAAAGCTTGACCGTTCCCCTTTAATAAAAAAGACAGAAGAATATAAAAATTGGCCCTTGTTGAAAATAATGTCACTTAATTTTTGTTTGCATTATGTTTCCCTTCTTAAAATCAAATAAGAACTCATAAAAATCTCAAATAATTATTTATTTAGGGTTATAAAGCAAATGAACACTTTTACTAGTGCCCCTTTTACATAAATGTAAAATGAAATACAAAGTGCGTCGCATATAACGATATAGTAATAACGTCGTTACGATTAATATTGGCCAACAAACATTTACTTGAATCTTTGTGCTTGGGAGATCATATAAGACCAATAAACGGTCATAAACACACACATTAACAAAGGGAAAAACCATCGCGAATGTTTGTCAAAGGGGTTGGAATTCGTTCTAATTGGTGACGATAAATCGGAGAGAGAACTAACTGACTTCTCTCTTCCATCGCTTTCCTTTTTAGATATTGCTGAAACCTTAACCATAATGGCAAAATTGTACTTATGACGCTGTTGGTAAGCAACGCAGTATTCGATGAAAGACAAGAAGATGGAGATCAGGCAGGCGAAGAGCCAAACATCAAGTCCGGTTATGTACTGCACTGCTGGCAACACGGACCTTGCTTGCACAATTTGGGTGACAATGGTCAACAGTGCCGTGACTCCGATGGACACTCTGGCAGGCGCCGCTTCCACGTCAATGTAGAAGGACGTCCAGGACAAGAACACAACGAGCGTGCTTGGAATGTAGAAATTTAGGAAACTACCAATGACTCTCCGATGAAATGTTATGTTCGTCCATAACTCTGTGTAATTTCCTAGGAAATATGTAACTTTATGGCATCAGCTGTCAACATTTCAGAAATCTATTTATATTTGTGACATATAAAAATTTGTTTTAAAGGTTATATCGTTATATTCCCTTTGAAAATGATTTCAAATAAATCAAATTATTATTAAAAGAAGGTTTTAAAGTTTTCTATTTTTTATTTTTTCCATAAATATGTTAATTTTAACCATAAATATATTCATTTGAACCATAAATATATTCATTTTAACCATTAAATATATTCATTTTCACCATAAATATGTTCATTTTCACCATAAATATATTCATTTTAACCATAAACATATACATTCTCACCATAAATATATTCATTGTAACCATAAATCTAATCATTTTAACCATAAATATATTCATTTTAACCATAAATACATAACTATAGGTTTTCTTGCTTGTACGATAACGATATCGGCGTAGGTCCACTACATAGTAATCTGTGAAGTTGCGTATTGAAATTTAAATAAAAGGCACAGTTTTGCATGGTTCATATAGTGCTGTTCACTTAAAGGGATTTTCAAGTGAGAGCTGTGGGGGTTGAAGTCCTTTTGAATCGACCTCCCTTGAAAGTCCCTTTAAACTTAATTTAGAATGTTTAGCGGCGCTTTTTTAAATAATAGCAGCCACAAGTGAGGGGCTTACCACTGACAGATGGCCTGTGCATTGATTAAGCGTACTCAACACTGATAAAGGTACGGACTCTAAAGATTACGCGTAATCTCATTAGTACAGTCAAAGGTATGGGCTTGTACACCGATTACTCAGAGTGACTAGCCCTCAAAGACAATTATTATCCACTCAAACCCACTAATAAAATTGAACGTTTAAATTTACATCTAAAAGTATTATCTCTTAACATTAGCCTCAAATAAAAGTTAACGTATTAATTATTGTAGAACGATTAAATCGTTTCGGTTCATTCCTTAGCCTCAAAGAAAAATTTACGTGTTAATTAACGTTTTCTGCCAAACCTTTGGCCTTAAATAAAAAATGAACTTTTTTATTAACCAAAGCTGAACATTTTCTATAGAACCTTTGGTTACATACTCTTTTCAAACGGTGCTGTCATGTTCCTTACACAATTTTAAAATTAAATTCGAAAATATATATTTTTTTAAAAACAGACTTAACTGGAAATTTAAAGTTTGCAGTTCAATTCAGGTTAATTTAACTTAACACTTATTTCTAAAAAGATTAAATATTAAGTCATACAAATAACTTCATTCAAAAAACGAAATGATCATTGATATAGGAGTAAAATTTTGATTGATTTTACCGATCGATGAAAACGTATACGACCCAGAATAATTTTGTTATGAATCAAAAAATTCCCTCAAATATCTTTGTTTCTTTATTTACTAAGCACATTCAACTAGTAAACATTAATTACGTCAAAACCAGCAACCAATCATCTAAGAAACTTAGAAGTTTTACTTCAAACCAAAAATTATGTACCAACCATATCTCTTATCCTAAGGTCATTTAAAAGCGTTTTTCTTTTTATGCACGAGGTAGTACCCCCTTATTTTAGCCTTCGGGTCCGAGCTCATTTGGATGCCGAGTTTCCTCACAGGTGGATAGGTCGAGGCGGAACTATTGCATGGCCAGCCCAATCACCTGATTTTAACCCATGTGATTTCTATCTTTTCTGCCATATCAAGGACTTGCTATATAAGACCTGAAGTTTGAGACGTTGAAGACCTAAGTCAACGCATAATTGACGCCAGCGACACAAATTCGAAACACGCTAGAAATCTTGTAGAGGTTAATGGCATGCTGGGCTTGCCACCACCCTCCTACGCATTGTAACCCGGCCACATGAATTAATAGCTTTAAAAGTAGCTTGATGACTTAGGCCTAAGGTGGTGCCAAGGGTATAAGCCTAGCTGATTATTATTATTATTATTACTTTCTTTCGTCGTGTACCAGAATCTTTTCGAAGACGCGTCCAAACTTGCCTACACGCCAATGGGAGCCATTTCGAACACCCTTTTAAATACAATGATCAATGTAATGTTGTAAGGTAACAGTATATGTAACCACTTGCATGGCCAGCCAAATCACCTGATTTTAACCCATGTGATTTCTATCTTTTCTGCCATATCAAGGACTTGCTATATAAGACCTGAAGTTTGAGACGTTGAAGACCTAAGTCAACGCATAATTGACGCCAGCGACACAAATTCGAAACACGCTAGAAATCTTGTAGAGGTTAATGGCATGCTGGGCTTGCCACCACCATCCTACGCATTGTAACCCGGCCACATGAATTAATAGCTTTAAAAGTAGCTTGATGACTTAGGCCTAAGGTGGTGCCAAGGGTATAAGCCTAGCTGATTATTATTATTATTATTACTTTCTTTCGTCGTGTACCAGAATCTTTTCGAAGACGCGTCCAAACTTGCCTACACGCCAATGGGAGCCATTTCGAACACCTTTTTAAATACAATGATCAATGTAATGTTGTAAGGTAACAGTATATGTAACCTCTGAGAAACCATTAAAAAAATAATTTAATTTTTAACTGTCTCTTGGCAATTTAAATCACCTTGTCATTATTTTAAATCGTAACGATAGCATACTTCTAGATGCGAACGCTTAATAAGCTTTTGCTAGTAGAAATTTTTATTCACGTATCTCATAAGACGTTTTTACTCTTTGTAACTCAAAGAACACGATTTTCTACCAGTACCCAACTTTTATTTCAGAGGACATCTTGAAAAATTGGTACACAAGACTTAAGTCCGCAACAATGACGACCTACAACAAAGCATTATTGATCGCTGTGAAACTATACGCGACCGAAACAGGTCTAGATGACGCAACGGTGCCCAACCGTATAAGGGGCCTAATTACGTCAAGCGTCTGCTTAAGTTTCTAACTGGTTAGCTTCCACAGTGCATTAAATTTGACTTCCTAAGAGTAGTTTCGCTCGCCGCCGTTAGGGAGCGCCACCATAGTTTTCGGTTGTGAATTCGTAACACGCCTTGAATCTTCGATCAGGTTCAAGAATGATTTGCGTGTGCTACAGGTGATCATTTTGTAATTTTTTTGTAATTCAGTAAAATTTGTACTTTTGGCATTTGCAGGAAAAAAACGAAGTTCAATAAGTAACTTTCTTTCAATTGACGTGGTCTCTATGAAACGCCTTGTTATTGTTAATTTCTAAACGTAGAATACTTCTTTCAATTAATTATGAACTTTTGTTACAAGTGATCGTTTTCTTATGTTTTTCGATAAAAAACCAAATGCTCAGTAAAAGGAAACAATTTGGTCGAATGAATAATAGAAACTGCACAATTGCTCGTTTTTCTACGTTTTGGACGCCGATTTTTGACGCCAATTTTTCGGATACGGTTCAATTTAGGAAAACCTTTCTTGGGACATTTTTCACTCCTTGTTACTCAAAGAACACTCCTTTAAATTTGTTCCAGACTTCTTAGAAACACCCTGTATATAATCGCGACTTTGAAACTATATTTGTCTTAGGAAAAAACAGATTTATTTATTTTGAAATTTTCAAGTCGTATACAAGATGTAGGGGGAAACCTTATGCGAAAATGTCGATGACCTTGAACCATGTCTTCAAGGTCATCCAAAAACTAACTCGAGAACCGTAAGTGTTAGAAAGGTGGTTCCAATTAGAAAGGTTTTCCGCGTGACTTTTTAAGTACAAGTAGGTTTGACCTGATCGGATTTGACCAATAGGAAGCCGATAAATGCTAGATGAAAAACAAGAAGGTCGCTAAGTTGAAAACGTGTCGAAAGCGAGGTTCAGGAGCTGATAACTCTAAAGATACTCTTCTTAGAGTACTGACATTTGCTACACATCCTCATCATGACGTAGGGTCTTTAGTTTAAAAATTTCAATGACCTTGAGTCACGTCTTCAAGGTCATCCTAAAACTAACGCCAGAACCGTAAGTGTTAGAAAATTGGTTCCAATTAGAAAAATGTTCTACGTCACATTGTAGGAATAACTAGCTTTTCTTCGATCGAATTTGACCAATAGGAAGTCGAGGAACTGTTTTTCAAAATCACAAAGGTCATTAAAATGAAAATTGAAAGAAAACGAACATAACTCGAAACCAATTCGTGTTACATCGAAATATGCTAGACAAACTCATTATGGTGGGAGTTGCTTCAAGTTTGTAAAATTGGATGCGAACACTTTTCTAATTGGAACCAGCTTTCTAACACTTACGGTACTCGCGTTAGTTTTTGGATGACCTTGAAGACATGGTTCAAGGTCATTGAAGGCATTGTTTAAACTAAAGACCCTCAATCCTGATGAGGATGTGTAGCAAATTTCAGTACTCTAACACAAGTATCTTTAGAGTTATCAGCTCCCGAACCTAGCTTTCGACATCTTTATCAATTTAACAAACTTCTTGTTTTTCCTCTAGCATTTCTCGGGCTTCCTTTTGGTCATATCCGATCACGTCAAAGCTATTTGTACTTAAAAAGTCATGTGGAACACTTTTCTAATTGGAACCAACCTTGTAACACTTACGGTTCTCGAGTTAGTTTTTGTTTCACCTTCTATCCCGAAGTTCAAGGTCATCAAAAGATTCGTATCATAGAATACTTATATACGACTTGATGAATTTTTGAAATCGTGACCTATAGAACACGCCCATTTTATATTGGTACATTTTCCAAAGACGCGATTCCCAAAAAACCTCCGAAACAGAAAACGTATTGTTTTGTTACAAATACGGACGATTCGACGGAACCAGGTTCTCATTGGGTCGCTGTGTTTATTGAATCGGGAAAGGGAGAATTTTTCTGTTCGTTTTTTGGAAATTCACCAGTGCATTACGTACAATTTTTACTTGGGTCATTTAGCTAAAAAGTGGGTATATAATAAAAATATTATCCAACCGATTGACTCGGAAACATGAGGTGCGCATTGTTTATTTTATATCGTATGTAAATGTTCGGGGTATACTTATAGAGAAATATTAGATATGTATAATGATACTCTATATATCAATGACATAATCTCGTTATGGAATATGTGTCTGCATTTAATGAATCACGAAAATAAATATTGTAATCAATAAATTTTTTATTGTATCAATCTTTCCATTTTTTAAGAGGGCTTAATGCGCGGCGTCTGTTTTTAGGTGTCGGATAAGGTTTGCGAACATTTAGTATCCTCTTTTTCACGTGCTTTTCATTCGTTTGTAAATCTTTATCCGAAAATGGTAGAGACACAGCCTCCGAAAATGGTAGAGACACAGCCTCCGATAAATTCTCCACGCTTTCAGCCGATGGCGTGTACGTTGCGTCGCTGTCTCGTGTAGTACCCGTCGCGCCTTCAGACGATATTGAAGAGGTTCCTTATGTTACTGGTACTTTCGGAACGGCGTGGTGTACTACTTGAAAGAGGATCAAACTCGCGGCGGAGTGCTTCGTTGACGGCTTCGGGAATATTCGGTGTTGACTCCGCTATCAAATGATCCGGTAGAAACGCCGGGACTGGGGAAGTAGGTCGAAGAGGGGGTCTCGGTTCCGCGTGTAGATAAACGGGAATCGGATCGGGAGAAATCAACGTAATACTGGGTGAAACGGGGGAACCGCGAGAGACATTTCTCGAAGAAAATGTTGGTGTAGCTACGGGTCGTATCATCTGCGCCGGTGCGAGAAGAGGGGCCACGGGCCGTATAATCTGCGCCGGTGCGAGAAGAGGAGCTAACGTATTCGATGGAGGAGGCATCGGTGGGGGCTCTAAACGAACGGCGGGGACTCCTTGAAATTCTTTAATTTTAAAGTACCTTTGAAGCATAGTTAAATACTCTCGTAACGTATCCTCCTCACCCACTACTTTAATCGGTTTATTAATGATACTTTTCATTTGATTTTGAATAATGTCTATTAATTTGGCCGTATCGCTAAAATAGCTATCAGCGGGGACTAAAACGAATTTTTTCATCAATTAATTATACGGTTAAGAACCACGGGAATTAATGAACCGAGAATTGCACCCCAGATTCCGCCTCGCTGAGATATTAGAATTTTTCGACGGTTTAAGTCGGTTAAATTTTTACGAGCAAGTTTTCTGATGCACGCTTTATAGCGCTGTAATATTTTTTTCCTATTTGCGCCTACAGGTAGCGCCCCCGGGTAATATTAAGACAAATATTAGAAATAGAGTTTAATTGTTCGGGACTAGCGTTTTTAATTAAAAATTTGCGCTGACTGGGGGAAGCTTTTTTAATGAGCGTTAAATAAGGTTTATGTTCCCGTATCGCTCGTGGCCAACAATTTTATAAATACATTAAAATTTATTCAAAAAACACAAAGAATTTATACAATGAAAACATTTTCACAACTTTTTTTTATAGAATATATTTAACAGAATGAATTTTTTTAAACATTATTTTTAAACCCGTCACCATTACTCTTGAAAAGTTATCATTGGGCCCTCTTCAAATAAGCAATTTGTTCGCACTTTGAAATGTTCTGGTGTTTCTTGATTTAAGTCTAAAACAATATTAGAATAGGGTCGGGAAGCAGTTACATTATTGTACACAGTACTTAGAAAATTTGGGTTATTAGGATATACTTGTCGACTGAGACATTTAATCTGACTAGGATCACGCGAACTCTTAAATAGAACAATATACGATGAGTTCAAGCTAATATCGCGAGCCGCTCGACCTTGACCAAAAACATTTTGGGTTAAGAATAATATAGTTAAATTTAAGTGGTGACTACCAACACGAAATAATTTCGAAACGTACGCGTTATTTAAACAACTTTGAGAGAGATCGTCGAGAACGAGCAAGTTATTTATAGAACTATCAAATATTTCTTCCGGTTTCTCACTTAATAAACCCTGACGAAACTCGATATCAGGTATAATTTTTTTAAGCTCATTGAATTTTTCCGACCAAATATTATAACAATAAATGATTCGCTCGGGAGGTTTCTCGAACAGCGTGTGTCGATTTTTTAAAAGCCGAAAAGTCCAAACTGTTTTTCCGCATCGACTCGGTCCACTGATGAGGAACGTGGTCGGTGATTTAAACTTGAGCCGCGTTACTGACATTTTTGTAGCCGAAGGGAATACTGGTACCGTCGCTCTTGAAGATTCGCTTGTTAGACGTAAATCCAACGAGTTTTTCAGCTGGTTTTTGGAATAGCTGCCCCGTTTTTAAACGTTTCACGTTAAATGGGACTTCGACGCTGTATTTCAATTGTTGGTTGCGTGTAGCGAGGTCCTTCAAAGCTTCAAAGTTGACAATTGACTGATTTTTTTTAGTCAATGTAATGCCTTTAAGTTTAGTGACAATCTTTCCAGATTCGAATAAAATTGAATAGGCTTTACATCCCAAGGAAACAAAGGCTTTTATATTTTCAATGGGATACTGGTCAGCCAATGTACCTAGGGTAGTCCCTAGCGGAATATTTAAGTCTTTACTCATATAAAGAAAAGCAGAGTCAGTATCGACGTAATTTAAATTAGGACCAATTTGAGCCATTAATTTGTATAATTTAATACGGCCGTAACTAGCTTCAAACGCGCCTATCGTTGGTGACCCTTTCCGATAAGTTGGAACGTAGTCTTCCCGAAAACGAGTGGTGACTAAGGCTATATCATCGTCTAGTAGTTTAAAATCCGTTAATTCTTTGGTTTTATCGGCCAAAATTTCGACTAATTCCATATAAGAATTAATAAAAACACTTTGGCCTCTATTTAAATTAATGGAATTTTTGCCCCACAGACTGTTTAGACTAAGTTTGCCAATAGCCTTTAAAGCGGGATTATCGGTTATATGGTCTAACTTTAAATCTAACCCGTCAATTTCATTAATCCTCGTAAATAATTAAGTTTTTGTTCTAATGTAATTATGTCTTTTGGATACGACGAATTTTGAACTTTGATTTTGTAAAAAAGCCGAATATAGTCATCGAATAGCGGACAATCTTTATCGAATGTTTCTTTATAATGGTGTATTTCGTGAATTGTAATAATTTTTAACCGTACTCTATCGCTAGATAAAACTCGGGGGTCGTCCACACGTCGGTTATGCTACGCTCTCGATCAGTATGGGTGTATTCGAAACATTGTTCAGCTGCACATTTGTAGCAGAGAGTATAATAAATTTTACTATTTATTTTAGCTGAGAGAATAGGGAGGTTTAAATTGGTAGGTGGCAGCACCGTAGCTTTAATAAGACCAAAATAAGCGTTAACGGAAAAATTAAATTTACAAGTTATAATTTCGGGGCTCGATTTGGGATATTTATAGGAACTCATCTGGACGGAAGGGTACATGCTATTAAAATCCACGATTTTGATTGGTCGATCGGGAGTGGCTTCGGCGTAAATTACAAAGTTTTCAACCCTCCCCCCGCGAAAGGCGTCTCTCGCTCCTATCGGTTTGGTAAAGGGTAGGCAATCTCAAAAACTCGCAATTGCTGGGTCTTCTACTAACTCATCATACTCGTGCTCCCATATACTAATAAACTGCGCATTAGGCCTTTCCTTT
Source organism: Leiobunum rupestre (assembly GCF_980474605.1). Lineage (NCBI taxonomy): Eukaryota > Metazoa > Arthropoda > Arachnida > Opiliones > Sclerosomatidae > Leiobunum > Leiobunum rupestre. The sequence goes on along the minus strand of NC_143387.1, from coordinate 8,185,374 downwards.
TTTAAAAAATTTTCGCGGTCGAGGGTTTTGAGATAAATATTTAAATTATAATCTTTTAACTGTTTATCGTAAGCCTGGTGGTCAGTGTGCAGTGGGCATTTATGGTAATGGCAGCCGTAAAATTCGGCAATTATTTCGGGCGAGGAACAATAACCGTCTAATCGATAGGGATAAATGACATGTTCTCCACCTAGCGATCGCGCCGTTTGAAATTTCACGTTGAGTTTTTTTCCAAATAAGCTAACCATTTTAGGGCCTTGACCATATGCCGTTTCCTATAACCCGTCCCCGGAACTATCGCGATAGTGTTTGGTTCGACAAATCTACTAAGGAATAAATTTGTGACGGCTCCCGGCAACGTTATGGCGTTTGACCCCAACAAATCCAAATCGACGGTTTTTAAAAATAAATTTCTAAAACTATCGAATCCTTTCTATAAAAGTTTAACGTCATCGATCGCGTATTCGGTTAAAACTTTATTTAGATCAAAAACGACGTAACGTTGGGAGTCGTACCATTGATTAAATTCTACGATTTCCTCGTCCGTAAATTTGTCGATACCAAAATATTCTTTCTCGGGGAGGGCGCCGATATAATCTAAGTTATCTTCCGTAGCGAATGAATAACAAAAATAACCTTTCTTTTGGACAATCTTAAACGTTTTCGAGAAATTTCGAAGGGCTGTAGGTAGGAACATGAAACTATCGATAAAGGCTATTTTAAATTGGGCGAGAAACATACCCAGGGCTTTGGAACCGGTATAAATTATCTCGGGTTTTATTTTTCGTTTTAACAGACCATTAAGAATAAGGAGCGTATCGAAACCACACCCGAAATGGCTAATGAATATGACGTTTTCAAAGACCGGCCTCGTAACCGTATCTCTTTTGCAACCATTAACTGTCACCTGGCATGCTAATAAATAATCTAGGAAATTTTGAACGCAATCAAAGCCGTGAAATTTCCGGTAATCATAATTGGTCGAAAATGGCGCTTCTTGCATCGCGGAAATGATTAAAATTGGTCTAATTGCAGTGTCAGTCGTTATTGTCTCAAAATCAAAAAACATAGTCGTTTCTCATTTGATTTTATTTCTAATGGGCGTACGTGACACTCGTTTTTGGGATGCTCAATTTTGCAAAAAACGCATTTGTTGTCGCAATTATGATTACCTTCATAGTCTTTCCCGCAATTTAAACAGCGCCTTAAAACCTGACAGGTTCCTAGTTCTACGTGTTGGAAGAAACAATTTGGTCCGGCAAAATACAGATTACAGTCATTATAACGGGTAGCCTGTTCTAAACTAGGGTGGAACTCCGGGCAGCGACACCGGCGGCATTTAAGCTCGGGTCCACAGTCGTGGTTCTTTTTCTGTTTGATGTTATATAACAGGGTAAGACAAAATTTACAATAATATTGCGCCCCAAACATGGCCGAATAAGATCGTACGACGTGGGTGTGGTCTTTAATTTTTAAGAGGATTTTTTTTCTTTGAAGGGACCAATAAACACTTTATCGAAATCATCGTCCGCCGAGATTAATATAATTTGGTAGACGGGTGAAATATTTTGGAATCGGTTAATATCAATTATTTCTACGGGACCTTCGGGAACTCCCGCTAGGGCGTGTAATTTTTTAGCTTCAATTTCTTGTCCGGGTTTTTTCCCGTTTCTAATTGTCTTTAATTGGTATTCGTTAAAACTAGCACCCTGTCCTAAACTTTTCAAATGCTGATAGTCGGCCAAAACTCTTCCCACCGCCAGGGCTCTCGTAAAACCTAAATTGTCCGTATTTCTAATGGGGATAAAGGTGTTACCTTGGTTGATATAATGATCTAGACATTCATAGCTTCTTGTTCTAACGCTGCGAGGGGGACCTCTCATAGGGGTATCTTGAAGAAATATTAGGTCGAATCGGAGGGGTGAATCTAGATAAATGGTTTTTACGGACTGGGCTGGGCTACCTTTTCAATCCCCGTTAAAATTCTCTCAGCTGTCAACTCATTGATATTCATTAATTGGAAATTTATTGGATCGTGCAGCTCATCGGAAATTACCACCACCCTGACGCGCGTGTAGCCTAAATTATCGGCCGTAATTCTATCTAATATTGATTGGAAAATACGGGTCAGTTGGTTACTGATATCCGCGTGGTTTAATTGGTCTAAATTTTTAAAATTACACTCGAATAGCATAGATTTACACGTATACTTCCGAGAAGAACTGGCAATGATTTTATCTATTGAGTAAAAATTTTTAGGGTTGAAACGGGTGCTAAGATCGAGGGCCATTGTTTTTTTAAAGTCCTGCGTAAATATTTAATACGGTTGTCGCGACGTCGTAAACTTCGCCGGAATTCTGCAAGTTTAATAGTTTTTTGTAGTGACGTCCACGGTTCTTGTAAACGAGAACTTCACCTCGCCGACCCGCTAGAATTTCAACCTTCTCGTTTCTTAGTTGATAATCACCTTCTTCATAAACTATCTGTTCTAGATACTCTTTTAACTCCCACGCCGAATCTAGTTTGACGCAAACGCCGTCTTTCGTCGCGGTTGGCCGATCGCTATTTTTGACGTAACGCCTTACGTCTAAATACAAGTTATTTTTGAAACTTGCAATTTTTATCCCGAAATTTTTATGGCGGGAAAACTCTACGACTATATCCGTCCAGCCGTCGTCTACTGGCTTAGATGGACCGGCTTGAGATGGACCTGGTTGAGATGGACCTGGCTTGGATAGGGTGCTTTTGGGTGGCTCATCTACTGGTTTGAATGGTGCTTGTTTGGAAGGGCTATCGAGTACCTCGTGGCATGTTAAATCTATATCAGGTTGATTCTTCGGGATGTCTACTTCGAAACGAGTTTTCTTAATATTTACTTTATTTCCGAAATCTAATCGACGACGGACCTTATTGACCTGGGAGCAGGGGGGTGCTTCGGATTGGTTCTAAAATTAAACTAAATTAAATGGTGTAAAAATAGACTGAATTAATAAACTATTACTTTGCGGCCAGAATAATTTCCTAACAATAAACGGTCATTTAAAAAAGGTAATTCCCCAAATTTTAAAATGTACTTACAATTTCTTCAAGTCGAATGCAAGTTGTGAAATAAATGCAAATAAAGCGCGTGCCTCTATTTATAGTCGCAAAACCCCTAGCGGGACGCTTAGGAACTTCTATAACACATGCTAATTTATCTAACGCTTTTTATTAATACATGCGTAATTTTTCGTAATAAACAAAAATCCCATAGCGGGACGCTTAGGAACTTCTATAACACATGTTAATTTTCATAACGGTTTTAGGTACTCGTAATTTTTCGTAACAGTTTTTTATATCAACATGTGGTAAATTGTTAGGAAACTCCATTTTCTAACGGTTTTGTAATAATTTTTACGTACTCTATTAACGCAACGGTTTTTTTAAATAAATCAATGTTTTCTCGAGAAAAATTCCATACACGAACCTAACCTCGAGCTATAGAAATAGTAAATCAAATATTTAGGTTAAGATTGCCGGGTATAAAAAGCGCGATTTTTTCATGTTTTATCACATTTCGTTCCTGGACTACAATGTAAGTTGAAAAACGTCTTAATACGAATCTTTTCAACAAACATTTCAAAATTTAGGGCCTCCAACACTACGGCAGACTTTTTTAAAGTAGTGAAGGGGAGAGGACGCGGAAGTAATGTACTTTTGATAATATACTCTAACAAGTAACTGATGATTATTAAATTATAGGAGAAAACGCGGACCTAGGACCAGTTCGAAGTAATTATTTTCAATTTTTTATTATACTTTTATAAAAAAATTTAACAATAGGACCCGACACGTTGGCACCACCCTCCACGCCTTCGGACCCACCAACACCCGGGAACTCCCCAACGCCCTCGGACTCTCCCACAATTCCATATCGGGAGATTTTGATAAACCCATCATTGTCGGCGGAGATCCGAGTGCTGGACTTGAGGAAAGGTAATTCGTTAAATATATTTTAATACGTATGAAATTATAGTATGAATTTTTTCTACCGCCGGGGATCAAAAACATCGTGGAAGGGGGTAATATATTCAACATGTTTTATTATATTAGAAACTAATTTATGTAATTTTAGGTGGCGCCCTTAAAATTTTAATTTAAAATAAACTGTTTATATTTATTTTTGTCTCTTTCTTAAGCTTAACGCACGTTAGTTGTATCATATAAACCATTTTCATGCAGATTGGTTAAAACGTAGCATTCCTAATAAACCTTAACTTGTTAATCGAGGCTTACAATCTCCCGCGCTTTTCTAACCGTCTTCAGAACACATGTTAAATTCGCGCCAAAAATGATTTGTTAACCATATAGCTACCAGGTCAATTACCCCTAACGGTTAATTATAAAGGTACAAACTTTAGCCATATATTAATATTCATGTCAAACATAAGTGTACATTAATAAACCTAAAGAGTTTAACAACTTGTTGATTTATGCACGTGACGCTTACACTTTCCCGCCAAAAATTAATATTCAAACATATAATAAACAAGTGTAACTACTTGTTGATCCTTACCCTAAACACATGTTAAATTCCCAAAATACTATCCATATAACAGGTCAATGACCCCTAACGGTTAACCACGCTCATTAATATTCACCCTTTTTAAAACACTTGCTTACCTACTGTAGTTGATTGACAGGTCGACTAATTAATTATTCAAAACACCTGTTAATCTCATTAATTATTCAGGTCACGCGCGCGTGACACACGCCCGAGGGGGTCGGCAACGCGATTCCCCGCTTCATTCCCCCCGTCACGCAGCTTTGGGCGCGTGGGGGAAAGCATGCATGGGTAAGGTTGAATCGGAATGGCTGGATTAGCAGGGTCTCTTTTCCGACATATAGGGCAGGCACGAACAAAGTCGGTGATGTCTGTAGTTATCTTTGGCCAGTATACATGCAACTTTGCCTTAGCTAAACAGGCTCTGACACCTTGATGAACTGCGTGGAGTTGTCTCATAACTTCTTTCCGCATGATAGTTGGTATGACTAAACGGTTGCCCCGGTAGATCAGTCCATCAGCCTCGTGCAGCTTCTCTTTAATTGGCCAATAAGCAGAAACGTCCATAGGCACCTTTTTCTGCCAAAAAAGCCAGCCATGCTGAATATAAGTAGACAACATTTGGTGTGTCGAATCTTCTTTTCTCGAGTTCTGTAGAGTTTTCGTTTCTGTTCTGAAAGAACTGTTAAAGAATGTATGGCCACATGGGGCCCTTCCATTTCCTTGGTATCTATGATCATGTGTGCGAGGGGCGCACGAGAGAGCGTATCTGCTATTGGAAGTTTGCTTCCTGGAACATATGAGAGTGTGAAATTATAACGAATTAAACGTAAAACCATCCGCTGTAGGCGTGGCGACAACATATGCATAGGCTTATGGACAATCGAAGTAAGCGGTTTATGATCAGTTTCTATATTTACGTGTCTTCCAACTATGTAATAGTGAAACTTTTCACATGCGAATAAAACTCCCAGAAGCTCTTTCTCTATTTGCGCATAATTTTTCTGGGTCGGGGTTAGAGTGGTCGATGCATATTCTATTGGCCTCTGGTCTTGTAAAAGTGCCGCACCAATGCCGTTCGAGGTTGCATCAACAGTAATCTTGCACGGACAATTTGGGTCGAATATTGTGAGAATTGGAGCGCGTGCTATTAAATCTTTCAGAGAGTCGTACACGATTTGCATATTGGAGTCCCAGATGAACAGAGCGTCTTTCCGTAGGAGAGCTCGAAGTGGTAAGGCCTGTTCGGAGTATGAAGGTAAAAATCTAGTAATAAAGTTCACCATACCGAGAAAACGTTGGAGGGCCTTTTTGTCTCCAGGTGGTGGGAGGTCAACGATCGCTTTCACTCTATCAAGGTCGTCCTGGATCCTTTCAGGAGTGATTATATGACCCAGGTACTTAATTCGCTGCACAGCCAACTGTATTTTCTTGGAGCTGAAGGTCAAGCCATTCGTACGAGCTGTTTCCAATATTCGTATAAGTAGTTTGTTATGTTCAAGGGTAGTGTGGAAATATAAGTATTTTTAAATCGCTCCGGTGGAAAAAGCTGATGCATAACCTGCTGAAATACTTCTGTAGCTGTACATATCCCATATGGGAGGCGGAGGAATCTAAATGTACCAAAGGGAGTAGCAAAAGTGCAAAGGTAAGAACTTTCCTCCGTTAATTGTACTTGCCAAAATGCACTTTTGGCATCGAGGACTGTAAATATTTTGTTTCCATGCAAGTCAGAGAATATTTGTTGGCCAGTCGGACTTGGAAAATGTTGACGCTTTATTGCTGGGTTTAGTTTCCTTGGATCTAAGCAGATTCGAAGGCCCCCTTTCGGCTTCCTTTCCACGACCATAGGGTGAACCCATGCTGTTGGTCGTCTTACAGGTGTAATAATACCATCATGCAGCATACTCTTCCAGAACTGGTTGTTGAAGGGCATGTGGAAGTCGATGCGCAACCGAAATAGAAGGAACTGCGTTATTTTTTAATTTAATATTGTACTTTACCGGGAGCTTTCCAATCGTGTCAAATACGTCTCGAAAGTCATGTATTATTGTTTCTGGGTCTTGTGTTGGTAGGACCCCACTAGCAGACGAAGCATGAATTGAAAGTAGTTTGTTCGGCGTCGTTCGAGTTCTAGAGATAAGAGCCAGGGCTTCAGATGCATAAGCCAAGAGTATCGGAGTAGTCTGATGAGGAGTAATATAATAAGTTAGTGTTTGAGTACTAGTAGCTAAAGTACATGGCAAGTCAGTCACGCCAAGAACCGGGACACAATGACCAGTGTAGGCCACTATGCGGCGACTAGGTGGTTTTAGAGTAGGTTTCACTTGAAACCGATCATAGATATGCTTGGGAAATATATTAACCTGTGATCCTGTATCAAGCTTAAACCGGACAGGAATAGTGTTGATATGTATAACTTCATACCATTCATCTTCATAAGTACTGGAGGAGGGAAGCAGGGTAGCTTCGCACACAGCCACAATAGTGTGTAAAGAAAAATCCGATACGTCCTCTTGTGGAAAGCCTGAAGGATGAAAAAAATATGAGTTTTGGCCAAATGAGGTCTCATATTGATCGTAGTCCGGATTTTCTTGATATTGTAGTGAGTTGGTAGCATATGATGAATTTGCAGAAGTTTCAAAAGGTAGCCCACGACCATGGATGGAAGTGTCATAGTAGTCGTTGTTGAACGGTTCCTGTGAGCTGTGAGAAAAATCTTCACTATAAATATCAGCAAGGGAGTGAGCTCCAGTGGAGCGGCATAATGCTGCCCAGTGGCCTTTTCGAGAACAAGCGTGACAAATCGATTCCGAGGCTGGACAATGGCCCTGTCGGATGTGCTGTAATCCACAATTTAGGCAACGTATTTGAGGACCTCGGAAAATTGACGCACGATGATACCTTCGAGGAGCAGACAGCGACCTAGCCTGTCTGGAACCAGTAGAGCTAGGCGGAACATACGGACGACTATATGTGGAAGGAGCCAAGGTATACCGTGGACGAGATGGCAAAGGTAAGCGATGTAGTACATGTGGTTGGAAATGACGAGGTCCGTGATATAACGCATCCACACCAACAGCAGTACTCGGTGTGGGACCACGCAACAATTGAGCATCACTTGTAGAGGTCTCATCAGCTTGACAAAGAGTTATGGCCTGTTGAAGAGTTAAATTTTGTTTAGAAAATAGTATTTTCCGCAGGTCTTCTTTGTATATTCCAGCGAGTATCTGATAACGAATCAGCGAATCCGTAAGGGTACCAAATTCACAATTCCGTGCCTGTGTACGAAGATCAGTCAAAAAAGTGTCAAATGGTTGGCCTTGGTTTTGTTTGGTGTGAAAAAAAAACGTAACGATGAGAGTCAGGATTGTTGTATGGTTCGTAGTAAGCATCGAATGCAGCATATATATCTTCTAAAGCAGGGTGCTCTTGACCCACATGGTTGGCAATATGTAAATTATCGTATATCTTACGGCCAGCCGGGCCTATAGTGTATAAAAAAGTGGCTACTTGCGTGTCTCCCTGTTCTTTAGCGAGCTTCGCAGCAGTTGCAAAAATCTTGAAATTGTCTTTGTAATCTCTCCAGGCAGCAGCAGGATTGGAACCATTCGGATCGAAGTGGTCAGGGCCTCGAAATGAAGAAGAGGAAAGTGACGACATGACGAGTAAAGGTGTAGTCCAGAATGCAAGCAGTTTTCAGATGAGAGGGGAACTTCTGACACCATGAAGTATAACGAGGCAGTTCAATTATAAAAGCATATTTCTTTATTCAATAGTTATGAAGGAGAGAGACAATTCTCATATTTTACAAGGCTATATATATATCACTTAAACCGGAAGCCGGGAACGGAAGTCAAATAGTAAACATCCGAGCGCCATCTATCGATAAATAATACACTAAGTAGTTTAAGCTTTTTAAGGTGCGATACTCAATTATTACAGGCGCCACGTCCAACCCACAGGTCAAATATTCCCGCGAATTCAGCAACCACCCCGGAAGATTATTTTCGTATTTCAATATTCATTCCATATTTAGATTCTCTTATGGTTGCCCTGTAGACAAGTTTCCAAGCTATAACACAGTAGCATACTCATTATTGTTATTACATCCGGTGAATCTAAAAAAGATTTCCCGCGATGAATTTATTGCCGCCACTTCGAGAATTGCCGAATTCTACCAAATTGAGAATTTTGAGACTGAAGCCGAATGTTGGTATGCAATATGGCAAACAAAAGAAGAATCCAAGTGTAATTTTATAGACCTACTTCAAGAGTACAAGCAATTTTACCCCTCTGTTACACTAGCCATTGAGATTAAGGTGTATCGAAAAAATCGAATGTTAGAATTTGAATGAGGCACTATGCAGAAAAGTTGTCGGACCATGGCAGTAACTCGTACATAAAAGATGGGCTCGATCAGATAAAATTTGCTATCCCCGAACGAGCCTCAAAGTCTCGAAAATTTTACTAAAATTGAGATTTTGTATAAGAAAGTTCGGATGGACTTTCCGCGTGTAGATTTTGGTACATATGCAATCTAAAGTCACTAAAGACTAGGTTAAGTGTAGTGAGAGACATAATGAGAGGTTTCGTGTACTTTGAGAGGTGCTCCGCCCCCTCAAACAGTCTAAAAAATGTCGCAGTTTTTCACCCAAATGCGACACATGTCAGTACTGAACAGTGCAGCTCTTCGCCCGGTTCCCATAAGAATAAAGAAAAAACCGACTCAGAACTCACCACGAGAAGGTGGCTGCACTTCGAGTTCCGCCCTAACCCATCCCAACCAACCAACTAATGATGGGTTTAATGCCTACAGACCATCAAAATTGTATTAGTAAGTACCAAAAATGAGAATTGTAAAGTTGTAGACTACTGGACAAATCGTTTTAAGAAACACGTGTTTGTTTAATTAGTGTCACTATCAGTGTCAATGCCTCGAAACTGGTTTTTGGTGTTAAACAATGGCATCATTTCCCTTGATATTAAAGCATTGCGAATTAAGCCATCACGATTTTCAGCCCCACAGACGCTCAATGAAGCTTTTGTGACCTCCTTAACTGTACGCTCCACGGCCTGAGTATGACACGGAAAAGCATCATAAAATGATACCTGGGAAGGATTGTCGATAAGGGAGCGAATTTGCTCGTCGGAAAAGCCACGTAGGACTGGTGGCTCATAGATGGTTTCCCTTTTCCAGTCAATCATATCTTTAAAAATTTTCGCTTGGAAGTTAATAGAGGGCACAATAAATTTGCGAGGATGAGCGTGAGCAGGTATATCAAGAGCCTCACTTCTTGCTTTTAAGATGCGAGACACTGCCAAAACCCGAACATCCCGCTGCTTATCTCCCAACATTGCAATCAAGATGTTTTCGGGGTGAGCGTAAAAAGCATTGTGCGCAATGACAGGATCAATAACTGCTTAATACTTCTTCGGTAAGACCCGTGTTTTGCTTATGCATTCCCAAAGGTGTCTGCTTCCATCTTTGCAAGAATGTCTCGTTTTAATCGCAAACCACATGGGAGAATACACATGTACGATGAAAGTAACAATTCCTTTTAAGTTAGGAGATGGTTTAGTTGTGGTTATATATAATCTGAGGATTCTGTTGGCAGTTGTGACCCATCTGGCATTACTGATTGGACCAGGATCTCGCTTGGAGAGTTCCACTGGGCAATCGCCTGAGTTGATTGCTTGGCATATGTCGTAAAGATATTGTTGGTCTTTACTGAGTTTTCTGGAGTCCAGAACAGATAAGTTCACATTAATGGGTTTAAATTTTTTGACTGGCAGGTCCTTACAATTTGCTAACTGTTTTCCTATGTGGCCTGAATATGATGTTGGACCACTTGTACTGCCATCAATTTGTTGCATGAGATGTCTGAGAGGTAATTCGATGAAATGAAGCATGCAGATGTTCCATTGAAGTGGTCGGTTCAATTTCAGCTCCAGTAAGTGAATAACCCCACCTTTATGACCCGTGTTAGTGGCTGTACCATCGCAACCAATAGCCTTCAGATTGTCTGTTCTTATGTTTTTCTGTTTCAGGTAGTCCATGATGGAGCCAACGATGTCAGGCGCGGAGCCAGATGAAGGTGAGACATGGCCCATATACTGGCCTCCGGGCTCTTCGACAAGAGATAAATGCTGTTCGGTTAGTGTCCTTCTATAATATTTAGACCCCTCCTTTACTTGAAATAATGTCTTGTCTTTTCGGCCGTCGAAATACAAACCCTCCAAGCTTTTTATGCTTTCCTCGGCTTTTGCTTTCAGTTCACACCTTGTCTTTGACTTCTCTCTTGCCACTTTAGATTTGTCAATAACCCATGATTGATTTTCAGGAGTGATTATTCCATAATCCAGCAATACTGCTGATGATATAGCAGCAGTTTCTCGAATCGACGTGCCGAAACGATCACTGACCGCAGGAGTGTTAGTCCACTTAATGCGCATCTGTGTTTGTGTTGAGGAATGCTTCGAGGTTGATGGCTTATACTCCTCTTCCTCATCGTCAACGTGCCCATCTAAATCAGACTGAGAGACAGTGTGGTGTGAATATGAAGAGGACGTCGAGGGGTCTGCACCTGAGCTGTGAGTAATATTGTATGACGCTAATTCAGATTTTCTTTTCAGTCTCTTCCTGAGAATTTCAGTTACTTCAACGTCAATCCCACCTATTATCATAATCCTAACAGTTCTTTGGTCTTTCAAAAAGGGACGTTCGATTTCAGGTACCTTTCGGACCTTCTAACATTTGCAAGATTCAATTGGTTCACAATGACAAGTTGCAACGTCGAAAAGAATATTTGCTTTAGCTTTAAATGAAGCTACAGTTTCGGCGCTGCACTTGAACTTACCTGTTTTCTTATTGTTAGATTTCAAAAGGTTTTCATACTTATTGTGATACTCTACAATCCTTTTCACCACACCTTTGTGAGAAATTACAGGAATGGATGCTTTTTCATACAACTTCACAATATTAGTGGCAACGGTACGAGCAATATCATTGAAAGGAGTTTTAATTGATTCTCCTTCAGATCGAAGTCGTAGCCTCTCTTGGAAACAACTCCGCATAACATCTGCGTGGGTTGGAAGTTGGGAGGGGGGCAAGTCTCGAGGACATCCAAACAAAGGGCATTGAATAGAACCTCGAACCCCAGCACCTGATGCCATGTTCGATAAATGCAGCCGATACAGAGGAAAAGATTTAAAAGAAGAAACCAGGGATACTTTCCGTACGGGATATTTTTTTTATTGCAGGTTTGGTGCGTCGTTCCGTTATATGTATTAGCTTATTCGAACTCAACAATCTAGAATTATAATCAGTGAACTATGTATATGTATACCACTACGATATTCGTATTTTCAGAACAGCGATACTACTTGAGGAAAATAATCCTTCAATGACTTATTTCCTGAAATACAACTAAGCGAAAAGCTGCACTCTTCAGTACTGACACGTGTCGCATTTGGGTGAAAAACAGCGACATTTTGTAGACAAAGTACCCGAAATATCTTGTTATGTCTCTCACTAGACTTAACCTAGTCTTTAGTGACTTTAGATTGCACATGTACCAAAATCTACACGCGGAAAGTCCATCCGAACTTTCTTATACAAAATCTCAATTTTAGTAAAATTTTCGAGACTTTGAGGCTCGTTCGGGGATAGCAAATTTTATCTGATCGAGCCCATCTTTTTTCTACGAGTTACTGCCATGGTCCCGCAAATTTTCTGCATAGTGCCTCATTCATATTCAAACATTCGATTTTTTCGATACACCCTAATTGAGATAGCACTCGCACTTCCCGCTACATCTTGTAACGCCGAAAGGTCTTTCAGCACTCTAAGGCGAGTGAAGACATGGCTACGATCAACGATGACAAATGCACGTTTAAATGGTCTTTGCATGATGAGTGTCCATCGACAGCGCATTAAAGATTTGGAAACTGAACGAGCTTTCATAGAAAAGGTGATAGATACATTCGCGATAAAACCACGTAAAATGTTATTTCTTTTTAGTAATAATTCAAGTTGTTCAACTGAATTTACTGAAACCGAATTAACCGATTAATCAAAAACTGCACCTGTAACACCTCAATCAAATTGACCAATAAAAACACATTTAATAATATTTCTTATAATAATATAGAGTCACATCATTGTAAAAATAATTTTGGAAAATGGCCCCCCCCCCTAAGAAAATGATCTGTGGGCGCCCATGTATACGAGACTACCATTTGACACAGTTATCTTTTTTCAAACACGAACTTTAGTAATTAACGAAACAAGATTGTGAAAACCTTTAATTCTCGGATTTCAAGGCAACGCACTCAACCTTGGTTTTCGGGTTTTCGGCATCAACAAATTTTTCAACTGTTTCATTATGGAAGCTGTCGAACAAGTTAAGAATTCCATTTTCATGAATTTTTGGGGTTTCTAGGACTTTTCAATGTGCACTTATGCGACTTTGAAGTTAGGTTTTGTTTTGTTTTGTGTGAATATGCACTTGAAAATGTAATACTTCCAAATGCTTCCAATCTCATTTTGTTTTACCAATATGATAAGTAGGGCTTCTAGTTTGCAGCTTAATGATAATTGAACGCTATTTTTGGGCCTTTGATTTATTTTTATATTTTTCTCTAGCACGGCCGAACCGTATTTTGACAATATTTATACAGAGTCAGGCAGTGCAGCGCGTTTGCCCCTGCAAGTATACCGTATCGCTCCAACACACAAAACACGTGAGAAATGCGGTGAAGCATAAGGCTGGTCCAAGGGGCCGCGCAGCACCCGGTATATCTAACCATAGACTAAGGAAGGTGAAACCTTCCTTAGTCTATGATCCAACCCTTATGCTGAATTTTAACTTAATCATATGTAACTCTCCATTGCGTAAATTTCCAAACGAATATAAATGGTTTTTTTTAAACCAGAACCATAAATTGTGTTATTTTAAACCATACCAGTTTGATTACCTGAGTAGTTCATTAAATATATGCAATGCATTTTTTAATTACAAAAAGGACTGAAATAATTTTGGCCAAATTTTAGACCTCAATTCCCTACTGGGCGACGTCTTTCAGCCAATGAAAGGTCGTCGATTGTGTCACTCAGTTCGTTCTGTAAAAAATGTAAATACCTTTGGCCGTTGAGGTTCGGCGGCAGGAAAAAAGGACCAATCAAACGGTTTCAAAGAAGTCCAACCCAAAAATTGACACTTTCAAATTGAACCTGATGATGATATTCAAAACCGAATGTGGGTTGGTGACACACGCGTTTAAGAGACCCCCTGAGCTCTCGTATAGCTTTTTTTTTAAATAATTAAGTTTTTGTCTCGTTAAAATGTCTCTGGAACGGGCCTTAAAGACCGAGAAGAGAGTGGATTTCCACCCCTCTCATCCAGTACTTATTTCTTTGACGAGTGACAATTGATTGACAGCTCTGACAAATTGAGTGATGCTAATTATAGATATTCTATTCAAAAACAGTCGGTAAAGCTGTCGACGCTGTCACTCCTCAAGAATTCGACAAGTTCAGTTTTGCGGGGGTCAAAATTAGCGCACGAGAAAATAGAATCTCTCTTCTCGGCCTTTAAAAGCCGTGCCATTAGGAAAGAGACGACGCGTGTGGTCGTAAAATAAGAGTTCATCTGGATGCTAAGTTACCTTTGTAGTGGATAGGTTGGCGTGGAGCAATTAATTGAGCGGCTGGAGTTTCTTAACGATATAGTACGTGAACGATTTGTGCGACGGGCTCACGCCTATATAAGAGCCGAAGATGGTCCTTTTGAACAATTATGTAAAAATTGTAAGAACTGATTCCTCTACGTCTTCTGGAACAACAGCATCCTCGTACGTGTATTGGTTACTGAAAATATGTGCCATATTAGCTTAACACTGGATTCTTTAACTTTAAATCAATTCCTTAAGGAGATTGTCGTCATTTGCATCTTGATTTTTCTAATTAAAAGCACTTAGTCCCACAATTTATTTCTTTATTTGGAACACTATCAATACTTTACAATAGCTCGCAGCCCTTATCAGCCTCATCTTACTTTTTAAAGTACAATTATATAATTTTGCCTTTTGTTATACATTTTAGCGTTTTACTATTAAAAAATAACTTATCATTTTTTGAAAACAATATGGTTCAGTAAAGAATTAAGTTGGTTAGATTTTAGGCTGGGTACGTGTTTTTGGTGTGGTTTTAGGGCCCATGTTCATAAGATATGTTTTACTCTTTGCACCGATAGAACATGATCAAGAATTTTGGACCTGTTTATCCGTAACACCCTGAATTAATAAACCTTAAACAGATCGTTATCAGTTTAGAAAGTGAAGCTCATAAAGCAATGAAGTGTTAATATTCTAAACTCACACTTACAATGCATACATTTAGTTAATGTAATAAGCAAAGCTTGATTGTATATTAGGTTAATTTAACAAAGAAAGTGGTTTATTAAATTATCTTTATATAAATACACTTTTTTATTAAATTAATTTAATATCAATAAATTTTGCTTATAACTTAACTTATTGAAAAACTGTAATTATATTAACTTAATTAAATTGAAGAACGTATTTCTTGTGTATATTGATATTCGGAAGAATAATTGACTTTTTACACAATTTTATTGTGCAAAAGTCGATTATTCTTCCGAATATATATTAACTTAATTTAAAGAACAAAGGGTAATTATGTTAATTTATTGAACAAAGGGTATTTATATTAACATAATTTCATAGTGTTTTTATATTTATAACGAATGTTAAAGAATTAATTGGAAGATTTCATGGTTTCTAAATAATATTTAAGTTTTCTTTTGAAAAAAAAAAACATTGACGAATTGTATTGAAGTACTTTAAAGGGTTTAATGAAATTTAAAGAAGGTATATATATCTCGAATAGACTACCAGGACTTTGACAAGATTTTTATTGGGTTTTTAACCAAGAAGAGCAAATATATTAAGGATTACAATTACTTTTATATACTAATATTTTCAATATGTATAAACCATGCTTGATACGAAATTGATTATATTTAAGTTCTTACTTAAATTTAATTTAAATAAAATACTTTTGATAAAAAGTTTGTAAATCTTAATTAATTTCAGAATTATTTATATTTGGGAATTAATTTCAAGTCAAGAATGTTATCAACATTTCAAAATGTTTTCTTAACAGGATTTATTGGATCCAAAAATATTTGATCCCTTAAGGGGGAATAGTGAGCTTAGGAAATGTTTCCTTCTGAGATAAAATTTCAAAGTAGAAGCAAAGTTGAGTTAATAATTAATAACCTAGCGTTTACTTTTACCTATTTTGCATTGTTTATATCGACCCAACGCCCCAAATAACGTATTAATTCACTTGCCTTATTTCCCTTAATGAAAATTTCCCGGATCAATTTTTGTTATCAAAAGGGTACCTTAGCTTAATGAGAGTTTTCGAAATCAAAACAGGCCTCAAGATCATTGATTGTTAATTTAGAACGTGCAGCAACGTTTAGTACAGAACTTATTTTTAATAGCAGAATCACGCGAACACTTGAGCAGTATTTTATTTTCAAGGCGTTTAGTGCATAGAGCGTCTAGATGATAAACCTTGGGTTTAAAAAAATTAAATCTTCTATATTTTCTGATTATAAAGCTTTTTATATCGGGACATTTTCCTTTATTTTTCCGACAACTAAAATTACTGTGATCGGATTTAAAATCTCTGAAAATCAGTTAATACGCAATTAGAAAAATGGTTTTAAAAATTGGTGTTATTGAAGTGAGTATCTATTTCATTTTCCTTAACCAAAATTGTGTTTCTTTCTTGTTCAAGATGATCTGCGGGGAGCATGATTTTAATTCCCCACGCTACGGTAGGTTTATAAAACCCATAAGTGGCGTAGCTAAAATCCAGAGCCCCCCCCTTCGAATCTAGTTTCTGGATCTTAGTCGGTATATACCGTATTATTTGATAGTAATTTAGGGGCCCCCTGAAACCCTGTGGCCCTGCAGCATTGTGGGCTCCTTATTTACGCCACCGATACTGGTCTAATTTTTTAAAGCTTACTCTTAGAGCATGAGGGAACGGGAAAGAATGCTAAAAATCGTCACCAAATAGTTTCAATTAAAACTATTGTCTTAATGTAGATTTCAAAAGACTTACACTCAGTTTCAAAAGTCTTGACATGTTTTATATTTAAAAAAATTAATTGGGAATAATTTTATTTTTAAAACACCTTGAAAGGAGATTCTTGGTTTCGTAGAAAGATGGGAATGAGCCCCACAATATCAAATTACTAAGTCTTCGAAAAATTTCAAATTGCGTCTCTTTTCGCCGAAACTCCTTTTATTACGAAATACCCAACTTTTTTGGAACTCGGATTTTAAGTCGGTGCGGTTCACACCTCACAGCCTTCATATTGCAACTTTCAAAAATTCGAGAAATAATAAATAAAGAGACATAATTTGATACTGACGTTACTATATAAAGAACAGTATTGTCACTATTGTCTTCAGACGATAAAGGTTTATTATCTGCCACAGAAACTTAACCGTTGAAATAGCTTACTTTGTTAGTTATTCTTTGTTCTTTATGAGATAAGTGAATAGCGTTCAACAAAAATTATAACCCGTTTTCTCAAAAAAATTAATTTATTTATTTAAATATTTTAATTTCTTGGCTTTATTAACTAAAGAGACACTTTAAGTTTCCTAAGATATCGACGCAATTTTTTTTAAATAATGTTAATAATCGCGAGTAACAATTAAATAAACTATATATTTAGATTTCATAATTAGTCGTAGCCGAGGCTTGTGACAAACTCCTGGAATCTCATCGTCTAGGAGGCAGATAACGTGGTGGGTTGTCTGAGAGCGTTTACCAATCTAAAAACGTTGTTATACTTCCCCAAGAATCCCCCGTTGACGCGCCTAAAATGAGACGTCAAGCCGACGGGGCGACGGCGGCGGCGTCGGACCCTACTTGGAATCAAATAAGTCGTACGGGGATCAATAAGTAAAAACTAAATTTTATATTGAAAAATTGACCATCACTTATCAGAACCCATTTTTTTCTGTGTTTATACTGAGGAGATGTTGGATTTGGAAATCCCTCCTTTTAAAAATTATTAATAGGGTAACGCTAAAACCAACGTTTGTTATAAAGCAAGCAAAATTAGCAAACGTAGTAAAATGAGGAAGAAAACTTTCAACTATCATATTACCAAATTCAGAGTCTCAACCCAAAATTGTTTTAGCGTAAAGTAAACAATAGGTTCTATTTATTTAGTCGAATTTCATATGCGCAATAAATTTTAAATAGACGAAATTTGAAATGTTTTGAAGACCTAGTATCTTCATATCGTGGGGCTCATACCTATCTTTCTATGAAACCCAGAATCATATTTCTAGCGTTTTATAATAAAATTATTCCAAATTAATTTTTTTAAATATATCAAATCAACACTTTTGAAAAAGAGTGTAACTTGAACAACGTGTATTACAGTAGAAAAGTTAAACGTTTTGAGTGTTAAATGAATTAATTTTTTTAATAATAATAATCAGCTAGGGTAATACCAATGGCACCACCCCGAATCATCTAGCTACTTTTATTACCTTAATTCAGGTGTCCGTGTTACAATGCGTAGGAGGGTGGCGGCCAGCCCTGCATGCCACACGAGCCAACAGCTCCCTAAACTCACTATTACCGTTAACCTCCGCAAGGTTTTAGGGGAAACCAAAGAACTCGAGGTTAACCCCTTTAACCAGTAGGGAAATTAATTGCAAACACTACGCAGGAGTGGCTACGAGTTTTCACCCAGTGCCACGAGTTGGGATCAAACTCAGCTTCTCTTGCTGCGAATCGACAGTGCTAACCACTCCGCCACCCCACTTATAACAGCCATACTTTAGTTTTTACAACAATTTAATTTTTAAGTTGAATAGCAGAAGTAACCAAAGGCAGATTCGCTTTTGTAAATATGCTGTAATTCTTTTGAAATTGACATTTGCACAATACTTTTCCTCTTTTCTACGAAATTTATACTTACGGACTTAGTTTCGCAGCCAAATAGTGGGATATCGGTTGTAGGTGGTTCCTTCAACAAATGGCATCTAAATTATTATGTTAAAATAATTTTTAATAAATCGACCTTTTAGCTGGCGATTTAGAAAATACAGCAATTATAAAAGAAAATTTAATTTATCTTAAATATTTACTGCCCGATAACACACAACCAAGATAGCAGTGTTGCCGAAAATGGTTGTTCAAAAAAGTCGAGCATAAATTTTGACTTAACCAGGTCTTAAGATACATTTAATATACAGAGTATTTATAACTCCTTGATATCTGATCAAAACGCAGATTTCGATCTATCCAGTAAACAGCACTTATATTTTGCCTTTATTAAATGGTATATTTTTAAGGTGGGACTACATAATCACGTATTTTTGGACTCGGGAGGGTATGCTGGAGTCTTCTGACGCCAGGGGAAGACGATTATTTGTATGTTACCAAACAATTCTATGAAATTTAGAAAATTAATTAAAAGCAATTAGTCCAAATTACACAATATAACAAATAAAATATAATTAACATTAGATCCTATAGTTAAAAAACCCTTTAGTAAATCTTAAAATAAAATAAATTAGATCAATGTGGTTTCATTTTCACACATTATGCCAGCTTAACATACAAAATGTGATTGTTTACGTCTAGACTGTTTTGAGTTTGCGAGTGGGAGTTATTTATTGGGAAACACAGAAATACATTGAAAGATCTATGAACACAAGGTAAGTCTTTCTAATTCCTCCAGTCCAGTGCTTATTCTAGCTCGAGTGGTATTCCAGTGTACCCTTTTTCAAATTTCCAATTGTTTTAAAATAATTGCAAAAATAAATAGTTTACAAAGAGCACAAATCACTTATTCGCCTGAAAAATATTGTACTCTGCATTTCCAAAATAAACAGAAAACATTAAACAACGCCGAAAAGGTAAAAATGACCAACAACGTTTGGGGAAACTAAAATATATGTCTTTGTTTAAACCCGCTTTTTCGGCCGATAGGCCTTCAAGGCGAAGTTACAAGTTAAGACTAACGGAATGGTTAAAAACAATAATAAAAAAGGAGGATGTTCCTAATAAGTTTGATCATTAATGAATTCATTTGAACCATAAATATCGAACTATATCATTACCCTTTCTACCATCTGGGCTGTAACTAGAGAGGGGAGTTACCGTCTGGTGATTGAAATAATCAGTCTGATATCTTATTTCAATCACCAGATGGTAACAGCAAGATCCTCTCTGCTTCCTCCCCCCTTTACCCCACTCTCAATCACCAGAATTTCCAATCACCAGATTCTATCTGCTCTCCCATCCCCAATCGCTTTTTCTTATCGTTTCCATTCACCAGAATTTCCAATCACCAGATTGTCTCTGCTTACCCCTCAGTGATTTCAATTACTTTTTTATTTTTTTGACAAATATGCAAACTATTTAGTTATTTCAAAAACGTATCAGTTTAGTATTATACATTTTACATGCAATAGTAACATACTAAACCAAATGTATAATTTATATTTTATTTTATTTAATAAATTTAAACTATATTACTAAACTTTTTCATAGAAAACTTTTACAAACAAAATTTAAAATACACATTTTTAAAGTTTAACTACCCCAGGTCCCAGTCAGCTAGTATATTCCTTTATCCAATCAGTCAGCTAGCGACTTTTATTTTTTAGTAACTACTAACTACAATTAAAATCAAAGGATCTGCTATATTTTTCATGCTTTGCAAACACTTCATTAAAATCACAAGAGGTATCGGTAACCTTTATTTTGACTTTTGATGTCCTGCAGGTCTGCGAGAATTTAAAAAAAACTTTATAAAAATGTTTTTTATATAATACAAAAATATTTTGCCCTTTTATCAAGTTTTTTAAATCCAATTTAATTATTTTTAACTGACTTTATAAAAATTAATTATGTTAAAAAAGATTCGAATGCGTTTAAAGCATACAAATCAACGTCTGACTTTATCATCTGGCAGCTCCATAATGGGCTATGGTTATAGTCACTTTGGGAAAGATCATATAAATTTAACTTCTTAAAAAGCACGCGAGACTCTTCCCGCGACATAAGAATAAGTAATTTAAACATTATATAATACACTATTTTGCTATTAAAAATAAACTAAAATAAACTGAAAGAGTTTGTTCTGGAATTGATACTAGTGTCTAACTAAAAGAAATAGCGTTTAACAAAAAATTGTCTTTTATATGGTAAAAATAATAGCATGTTTCTTATATGTTTTTATTGTTAGGAAAATATTTTATGTAAGATTTACAGGTTTAGCGTTTTACGATTAGAAATTTATTATCAATGAACGTTATCTAGTTATCTAATCTCATTGTATGCCATTTCTTATATTGACAAGTTTACGATTCACGGGTATTTACAATATCCATTTGTCAAGACCAGTAAATATATTTGGCACGTAGAATTTCTTAGTGGCAAAAATTATCACGTTACAACATGGATTTTGTTATGGTTCCAATGACAATAAGCTATAAACTTGGCTTATCTTTGATAAAAAAAGTCTCTTATTCACAAGAACTTGTATATTTATCCAGAATGTACTAGCGCTATTAGATATTTTGGAGGAAAGGCGATCTAAAATTTATGCTTATTTACTTAATTATTCAATTTCACTCTAACGTTAACCTAACCAGTGTTTATTCTTTATATTTAAATATAGCATATGATGTTTTTTATATTGACAACATTCAGATTAATCAGAAGTGATGATATAAGAAAAGGTTTTTATTGGAATATAAATTTCAGAAGATCAACGCCAGTGTACGAATTAGGCTAAATTTGGAATGATGCTATGAATAAGGGATTTTTACATAGAATAAAACTGAATTGTTGGAAGATACAAGGTTATATCAAATTAATGTGAAAAAAATGGAATGAAGGTGCTGAATAAGTAAACGTTATCTGAAACACTTAACTTAAAAGAAAATCAAAATAGGGCTGATATTTTATTTACCCTCCGAACACACATTTTATACTTTATATACGGAGATCTCCTAAAACGTCGAGAGCAGTTTATGAATAGACTCGGTTCGAGTAAAACGTACGTTTTTGTCTCCTTTGAATATATTCCAAATGGGTCGAAACAAATATATTCAGTGTCCAAGTTGCGAGAAACGAATACGTAGCTATAGATTAAAACCCATAAATGTAAACGTACATCGTGCACAACGTGCAATAAATCGTTTAAATCACAACTGAGTCGACATATTAGACGTTGCAGTCTAAACCCTCACAAAGTAAACTTAGGTAAAGTAGAAGCGGAAATTGATAAACAACGAGTCCGCGCAGAAGCCGTTGCTCGATCTGGACTACCATCGCATCTCTTTGGAAATTTGACAAGTGCTTGGGTGGAACAAATGAAAACCCCTAAACGAATAAACAAAGATATAGAACTTAGAACATGGCAGAAAAGTTTAGTGGAACATTTAATTATCTCAGACCGAAAAATAATATTTGTAATAGGAAAAGATGGAAATGAAGGAAAGTCGTGGATGTTAAATTACTTGAAATCCCGTAAGCCCAATTTTACACATTGTCAGCAAGTGACAGTTTCGGGGAGTGAAATGCTTTTTCAATTGAAAAAGGTTTGCTCTGGTCTGAACCACTTTTTCTTTAACACCTTGAGAAGTACACTCTGTCAAATAAGTCTTCGGCCGTTGGGATTTTGGCACTTACTTGCGATTATCTCAAAAACTATGAAAGATAGCAAGTTGAAACCAATTTTATTTTTTATATTTTACTAATATCTTTCATACCTATGTCTAGATTCACGTGTAGCATTTCAATATCCGCCGGAAACGCCAAATATCGTTTTGACAACTTTTTTAATAATAATGTTACGCCCCTGAAACCTGCATTTTGTGGATTCACAAGGGTTGATTCATATTTAGAAAGTGTCATTGTTATCTGGCTACGTCGAACGGCTGCTAAGATATGGCCTATCGAACAGTCGGGTCTGATTCGGAAAATTCTAAAATGCCCAATTAATCAATATTATTAATCCGGCATATAACCACACCGTTCCAACAACTCGTTGGATCAATATATATATGCTTATTGTGTTACCCGCAATGAAACGACGAAATTTGTTTTTTTCCTCAACAACAAGATATTATTTCTCGGTAAATAATAGAATGTTGATAAAAAAACGTCTTGTATATTTATCGAGAATGTACTAGCGCTAATAGATATTTTAGGAGGAAAGGCGATCTAAAATTTATGCTTGTTTACGAAATTATTTAACTTATTTAAAAAAAACATTTATTCTTAACAAATGCAATCATGTTAGGATATGATTTATGGAAAATGTACTTTTATGGGTTAGGCTTAGAAATTTAGTCTTAGCTATTTTCACTTTACAGGCTTTTAGGCCTAGCTTTAATTTTCTACGTATTGGAAAAATGTATTTCAGCGTATTCTAAGTAAAATTTTAGTCTTAAAAAAGTCCACCAGCTAGGAAATGGTTTATGGATAGGAACATATTTAAAAATGCTTCAGACAGAAACAGAAACTAGGAGATCAGAGGAAAAAGAAACAATGCGATCGAAAAAAAATAATAAAGCCTTTAAATTCGTTTTGCGTTCTTTATTGCATACCATTACCATATTTTATTTAGGACTTACTGTATTTAGAACCATGGCGCCATCTAAACTTTGAAATAATCCGTAATTAAATATATTGATAAAAGGGCTCAAGTGATGACACTTCCCCTATTTCCCGTGACGTACCGATTCTCACGTGACTTTCATTTTTCTGTGCGCGCGTACGATTGATAAGATATCTGAACTTTGAGCAATGGGTTTTTTTCCACATGATTATTAGTTCGGATAAATCTCGTTGGAGGGGATCCTAATATAGTGGGTTTTTTTTCCACTGGTACTTAAGACAAGACGTCAGTGTAGTCATGGGAATCAATTCTTAGATGAAGTTTTCGATATCTCAAGAGCCTTATCTACACGTCACAAAGCGTTCTTTCTTTCAGTCTTGGGGAATCGTCGAGGAAGGTTACGCAGTTTTTTGCTCCGTTTTCAGCCGTTCGTCGGATCTATTTTACGGCAAAGGCTTAAGGATTTCCGACCGCCAAAGAGAAAATAGTAAGTTTCTATTTTCATACATTATTTTACTATATTTAAAACAATAGGGGGTTTTTCCACACATGACGTCAGTGTATTCATCAACCAAAGGGGATCATTTCTTAGCTGCAGTTTCAATATCTCAATAACTTTTTTATCTCTAGAGTCTTATATACACGTCACAAAGCGTTCTTTCTTTCAGTCCTAGGGAATTGTCGTTGATGGTCACGCAGTTTTTTGCTCCGTTTTCAGCCGTTCGTCAACTCCATTTTACGGCATAGGCTTAAGGATTTCCGACCGTCAAAGATTAAATAGTAAGTTTCTATTTTCATTCATTATTTTACTATATTTTAAATGAAATTTTTAGGTGTTCTTTTATATATTAGACAGAAAATTTGGCCGAAAATAATGCCTGTATGGGGTAAGATTAGCGTAGAAAGTAAGTTACTATTTTTATTTTGTAGTAAACTATATATATATTTTTGACAATTTTCCAAACAATTTGCATATTGAGAAAGCGTTCATATTGAGAATTTTAGCGTAGAAAATTAACCATATTGAGAAAATTTGGTTTAGTAGGCTTAGTGATAAATTTAGGTTTAGCATGTAGCCTTAGTGAATGTATCATTTGAAACTATAGAACATATTGTGTCTAGACATGGAGAAAGAGACAGGAGGTTTTATGAAAGAGCTTTCTGCCGTAGGGCCGTGATGCCAACTCCCACAGGATGGGAGAGTGGGGGGAAGACAAAATAGGGGAACCGCACCGGCGCGTCTCTCTCCGTTTCACGGTAGAAATGACGTCAGGGATCCGCGTTCGCTAGCTAGCGCCATCTCTCAACCTCGATAGCATAGTCACATGTTTCAAATTATTGCGCAATTTCGCCATGCTTGTACTTTTCTTTCACGCCCGCTATTTTTAATGATTTGAGTTCAACATTGTTGTTACTAATGGATCATTCTTATTGCAAATTCAAACCTTTAAAAAGGTTATCTAAAGCTGTACAGAAAAAAATTGATACAGGTATGTGTACAATTATAAATAATGAAACTGGCTGGAATTTTCTAACAAACATTTCATTTTAGGAGTTGGTTTCAACAAGATGTTTTAATGGAAAATCTGAAATCTATACTAGCTAATGCCTCTTGTTTGCATAAAGTCACAAACGTGGGAAGAAAGGATATTTTTATTGTATGCTAATTATATTTACTATTACTATTGAAATCAAAGATATTATTGTTTTTTGTTTTTTTTAGAATGCTCTTGAAGAAATTAGGAAAAAACCAATTACAACTTTAAGTGAAGAAGCTATTGATTATTTACCAATATTTGCTGACGAGAACACTGGCCTTCTCGATAAAGCTAGATTTGGTTTTAAACGGCACGAACTACTTGTTAGCGAAGATTTTCAAAGTGAATTAAAGTCATCATTCTCTCACTTGGCCCCATTTACTGCCCTTAGTAAAAATGACCAAAAACATGTTGTTGCTATATTTTCTATGCGCCTCTTTGATGAGGTTAATAGTAATTATTTGGAAAAGGAAACTGAAAATTTACCACCCCCTACACCAAAGAAAGAAGTCAGCAAAATAAGCGATCAAGAGGTTCCGGGGAAAGATCTGAAAGCTATTCATCAAATCGCTGGTTACGCTATCAACCAAATAATTGGAATTTATGATTGCCCTACATTTTGGAGAAACTGTCTAATAAGGAAGAGTGAAGCGACGGAAGAGTTCCACAAATGGAGTTTAATGCAAGACAGAGACGGGTTATTATATTTAGGCAAACCAGCTTTTGAAATGTTTAAGAAAATGTGCGATGACATTACCCCCTTTGTAAGAGCTAGTGAACCATTTAAGGACAATGCCAACAGAAACCAAAAAATTATTGAAATTCTAGAAAAGGATGTATTTGTTACGCAAAGTTGGAACAAATTATGGGGATAAAATGAAAACTCTATGGCTGCTTTAAAAAAATGCTACAGTATTTTAATCAATTGTCAGTTAAAGGGATTGACACGAAAAGTGAAAAATGTTTTCCAATCATTAAAGCGAGACTGTCTTAACAGTAGCGGTATCCGAAAGGAGCTAAAAGTCATCACGCAAAAACAAAAACAATGTTTTATAGTTCCATTAATGGGTCAATGCAAAGAGCTTCACGTGCTAATTTTCTTCTAGCAGCTCTTTTCTTCTTGGTTTTTTGAGCAATTACCATTTGTTACTTTGACCAATAAAGATTTCATTTGTTTTAACCGTTTTGCCCCCTGTCCATACTGATTAACAGTGGGGTTTTCTCCCGCACCACACATAGCTCTCTGTTTGCTAAAATAATTTTCAACAAGGTCCTGATTGAGCCTAGCTGTCAATACGTAAGGCGCTCCTCGGTTTAGTAAATATTTAATAATTTCTATCGTTGAGTTAACTATAATACGAAGACCTTCTAAAGTTTCTCTACTCAGAATCATTTTGGACCTATCGAAACCATCCTCTACTTTTAATTGGCTAACTTCTTCTTCCCACTCATCTAAATATGCAATGAAGTCATTTTGTAGCCACTGAAATTTAAAATAAAAGGATGTACATCAGAATAGCTTCCCAAGTAGCGCGTTATTTTATCACTTACTGCAAAGCGCCAATCATCCAGACTAGTGAACGGTGCCATAGCTGGTTTCCTTTTGTGCACGCTGTTGGATATGTTTGAAACATTTAGGATGTCGAAGAAAGTGTCAAACAGTCGAATGAACTTCACTGTTTCAGAAGCTTCTTCCCCTACCAGTTCTTCTATTGCATTGGCAACGGTGCTGCTCAAAATTTGGGTTGCTAACTTTACCTTCATAAAGCTGAAGGCATTTGGGTAGATGTGATTATAGGTGATTTTGGGTGCTAGCCTCAGTAATGAACCAGAATCAGCATTGTGCATGTCAACTATATGTTGCCAAAGAATGTGTTTCCCATTTCTTTTCAATAATCGAATTGGCCTTGAAATTCCATCTTTATGTTTCTTCATTTTGCCGCTGTTGGCCAACGCATTCTTAGCGGTTTTAACGCCATGGCATACATCAGATACGAAAAATAAAGATTTTTGGTTTTGTATCCAACCTTGGTTTTCAATATTTGCTGATCAATTTCGGTGCACATTTTTATTAGCTTTTGGTTACACGACGCTTTATCACACACCACCGAGAGGATTTTAAAACCAGCCGCTTGAAGATTTTGTATCGCCTCCCATACTATCGAATATAAATCTTCAGCATTTGAATTTCCGCAAGGAAAATAAGCGTAAGCGTGTTTAAAATTATTCGTTAATTATAGGTGATTTTGGGTGCTAGCCTCAGTAATGAACCAGAATCAGCATTGTGCATGTCAACTATATGTTGCCAAAGAATGTGTTTCCCATTTCTTTTCAATAATCGAATTGGCCTTGAAATTCCATCTTTATGTTTCTTCATTTTGCCGCTGTTGGCCAACGCATTCTTAGCGGTTTTAACGCCATGGCATACATCAGATACGAAAAATAAAGATTTTTGGTTTTGTATCCAACCTTGGTTTTCAATATTTGCTGATCAATTTCGGTGCACATTTTTATTAGCTTTTGGTTACACGACGCTTTATCACACACCACCGAGAGGATTTTAAAACCAGCCGCTTGAAGATTTTGTATCGCCTCCCATACTATCGAATATAAATCTTCAGCATTTGAATTTCCGCAAGGAAAATAAGCGTAAGCGTGTTTAAAATTATTCGTTAATTATAGGTGATTTTGGGTGCTAGACTCAGTAATGAACCAGAATCAGCATTGTACATGTCAACTATATGTTGCCAAAGAATGTGTTTCCCATTTCTTTTCAATAATCGAATTGGCCTTGAAATTCCATCTTTATGTTTCTTCATTTTGCCGCTGTTGGCCAACGCATTCTTAGCGGTTTTAACGCCATGGCATACATCAGATACGAAAAATAAAGATTTTTGGTTTTGTATCCAACCTTGGTTTTCAATATTTGCTGATCAATTTCGGTGCACATTTTTATTAGCTTTTGGTTACACGACGCTTTATCACACACCACCGAGAGGATTTTAAAACCAGCCGCTTGAAGATTTTGTATCGCCTCCCATACTATCGAATATAAATCTTCAGCATTTGAATTTCCGCAAGGAAAATAAGCGTAAGCGTGTTTAAAATTATTCGTTAATTATAGGTGATTTTGGGTGCTAGACTCAGTAATGAACCAGAATCAGCATTGTACATGTCAACTATATGTTGCCAAAGAATGTGTTTCCCATTTCTTTTCAATAATCGAATTGGCCTTGAAATTCCATCTTTATGTTTCTTCATTTTGCCGCTGTTGGCCAACGCATTCTTAGCGGTTTTAACGCCATGGCATACATCAGATACGAAAAATAAAGATTTTTGGTTTTGTATCCAACCTTGGTTTTCAATATTTGCTGATCAATTTCGGTGCACATTTTTATTAGCTTTTGGTTACACGACGCTTTATCACACACCACCGAGAGGATTTTAAAACCAGCCGCTTGAAGATTTTGTATCGCCTCCCATACTATCGAATATATATCTTCAGCATTTGAATTTCCGCAAGGAAAATAAGCGTAAGCGTGTTTAAAATTATTCGTTAATCCTCTAACCATTAGTTGCAAAATGTGAGTGGCCAAGTTTGCAGTAGAATTTTTATCCTTGGAAGAGCATGTTATTTTCTGTTCAGCTTCTGCCAATTTATTTCGAAATATATTCAGATTAATAGAACCAATTAATTCGCCAGTGCTGCTGTTAAACACAAGGTCTTGTTTTATTTGAATTTCATCGATTATTAATGAGGTTGAGAGATGGCGCTAGCTAGCGAACGCGGATCCCTGACGTCATTTCTACCGTGAAACGGAGAGAGACGTGACCGGTGCGGTTCCCCTATTTTGTCTTCCCCCCACTCTCCCATCCTGTGGGAGTTGGCATCACGGCCCTACGGCAGAAAGCTCTTTCATAAAACCTCCTGTCTCTTTCTCCATGGTCTAGATCAGCTATGGAAAATGAAACGTATCGACTTGAAACGTTTCGTCACTGGAAAAATCCACACGTCACTAAAGAAAAACTAGCAAAGGCTGGATTCTACTACATTCAACGTGGAGATGATGTACGATGTTACAAGTGCCATGGAATCTTAGGCAACTCGGAATCAGGAGACGTACCAGAACTTGAGCATGCCATATCCTTCCCACGCTGTCCGTCGAGGGATAATTCACCATCTGAAAAAAAGTACCTCTCGCAAGAATGGGGCATTCCACCTACGCCAAAAGCAACTACTGTCGCTGACAAATGCATCTCACCTGTACCTGAAGAAGACGACGTTTGTGACTGTCCCTCATGTGATAGATGGTACTGCTGTTAAACACTATACAAATACGTAAGTTAGAACTTTTAATTAAATTATTTATACAAGTTGCAGAAGGTAGTTCGTTTCAACCCTTTAAATGAAATTGTTTATATACCTTACGAAGATCGAATTAATTACAATTATATAGATAAATTACGATTTAGACGGATTATATATAATGTCGAATTAGTCATAGAACCAATTTTACGTAATCATGTAAACAAAAATCTAAGATAAAAATAAATTAAATTTAAATAACTTGTCTTTTATTGCTTATTATAGACAGTAGAAGCGCTTAAGAAATTATAAAGTAAATTTAAATAACTTGTACTTTTTAACTATATTCTAGAAATTAAAAGAGTTCGGAAGCGCTTAAGAAATTATAACAATAAATTTATGGAGTTTGGGGATGGGTGGAACAAATAGCGGATCTTCGTTTTTCCAACTGCTTTTCCGATGTACCCTAAAAGCGACCAAAGTCAACCTTTTCGGCCCTATGTACCCCATTTCGGACCAAAAGTACCCCAAACTGGACCTTTTAGCTTTAATGTAATGTTAAACTCCCATAGAGATTCCCCTAAAAAGAAACAATTTGCGGTCCAATTTTGGGTACATGAAGTATTTTAGAGTTTAGGAATTATAGAAATTAGAAGTGCTTAAGAAATTATGGGTAACGAGAGGGGAGGGGTGAAATAGTTATAGTGAATGGAAACGATAAGAATTTCTGGAGAACGGGGGGAAAGCGGAGGGGTGAAATCCATTCCCAAAAAAAAACTGCGCAAGGAAAACTAATTCTGGAGAATGGGAAGAGCAGAGAGAATCTGGTGATTGGATATTCTGGTGATTGGATATTCTGGTGATTGGATATTCTGGTGATTGGATATTCTGGTGATTGGATATTCTGGTGATTGGATATTCTGGTGATTGGATATTCTGGTGATTGGATATTCTGGTGATTGGATATTCTGGTGATTGGATATTCTGGTTATTGAGATATTAGAAAATATAGCCATAAATTTATGGAGTTTAGGGTGGGGGAAAGGGGGAGGGGTAAGCAGAGATAATCTGGTGAATGGAAACGATAAGAAAAAGCGATTGGGGATGGGAGAGCAGATAGAATCTGGTGATTGGAAATTCTGGTGATTGAGAGGGGGGTAAAGGGGGGAGGAAGCAGAGAGGATCTTGCTGTTACCATCTGGTGATTGAAATAAGATATCAGACTGATTATTTCAATCACCAGAGTATAACTCCCCTCTCTGTAACTTTTGCGGCTTACGTAATCACTTGAGCCAATCAGGAGACAGGCAATTGTCGTTGACTCCATCCACAAAACGTTTCAGGGATTGCTCGACTTAACCGGCGAACAAAAAACTCGTGATTCTTAGAAAAATACCAGCACTTTAACAAAAGTACTTGATAATCATAAATAAAGGAATTTATTATTAATATTCTTACCTATTTTCATTCCATCAAAACGATGTGTATTAATAAATTCAACTAAATTTATCGCTAAGCCTTGACGCTGAAAGCTAGTCAAGTTTTAAATCATTTCCCTCCCATACAATTTTGAAGTGGCGGCGCGCGACCAACGTCATGATAACTAAGATCCTCCCATCCTGGCGACTGAGGCTAGACTACCTAATGCAGTTCGATATTCATGGTTGAAATAAATACATTCATGGTTTGATGAAACAAATGAAGTACCACGCATCGGTTCTTGGTCTTTTTTTACTTTTTCGGAGTTGTTTAAAATAAACGGAAGGTGCATGGGTATGATTATTTAAGGAAATTCACCGTACAATAACTACTCTTAGGTACCGCAGTCGAGAATGGTTTTTACTTCAAGAGTTTCGATTCAAGTCTTAAAGGTGGGACACTTTAAAAATACCGTTAACTTAATTAGTTCCGATGTCTAATGCAATTAGTTTAGTAAAAACTTTAAAACGTATTAAAATTATTAAGCAGCAGGTTATCCAATTTAGCGGTTAGTAAAAAAATTCTAAATTAAATGAAAACTCTAAATGTAAATAGGCGGTTAGAGCTAAAAACCAAAATAAAAATAATTTTGCAAATTATATGTCTAATATAATCTGAAAGTGTCAAAAAAATCTCAGAAGAACTTGTGTACTTGCGAAAAAAATCATCCGCTGGCAAAGACAAGTAGAGGCAAGGACGAGCACGGCAGCAATAGACATGTTCTCGAATGCATCAGCGCACATAATGGACACCCAGTTAAAGAAAGCTTCATGTTTGAAAGAAATCATAATTACGCCTAAAACTTACGTGAGATGAAGTTTTTCAACGCGAAAGTCCACATTCAAATTGACTGAAACAAGGGGATTTTGAAAAGGGGAGGAAGGGCTTTACTCGTTTGGTTCTACTATGGGGAAAAGAGTACCATGGAAATTATCCCCAGGGGGAGGGCCTTGCTGGGGGGGGAGGTTCGACTATGGGGTAAAGGGTACCACGGAAATTATCGCGTGGAAAAATAGGGTCGGGGGCCTTTCTGCGGTGGTTCGAATATGGGGAAAAGGGTGCCTCGAAGCACACCACTAGCTGAGGGCCCGCCTGTAAGGCGGGCTTCTCAGCTAGTTTTAAATAGTCCGAGAGACAATTAAGGAATAATTTCAAAAAGGTGGTCAATACTTCATGATATTAAATACTTTGTTAAGATTATACTAAAGTATAATTTTTTGTCCTCATCTTTGTTAGTTAACGCACTTTTTGACTCGTTATCTTAATCATGCGGTGTTTTTGTTGTCAAGCTCTACGAAACTCAGCGCATATACCCGTAGTAATAACTATGTATTCTTTTTTAACAAAATTACTATTACTACAATTACTACAAAACCTATCACTTAAAGTTATTGAAAGCGATTATCCAAATTGAAGGTTTGGTGAAAATGAACGATTTTAAAGTGGCTCTCTTTTACGTTGTTAGGTCTTATTTAGTCTCCATTTAGTGGAATTTACATCATATGTGGGAAAAATTATAAGAAATGTGACAAATTCAATTTCTTATTGACTGATGGGTTAGGTAGTAGACTCTACCCAATAAAAGCTAGTGATTAAACTTCAGTTATTTGTATTATACTAGGTCATCGAAATTACCTTATTTTGGTCGAGCATTAATTGAGGCAAAAATGCGCCAATGATATATCTGAACAGCATCTGTTTGAGTTAGGCAATATGTCAGAAAAATTGCAATATATCTGATTACTTTTGTTCATTAAAATCACTGTTTAAAACCGTAAAACAAAAATATTTTATATTTTTATACTGAATGTAGCACATCGTTCGAATATTTGACAGTGGAGCATGTAACGGAATACAATGGCCTCTCTGACTTTCCAAAGGTTAATCCATTTCTTCGTATATTTAAAAATATTCAATTTATTAAATGCTTCTGCTGTATATTTGGAAATATGAAATGAAGGGATTTAAGCGATTAGACTTAAATTATTTAGCCAAAAAACTAGATTAAAAAATCTAATATATGTACGTTAGCCGCTTCTTTAACTAGCACTCAATCAATATTTTAATAGCACGAGCATTTTCTTTAATTCAATTTAGCCAGTTGACTTCCTTTTGGTTCCGGTGGAGGGAAGACTGAATTATAGCAGAGAGTTTTCCTTTTCGGCCGTCGTGGGGATAGCGAACGGGATAGCTATCTCTGGTCCACCGATAGCTTCTGTTCGAACTACCCTAACTAACGTGTTCAACTTTGATATTTCCGTAAGTATTTCATGAAATTTACAACCATTCAAATGTTAAATACCGCTTTTCTCCTTCTGTGTAAAGAAGTCCGTACGGATTAACAAGGCGACACGTCACTCACTCTAAAATAAAAATAGTATCGACCAGAGAATCCCACCACCAAAATTCCCAATGACTCGACAAAATAAGTTTCAATGATTTCATAATGAACCTATTTACAAGTATTTAAAACAAATAACAGAAACTAATTAATATCGATATTTAACAGCATTATAATTTTTGGTAGTGCAATTATTTTGATACATAGATAATAAATAAAAGTCAAAAATATATTACAATATATATTAGACTTGGAAAAAATCTTCAAAGGGGACTTCCAGAATCCTACATGGTATAAGAAAAACTAACTGAGATCACTTGGGTAGAACCATAGCGGAAGTTACCCATTTGGATAAAATATATCTATTTTACCCTGATTTATGGAGTAAAAGTGTCTGTTTCTAACGATTTCGCCTTCCGTTGTAACGAGTTCAAGCCTTCCGAGTCACTCGAACGTCTTTGTAATTTGTCTAATATATGTATTTTCTCTCTTGAAATCATCGCTCGTCAGGGGCGGATTAACACCGACGGCGCCCCTAGGCACAGAAAATTTTGGCGCCCCTTGACATTGATATAATTAGACGTTACAGTCCGGTCAAGTGGGTATGTATAGAATGTGCCCTTGGGTGTGACCAGGAATTAACAAAATTTAAGATACGTTTTGTAAATAACAAACTATTTTTATTTTATTGGCACCTATATACTATCTACATCATTTTTCACCTGCACTTTTGTTCCGAAAATGCAGTAATAATATCCGAGTAATCGAGTGTGATCGTTAACTTTTTTTCAATAGCCAACAGTGAGAGATCGTTCAACGTTTCGTCCGAAAGGTTTGCCCTCAAATAATGTTTTATTCTCTTCAACGCCGAAAATGATCGTTCGGCCGAGCAATTAGTAGCTGGTGTGTTAACAAACATGCCGAAAGCTATTTCCAGGTTAGGAAAAGCTGATATAATATTTTGTTCGTTAATAAGACGGCATAATCGTAATATTGCTTTCTATTCGACGTCGGGAATTTCAACGGTTTTCAAATATTCTCGAAAATTCAAGCACTCCTCCGTGAAGGATTCTTCCAAATCTTTGTGATAGTGTAACTCTAACGCCTTAGAATTCTCAATTATATCTTGAATTGAGTAAGTGCAAAGGTTCGACAAAAACTGAAATTTCTTCATAAATTCTTGATACGCGAGGCTTCTACCATTCAGTTTAGAGGACACAACATCTACTATAGCCAAAAACGTACCAACTCTAAATGTTTCTCGTCCACATTGATCTACTTCTCCAAATCGGGTCTCATCAGATTGAAGTTTTCGTATCTTTTTTCGCTTACTGTCCAATTTATATTCTTTAGATTTTGATTTAGCTTTTTCCTCGTAGTAATCAAACATGTCACGCATACTATTAACATAACCAATAAGTGACCGATAAAGCTCCAAAACTATTTGAATGCCAATTTCAACATTTTGCAATTTTTGACTAACAACGTGAAAACTGTTTAAAAGCGAACTCCAGAAAACAGCCATGAAAGCCGATTCAAATCGTTCCAACTGTTTTCGGAGGCCGGCAGCCTCATTTCTGGTGACTGGTTTCTCAGAAGAATTTTCGCTTATTGTATTTAAGGCTTCAATTACAAAATCCCAATTTTCACTCAAATTGTGACAAGCTTCCGCTCGTGCGGACCAACGTGTATCGGAAAGTCTTTTTAAAACTTTATTACTTGGTGGCAATACAGATATTAAAATATCCCATCTATGAGTAGAGGCTGCAAAAAACGCGTAAAGATGTTGGAAAGTGGAGAAAAAAGAACAAGTTTCTTTACAACTTTCCACAGCGCAAACTCCAACAAGATTCAAAGAATGTGCCGAGCACGGTATATATACTTTGTAAGGGTTGGCATTCTTTATTGGTGCCTGCAACCCGCTATACATTCCAGACATATTACTCGCGTTATCGTACGATTGACCACGGCAATTTTCGATTTTTAAATCATGGGACTTCAAGGTTTTTAGTACTGCATTTTCTAGATCTTCCGATATAAAACTTTCAATTGGAATACCAGTACTACACTTTACAAATCGAAATATGAACGCTAACTGATTTATATGTGAAATGTCAGGCGTTGAGTCGACGCTTATAGAAAAGTATTTGGCTTCCTTGATTTCTTTAATAATATGAGAAATCACATTTGACGCCATCAGTTTTAGGAATTCGTCACAAACGGTACTGGAGAGATAGGATATTTTGCCACGACCAGCAGTACCATAACGCTCAATATGGCTTGCTAAAAATGGATCGAATTCTGCTATAAGCTCTAAGGCCATCATGTAATTTCCATTGTAGTGTGATCAAATTTTTCATCTTTTCCTCGAAATGGAAGACCTCGGCTTGAAAGTTTCTTTATGACAGCTACTAGCCTCTTCAATATATTTCGCTAATGATTAAACTCATTTTCTATATCTGATTTTAATTGAGAATCAATTCTTCCTAATAAGTTGGCTATCTTCACATAAGCCAATTGGCTCGCTCTATGTTCGGCCGAATTTTCATGCTGACTAAGACGGTTCGTAATATTCTTCCAGTCACTTAATCCCGTCGTTGCTAAACTACATTTCCCTCCAAATAATCGACAAGGTGCGCAAAAAACAGCTTTTAAGCTCTCCGAGTATACCATATATTCCCGCAGTTTCACTTCACCATTTAAATGTTGTCGTTCAAACGCAAACTTTGTTAGCGCCCTTTCTTTGTCACCAAACATTCGTTTTGAAAGGCTAAAATCACTCTCGATGTTCTGATTTATTCCATATTTTAATAAATACTCAATAGTAAAATCATTTATAATCCACTCTGCTGGATCCGCACTTACTACGGGTATTGCACGACTGCCGACCTTTATTATTTCGACCGTTTTCAAGTTGCTTTCGGTTTCATCGCTATTCGTGTCAACTAACTTCACCGAAGAAACTAATATTTTGGTGTTTGAAACATCTAAGTCCATGCATTTCGAGTTATTGCAGTCTGCTTCATAATATTGGTCGCCATCACTACTGGTAATGAGACTAGAACTCGCAGATAATTCACAAATTTCAATCTTAGATTCAGATTGAGACCGTACTACAAAGGAATCTAGTTTTCGCATTTTAGCTAATAGTTCGTGATTTGTTTATTTTTTTAAGAGCATTTTTCTTATTTTGAAAACCGCTCAATTTCGTTTTTGAACTCATAATGCCTACCGAATAGAAAAAAATTCAAAAATACAAACTAGCTATTGATTTCCGGTTTTGTTTCGAGGAACAACTTACGCAAAATGTTACTATATCTGTCCCCACCCGATTTTTTTATAGAGGTACCCTCTATAAAAATGTTTAAAAAAATTTGGATTATTTTATAGGCAAAACGGGTAAAGAAATGGCTAAAATGAGTTGAATTACAGCTAAAATATGTTGAAATACAGTAAAAATTCCCAACCTTTTAAACTTTAGTACAGTTTTGCATTTCAACACTATTTCTTTAGTCAGCAGCCCTACTTTATCCAAAACATATTAAAATCTAGAAATATAAAGAACCGTTCTAGGAAAAAATCACAGGAAAATTAAATTTTATAAAAACTCATATCTTTGGAAAATCTAAATTTTTAAAAATTCATATCTATGGAAATGACTATTTCCGACCAAACATTTTAACATGAAAATAATCCATAACTTTAGTAAAAAAATTACTAAATACAAATTGGATGGGAACAGCTATCCTACACTTAGCTAACAATTTAAAACAAAATTAACTTACCAAGTATGGAAAGCGGGAATATTTTCCTACAAATGAGTTTGGATATTGAGGAGGATCTCGAGACATCAATTATTGAGAAAACTGAATATAAGGAGTAAGACTAAGACATGAACAATGTCACTGTATTCCCTCCAAAATTTAAATACGTCTAGTTCGATTTCCCTAAGATTGGCGTTCAATCCACACGTGACAGGAGTAACTTTCTTTCTCCCTGGGACCAATATCTAATTTTTAAGCGTTGGGATAATTGTGCAACAAGATTATTGTCCTTCCAATTTTACGATACGTCAGCAATAATTTTTAATAAATTCGGTGAAAAAAAAGAATTTACAGTTTCTTCGTTTTACTACAGTGGTTTTATAAAGTATTGAATAAAACGTTTCAGGAAATGGAATAACGTTAACAGAATTTTGGCGCCCCTAGAAAAGTGGCGCCCTAGGCACGTGCCTACTGTGCCTAATGGTTAATACGCCCCTGTCGCTCGTTCATTTAGTGACAAATAGTTCGATCCTACTTTTGGAAGCTCTTTCCTCGATCGAAAACATAGAGTACGGGCGATCGACGCGCAGCGCCTCTAGGGGCGAGCTCACGCGTAACTTGTTTAAAAATGAATTACAATTACCGATGATGCTAATGTAAATGTAGCGATGATCTAAAGTAAATCAACAAATCGTTTTTATAATAAAATATTTGGTTAACATTTTTAAATAATAAATGAATTTAAAAGAAACACAAAAAGCCTTTAAGATATATTTTATCGTTTTATTTTTGAATGTTCACGCGTATGCCTAGATATACATCTTGTACAACCTAGAGTAATATTTTATAGAAATTATATGACAAATAAAATTAAATTACTTAAGTTAATTGTTATATCGTAGACTTTTTTAGTCACCGACGTCTCTCGTATGCATTGCCTTGAACTACTAATGATAAAATACGCGAATAAGTAGATTAGTCCATAATTAAAAGGGATAAAATAGCTTAACCCTAAACAAGTTTGAAGAAATTAAAAAACTTACGAAGAACTCGTACCAATAGGTCTTCGAGCAAACAAAAAGACGCGAATCTCGGATCAAATAGATCTTCGAGTAAAAAACTACATAAAAACGAAATAAAATAAAATAAAATAAAATAGCCAGAAATTTCAACGGTAGACCGGTTTCGTTCTATTTGGAACTCATCAGTACCGTGCGGGAAATTTGGCTGGCAACTGTTATATCGAAAAGAGAAACTAAGCCTCACCATTAAAAACTTCAAAACGCGTTGCATAGCAACGGAAAGCCGAAAAGGGGGAGTGTGGTGGAGAATAATATATACGAAAAGTTAAGTTAGAAGAAACCACCTATGGACTGTGCAAAGGATGATAAAATACGCGTATAAGTAGAGTAGTCCATAATTAAAAGGGATAAACCCTAAACAAATTTGAAAAAATTAAAAAAATTACAAAGAACTCGTACTAATAGGTCTTCGATCAAACAAAAAGACGTTAATCTCGGATCAAATAGATCTTCGAGTAAAAAACTACAATTTCTGGCTATTTTATTTTATTTTATATCGTTTTTATGTAGTTTTTTACTCGAAGATCTATGTCCGAAAAAATGCCGAAAGATAGAAAACCCAACACAAGGGTGCTGCAAGCGTCACCTTATGAGTTCGTCCGTAACAAAAAATTATCCTGAGTGAGCCTTGTAATCTACGCTCCTCCAGAGTCCAACTCCGCGGAGGGTCCGCCCTGGGAAAAAGTAGCGGGGCAGCGCTCCTGCTGCGAAATAGAAGCGGGAGCAAGTCACCCCTACTGCATCCGTGGTTGGCACGCTCCTGTTTATTGAGATTTAAAAATATTGCATCTCACGAATAAGTACCAAATAACGTAGAACAATTGTGAAAACGGAAAGAATCCACAATCTCTAATTTAACATTGATTATGCTGTATGAAAATTTTTCCAATTTATATTGCAGACAAAGGAGTTTATGTTTTATTTCTATGATGTTTATCATTTTTACCGATGAAAATGGGATAGTCAAGTCAAATATCATAAAGATTAGGTGCAAGTTAGCTAGCGACTTTAAATGCCTTTAATTCAGGTGGTGAGGTGATATCCCGTAAGAGGATGGTGGAAAGACCTTCATGCCATGTAAATGAACTCTCTGTTACCGTTAATCACAACAAGTTTTTATGGAGGGATGAAACAGAAATCAGAGGGCATATAACTTGAAACTCGTCCATAGTTTTAATCACTCACTGCCGCAAGAAATATAATTGCTTTACGGATTTCGGAAAAGATTCGTTTTAAAGCATCTATCAAAGCCTAATTATAGAAATCAAATCATCAACCGACTGATATTCGTAAGACTAAAACGTGCTTAACACATTAAACGAGTCTTAGTTAAAAAAATTCTGTCGAGTGACTAAACACCAACAAAGTTGTCAAGGTAAGAAATGAACCAACGAAGATCCGGATAAGTGACGTAGGAGCAACAAAGGTGATGCAAAGAAAAGTAGAACAAATTAATGAATAACCAAATGGTGGAAAGTCAATAGAGTTGTCAATCGGACGAGTGCCGACACTTAACAAAGTTTCCGGGAGTAGTGGCGTACTCCTGTAATCCCAAGCGTCTGGGAGGCAGAGTTTGTGGATGGCCGTTTGAGGAAGACCACCAATCCCCCAACGGGTGGTCGGAATACTTCCGCCACGGGTGTTCTCACTCCTGTCCCCACGTATCCCCCCGTTGGCGTGGCCGTTACACGCATCTCGCCCTGATTAATCAAATGGACGAGATGACTGAATTGTCCCACACGCCACAATCGACTAAAAAAATACAAAAACTTAACAAAGTTCATAAGGGGTCGGTGGTTGACAGAGTGACCAAATGTGCGTCATTCTACAGAGTGCTTAATTTCAAAATTATGGGAATTATAAAAGTAGCCTTTAATGAAATTTGTTGGAGAAAATAGTAGTACGATTCAGCGGTTCGTTTGAATTTATTCTAATTTTTCCTTGATTGGACGCTCCTTAAATCAAAGGATTAGAAAGAAATAAGATTTATTCAAACGAAGAAATCAATTTAAAATATTACCCCACAACCAGCTACAATACCCGTTTATATTTTCCCAGGTCCTATAATCCAGGTCGCTTTATCCTGGAAAGAATCATTTAGAATTAAAATTTTGATAAAATTATTATTCAGCAACCAACTGTAATTCTTACCTTGGTAACTTGGTGATTCTATGTAAATTTAACATATAAATATGTCTTTTAATACAAAGCCGTAGTTTAATTTTTAATTACAAAGCTACGAAAGAAATAAAGCAATTGAATTAAATTATTCCAAATTATGCGGTCGAAAAAGCGGTATGGCAATTTAAAATTGTTTCCGCAAAATAGTTCGAGAAAATATCTAGAGTGTAATAGATTGAAATATGTCTCGCCCATTAAATTTATAATCGATTTAAATAAATTCAAATATTAAATCATTTAAGACTCAATTTAAGATGGATATAATAAAATAAGGTAGAAGTGCAAACGTTATATTAGTTAAAATGTTAAGGCGTTTTCGATTAAAAATTATTATTTTGTTATTATTATTATCATTATTATTAACCCATTGTTACATAATGACCCTTATCTAATAAAGCTTCATAATCGACACTTTGCTAATGATCTCTTTAAATAAACCAGAAGAATGAAAAGCCAAATCCGTTGTCTCCTTAAAAAGTCATAAAAATCTAAAAAGAATACAAGCGATTGTATAGTGAAATAATGGTAGCAAAAATTGGCAGTAAACAAATTGACACCTCGCTGATGAAAATAATAAATCAATCGGAGAAGAGTTTAAAAGTTAATATCGTTATTTACATTTCTAAGGTAGTTTAATATTTTAAAACATGCTTATGGGTATACACACTAAACTGGAGCTTCAAAGCTTTACAAAATCATAGAAATTAGAGGAGCTTAAAAGTCTATTCTTTGCCAAATCATAGAAAATTGAGGAGCTTAAAAGTCTATTCTTTGCCAAATCATAGACAATTGAGGAGCTTAGAAGTCAAGTCTTAACTATATCATAGAAAATTGAGGAGCTTAGAAGTCAAGTCTTTACTAAATCATAAAGATCTGTTACATAGTTTAAGAAATTTGTGAGTGGTAGCATTTTCAACAACCAGTTTGTAGTCTTTATAAATCGCTCGAAAATGTTTTTTTTTAATTCCTCCTTCGTGTTGACCGGTTTCATAAAATTTCTTTCAATTTTTTAGTTCTTCCTTTGTGTGCTGTTGTTTTCGATGCTGGTATTTCGGACAAATTCACAAGTTATTAAATACCTTCAGTTAAATGCTGATAACAATAACGCATCACTGAATCGAGGCCAGAAATGTTTGATAGTAAATGGAGGAATTTTGTTTTTACTACCACTCATTCAAAAATGTAAGTTTATGGAAATGCCAGTATCAAATAATAAGACGTCACTCGTAGGTTTTCCTATAAAGAAATAATAACTGAATGTTAAATCTTCTAAGAATGTCTATGGGATTCTATAGAAATTCGAAAGGAAATTCTAAAGCCACTCCCAAGTGGATTCTGTAGTAATTATAAATGTGTTTTTAGAACCAATTCGCTGTACATGATTACCAAAATTTAAAAGCATCTTTGAAACTTAATTACGTTACTCGTGATTGTATCAGAATTGCCATTTCAGTGGCTTATTCAATTTCGGACATCGAGAAGAAAATCCTAGTTTCGGATCTGAAGTGTTTTTTAGGTGTCTTAGAGGACTCTAAAGAGTCTTTATAATAATTTCAAAACTTGCTCACGATTTCAGGGGCTTCTCCAATTTCGATTTGAAATGAAAGTCCAATCTTTGGAAGTGAAGAGATTAGTGGTTTTTGTATGATTAAGAACTTAATGAATATCTGATTATTTAATATTGATCAGAATATAACTATAATCATATATAAATATTCGCTATATTTAGGAAATATTTTAATCATTATTGTAGTTTTTACATATGTATTGTGAATTGTTTAAGATAGCTGTTTTCTATTAATTAGTTTATTATGTTATTTTTTAAACCGAAATCTCATAGTCATTTACTGACTATCTTAAGATGATTGAACCATTGACATAATTTTGATAATATCTCTGTTTATTTAATAGAAATTCTTTGGATTATTCTTCGAAATTAATCAGCTTCACAGATATTATATAATAATCAGCTAAGGCTATAACTAAGATACCACCTTAGTAACAAGTCATCGAGTGACGTTTAATGCCATTAATTTAGCTGGCACGGTTCTTTAAAGGCATTAAAAGTCGCTATAGATGACTCGGGCCTAAGATGGTGCCTTGGGTATTAGCCTAGCTGATTATATTATTATTATTATTATTATATTATTTATAGAATATATTTAGATTCATTTTAGAAAGTACTAATTGTATTTGTGGACTATCTTGTACATGTTATAACTAGATTAAAAACATAGGAACCACTGTTGTACAAATGTTTTATTGGTAAACAGTGGCTCCTATGTTTTTAATCTAGTTACGATTCTTCTTAGAAATTATATAGATTCATCTTTGTAATTATTTAGATACATCTAACAAATATTGGTATATTGTTATAAAGCTGTGTAAATTTAAGTCTAAATGCTTCATATTCAAAATATTTATGAACAGTTGGTTGTAATACTAACAACTACTAACAAAATTTCATTATTTATAATTTTACATATTTACAGTTGTCAATTCTTGTTTATGATAGAAATCCTTCAAAATTAGTGTGAGAAAACGATTCAGAGTTTTCTTTTAAGAATTTGAAATGGAATGGAATG
Organism: Leiobunum rupestre; assembly: GCF_980474605.1. Lineage (NCBI taxonomy): Eukaryota > Metazoa > Arthropoda > Arachnida > Opiliones > Sclerosomatidae > Leiobunum > Leiobunum rupestre. The sequence continues at coordinate 8,142,848 of NC_143387.1, read as the reverse complement.
GAAAGTTTTATAACCGTGTACAACAACAGTTACAAATTTAACCAACAAGGGTGTACACGGAAGGTGTGATATAGTTTTCTGTTTGTTTTAACATAGGTTCATAGCTTTAAATGGTAAATTTACAATATTTTCATTTGAATGGTTTTTGAAAAGTTGTACATGGAAGGTGTAAAAGAGCTATTTATACAAGTTCATATCTTTAAATAAATATTTTATACAATATTAACATTTAAAGAAATTTGGAAATTTGCACGAAATAAATAATTGGTGTTCGAGAATAAGTTACAATTGTTTTGCAAAGGTAATATAGGAGACAAAACTCTAGTTTTTACAATAGTTATTATACAGGTTCATATTTAAACAATGATTATAAGCAATATTTACATTTTAACGATATTTGAAAATTTGTATGAAAAAATATCAATAGTAGTGTCCGAAAATAAATTACATGTATTTTGCATTCGCAACATAGGAGATTAAATAAAAAATGCTTTTATTAAAGTAGTTGGAAGGCAGATTTAAGGGGTAGTTCGGATCAATTAAGGCACAGATATTGGAAATGTTTTATAATTAATTTGCATCAATTTTTTCTCACCTTTTATATATTTTAAAACCCTTTCCTTAAATTTGAGCCACCATGGATATAAAATAGGCCTGTGGGATAAAAAATTCGAAAGAAAAAGACACACTACGAGCTGAGTTATGTTGCTTGATAAGGCACCATATTTTTGAAACGCTTATTTCTGGCATTGATTTTCAATGCTATAGACACAGTGCTTCCATATGCGGGGAATTTTTCCTTTTTCCGGAATTTTTCAACCTTTAAAAACGCTAAAAGGGAATAATGCAATTTAGGAGGGAAAACGGGGAAAACGATGGAAATTTAATAAATGGTCATTATAAAAGTAATGAAAGTCACGATCTAAAATAATTTTGAGGTTATGTTTATGCAAAATTATTCAAATGTTAGTAATTTTGTAATAAATAAAACCTTAAATTTGGATTCATTTTCAGAATTAATCTGAATATCTATATAAATTAGTATTAAGAGCAAGGGATACTAAATGGAAATTTCTAGGACAAAAATGCGAAAAATGGATATTTTCATTTAATGAAATTATCGCAAGAGGAAAATTTTAGATATCAAATGTGGAAGCCCTGTATAGACGTCTGCTATGCTGTCGTAACTGGATTCTGCAGTTTTGTGTTTCAAACTACTACTCGCAAAATATTATAAGCTTAATTAATATGCTGTTTTATATGTTTAATTAAAATTTTGTATAAATACATATGAAATTAAACGGTCAAATGAGTTTGCAACTTTCTATGTAAGTCAATTCTCTTAATGAATTTATAAAACAGACATGTACTAAATTCTATCTATTCAAGTCTGCACTTATTATTTTAAACTTCTGGTTTAAAGTAGAATTATACATCAGTATTTAAATTTGGCGTGCATCATGAAAAACTGAAGATCCTCACAAGTCAAGTACCCGCTGGTAGTAAAAAAGAGTGACATTAGAGTTACATTAACATGACCACATTTCTTTCTAGAAAGGCCTGATGAAATGTGTGCAGTTCCACCGCAGTAGCTGGTTTGAATTGTTAAAGGGACTTTCAAGAACGACCTAGTTGAATATAAGTCATTTAGTCGTAACTTTGGGTTCACAATGTACGGCAACTGAATAACGTATTTTAAATTGACTAGAGGGTCTCTTGAAAGTCTCTTTAATAAAAGAAAATTCATGACTTATCTTTTCTAAGCTAAAGGACAAGACACACGGCTCTCTTTGCACTTGCAGGCTCTCTCTATAGGTAGAGAATATCATCGGTTGATGGTGAAATTAGAGGCTCTATAGCTGCACCAAAATTTTCTGTTAACTTTAATAACTTTCTTGATTAAATTGATTGCAAATCTCTTTTATTGATGACTTTTTACTAGTTTAGTTTCTATAATGAGTTTCAGCAATTTAATGCTGTAATTTTACACGTAATCCTTTAAAATTTTAAATTTTCTCAGTTTACTGTTACAGTTTCAAGGCTAAAAATTGAAGGAAAGGGTTTTAAAATATATAAAAGGTGAGAAAAAATTTATGGAAATTATTTAAGAAATATATTTTGCTTTTTAAAATAATTCCAAAAAATAACTCTTTAATTCTAAAACATTTCCAATATCTGTGCCTTAATTGATCCGAACTACCCTTTAAATCAACCTTCCAACTGCTTTGATAAAAGCATTTTTTATTTAATAGCTGTCCCTTTGCTCTGCCTCACAGGGCATATTTTGCCTAAAATTTATAATTGAAAATAAATAGGTTTTATTTTTAAATATATTTTGAACAGACATTATTATATTTTTAATGTAATTTAAAAACTTGAATATTATCTTAAATATTTTACTTAACATTTTGAAATAATGGTGATAATTGGTTATGTCAAATTGAGTTTTAATTTCCCATTAAGACTTAGATAACAAGATAACAGGTGTATAACTGGTTCTAGTAAGCAAGTGAAATATGCTAATTTTGGTAAATCTTTCACGTACGTACAGTACACAGACATTGTAAATGAATATAGCCACAAAGGCAATTAATATGGATATATGTTATATTAAAAAAAACTAAAAAAAAATCTAACGCGCTTAGTGTAAGTAAGCACATTTATCAACAGTACTTGAATGGTGGATCTCCAGTCCTGTTCTGGCTCATACACTACTGATCCTCAAATAACAATAATTTCAGTCTACTCACTCTTTAAGCTTTTGAATAATTAAGACGCCTTTACATAGAGGATTAAGTTTGAATGCCCAAAACTTTTATTGTTATGAAAAATTATTCAAATATTTACCATACTTCATTACTGTAATTAAAATTCCCAAAATTATTTACACAATGCTAGATGGATACACCTAAATCAAAATTCAATGATTAATTTTTTTAACTCTGTAAAAAATCAGCTGGGTAAAACCGAAAAAAAATTTATGGAAGAGATAAAACAAAACTAACTTCAAACTAAATTTCACTTTCCAAAAAATTCTTTCTGGTACTACTAAATACCTTATTATTAACCTAGAATATATGATCGGGTTCAACGGGCTAATTTTCCTACGAAACAAAGGCAAGTAAATTAATTACGATAATGATAGTTTTAACTTAAAAATACTTAATTACGTATAAATAATGAGATTTAAATAAAGTTCCCATAATAAATGGTTTATTATTTCTTGAGTAAAGTGCGAAAAACAACGTTAACTCGAAGACGGACAAAATTTGATTTTTACATTTTTCCGGGAAACTGGATACGAGCTGATCAGTTGGCCTTCCATGTCAAAAATGGTACACTAACTCATTACAGTACGAAGCTTCTTATCTACAGTCGACTAACTTTCGTTAAATGACGGGATTCTAATACGTATCTCTGTACTGTACACCAATATTCATTGTAGTACTTCCAGACAATAATTGTTGACAGTAAGAATAATCCCGCTAGGCAAGAAGGCATCCACAATACTGAATCTTGGGCATGAAAATCGCTTAAAATAAAGTCTTAAAAATTTTAAGCGACCCGACTATTGATTCTCCTGCGCTTGGCTGTATTAATTTTAGCCATACGAAATCGCGCTGACCCCTAAAATAAGAATGTTCTACCGGCCATTCTTAATAACACTTTAGTTTTTACAAAAGTATTTTTTGTCAAGTGTTTTGAATTGGCACGTGAAATAAGAGGGAGTTAGTTCAATTGGAGCATTGTGATTGTACTATGGTTTTTTTTAGAAAAATCAGTTCACGCTTACATGAAAAAAGTTTAATAGTATCCATGCCCAAGATGTCTAGCAAATATTCGTATATGTACGGCTCTTTTCGGAGAAAATATGAGTGGGCAAGCTCGATGAATTTTCGTTGAACATTCTCGATTTCTTTTAATAAATATTCGGCACAACCTCCCCAGGACAGCATGTCGTAGGTTAGTTTTGTCCTAACTAAGGCAAAGTAAAGTGTTTTGAATCGAATTTAAAGTCCTAGAAAGTTTTAAGACACCGAATAACAAGCGTCGAGATCTTCCGACGACGTAAGTTACTTGCTCTCGGAAGTACAGCCCTTCATCGATAAGGATGCCTAGATCTTTTAATGTTGACGTTCTCGGTATTATTTCGCCATTTAACGTGTATTTATAATAGACCTTATTAACCTTTCTAGTTAATGTTATGGCGAGGCTTATTTTCGTAAATAAGTACAATAAGTAAAAATATTGGGTGGTTTTTGACCCAAATTGGGTCAGTATTTAACCAAACAAAATATTGGGTTGTTTTAGTTTTCACCCAAAATGGGTTATTTTCATAAAGCTATTTTGGGTTAAATTTATAAGTTACCCAAATATGGATTGAACATTAGCCCAAAATATGGTTAATATATGACTAAATTTTGGGTTATAATTTAACAATTAATTGGGTTGTTTCTCTTCCCATTGTTGGGTCAGTATTTAACCAAACAAAATATTGGGTGGTTTTCGTTTTTACCCAAAATGGGTTATTTTTAGTGTTGTTAATTTTCCGGAAAAATAAAATGCGGAAAATTTTCCAGAAAAGTTTCCCGAAAATTAAATAAAAATTTTAAACATAAATTACCTTTTAAGGGTTTTTAATGTTTTTAACTTTTTAACGATATAAAATGTCTAATATCAGTAATCATACTACAAAACATTAATAGCGTTACATTGTTAATCAGTTTAAACTAGTCTAGAGGTTTAGTTTTACTTTCAGATTCGAAAAAATGAGGCGAAAATACCGCTTTATTTCAATTTCAAACAATATATTAGACTAATCACGGAATGAAAACTTTTTTTTTTCGTAAAAATACGGAAAATATTCCGAAAAAAGGCCTCGGTCATTTTCCGGAAAATTTTCCGACTTACAACACTAGTTTTTTTAATATATGACTCAATTTTGGGTTATAAATTAACAATTAATTGGGTTGTATAAAAGTATGTCTTGAAATTATAAGCCTTCCAATTTTATTCTTTGTACCTGCATGTCCCGTTAAGATTTTTTTCTATGCGGATATAAAGATGCCTATAAATTGACCACACATTCAATTTTGTTTCCACAAAAACATCCATTTATAAATTTGATCACAATTGAAACAATATCGTAAGGCCTTGGCAATTTGCAATACATTTAAACATGGGAGCTCAATACGTTCTTCCGTTGAAATATCAACACTACATAAAACTAAATTTAAAATATTGGAAAAATTTAAATTATAAATAGTATATAAATAAATAAATCGATAACACATCAACTTGACCTTGCTTCAACACGGCCAGCATAACTTCATTCAAGAAGGATATGTGGTTGGTCTCTACCGATCGGGCCCGTATGAACCGTTGTGTATCAGCAAAATTGGGCTTGAACCAATTGTACAGGATATCGTGCATCAAAGCATCAAAAATCTTTGCAAAGCAACAAAGAAGGGATATTGGTCTATAATTTTTCACGTTGCCCGCGAAGAAATTTTTAAAAATTTGGGAGACCACGACCTTTTTCCACAGTGATGGGAATGATCCAGTCTTAATGGACAGATTAAAAATGTAACATAGTTGCGGAGCTAGAATGTCCATACAGCCTTTTATGATAAATACAGGTATGTTGTCGATGGAATACGTATTTTTCAGCTTTCTTATTGTTGTTCGAACGGAAGCTTCGTCTACAGTGATGGTAGAAAGTAGGTTATCGGCTGGGTGTAAGTCGCTGAGAGAATAGTCGGTGGTGTCTCCTAATATATCAGTGGCAACGTTCGCAAAGTTTCGCGCAAACTCCTTCGTTTAAATTGAAGGGTCGGACGTTACACCCGATGGAAGGCTTAGAGCAATCGGATGAGGTTTGTTGTTTAATCGCTCGTTTGCAAAGTTCCAAAGATGCTTAGGATTTTTTAGAGAGTTGCTATAGGTGAGATTGGCGTGCTCCAGTATGTCTCGAGACAATAGCCATTTAACATCCCGTCTTAGAGTCTCGTATTTTTCTCGGTCATTCATCTGGCCTAGCCGTTTACATTTGCGGTGGAAATACGTCTTGCGTTTAATGGCTTGAATTAGGTCCTTCGAGTACCACACTGGGTGGTTGGAAGTTCTAAGCCGCTGTACTGTCGGGATGGTTTCGTGCATTACCTCCTGCACTCGATGTGTGAGAATGTCAACACATTCGTTGACATCTTGAGAGGTGAGAAGCGTCGACCAATTCGTGTAGCGTAAGTCTTGGTAGAGACTCCTGTAGTCACCACGTTGATAGCAGAACTTGGGATCCGCGACAGAGAATATTCTATAGGCTATATAGAGCCATTTTGATCCTCCAGAGAAATCTATAAGATTTCATAAATTCTCTTTCGAATTGTTTTCGTGAGGGAAGGTGGCCATTGAAAAGCTACGAAGTGACTCTGCTTTCTTATCTCGCTGCTAATCAGTTACGTCAAAAAATTCAAAATATATTTGCTTATAATTTTACTGATATTTGTTTTTTCAAAAGCGATCCCGAGTTCCATCGTGGGCCGGTCTTCGTCATCAAAAGCGTTAATTTCATTCTGGCTGGCTGGACTTGCTTTTATTCTCTTCTCTTATCTGTGTGACTTTACAGCAAATACATCTGTAATCGACTACGCAAAAATCAACTTTATTCCCGATGTGCTAAAGTACAAAGGATGCATTCCGAAGCTGCTATACTTTGGGCCGGAAGATATTCTCATAAAAGAAAAGGTACGCTACATAATTCTAGTTTTGTTCTAACCTATGTGCAGCCCCGTAGCCAGCAAGGGGGCCTGAGGGGGCCTGGCCCCCTTAAAAATAATTTGTGCCCCCTTTAAAAAAATCTGAGAGTGCCCCGTGGTGCCCCCTCAAAAAGTCGCGGTGCCCCCTTAAAAATATATTTGTGCCCCTAGAAAAATTTCAAAGTAAGTAAACCAAATCAATAAAATATGTCCTATTTACATATTATATTTAGTTCAGTCCAACTGTACAAAATATATTATTACCTTTCGTGTAATCATTGAGTTGGGAATAAATAGAGGTACAACTAAATCTGGCTAGCGTGGGACCAATTTCGTTCAATAAGGAGACTTAATCAACTTTATCGTTCTACCGTGGCGGCATCTGTCTCTAGTGGTGGAAACTATATTGCAATTGAACTTTTTCGCGAATCTGTTGCGAAATTGAAATTTATTACTGTGTAAGTGTAATGTGATACTCGTAACAAACAAACCTTTGAAGTTGTTTAAAAATAATTTTATTCTGTCAACACGATCCTTTTAAACTCAAGTTACGTTGAGTTAGCTAATAATTATTTATTTTTAGCCCTATAACTTTACAAAGTATAGATGGCGCTACCGCCTAATTATAAAGATGAATTTCGTACAGTCTTATCAGAACAGGTCCCGCGTAACCATGGTAACCGAAATCGTAATTGTAATTCTAGCAGTATTATTCCCAATTCAACGCGTGTACCTCGCTTTACTATATTAGTTCCCTTCCACGTGTGCCAAGTTGAAAGTTTAAGCTGTAGCAGAAACAATAATATGGGACGCAATCTGGTACAAATACTGATTTGACTATATTAACTAAGTTTAATTTCCCGTAGCACTGTAGTCTAACTGCTAATGGTCGTCGTCGTCGTGTATTCAGTTGTATCCAACTATTAATGGCGGCGTATTTCACTTTATTCCCTCCGTGTAGTTCTCAGTTTACAACGGCTTTAAAAAATACTGTCGAAGAACGGACTTATCTTTATTCGATCACGTTGGCAATTTAATCAGTATTTAATATTAAATTACCAACGACGCGACGTAAGAAGGAAGAAAAGCAACTTGTTTGTTGTGAAATTAGTCCAAATCGCCAATTTAGATTGTAGTCTATATCGAAAGGCCATTATGGAGATTTCTAGTTGTTGAACCGAAGGAGTCTCTTACTTTTATAAAGAATTTTATCAACCATTCAGCAGATAATTATAATTAATTAGGTGTCAGTTTCTGTTACTTAATATTTTTAAAGTTCGTAAAAATCAAAACAAAACCCAAATTGGGGCGATCGATTGAAAAGTAAGTTTATATTTGTGCTATTGTTACATGATTATCGTTTATTATAAACGTTATGATAGCAAAACTATTCAATGTGCCTAAAATATTAGTAATGAAAAAAAAACAAAAAAAAACTAAGCCTTTCACCTTAGTTTTGGTAAAATATAACCAATGGTAAAAGTTAGGAACAGTGTCAGTTATAGTCCTATTTATAAAAATAAGTTACAATTTTTAAAAACAGGACTATTATTGACACAGTTCCTAACTTTAAATAAAAGTGTTTTAGTAGAAAATGTCTTAACGTAAAGCGAATGACGATTATTATCATTTCTATTTCAATATAATTAAAGTAGTATGTAAAGAATACTTGTTCCTAATTTACTTTATTTGGGGGCGCCACATACGCATTTGGAACCGGGCGCCACAAACCCTCGGAACGCCACTGAGCGTGCCCCCTTGGGAATTTTTCAGGCCCCCTTAACTGAAAAATCCTGGCTACGGGCCTGCCTATGTGATCAAATATCACTTTAACATTATTAGAATTTTAAGGAACAGTTTTGGCGCATTAAAAGAAAAGCGCCACGTTCTTCATTTTTCTTAAACCCAACTTTTCTCAAACATATTTTTTTTCTCAAATCACTTCAGAATTTCTACTTTTTTCAAACAAAGAAATCAACTTCAAATATTCCCCCACAACCAGCTACATTACCCGTTTATATTTTTCGATGACCTATAATCCAGGTCGCTTTATCCTATGGGCAGAGTGGGTACTGTGCCCAGAGCCTATAAAATGTCGATAGGGTAAATACTAATCTTATTAATATGTGGTAGGGTGGCAGATCTCAAACGATTGCTAGGCTCTTTAATAGGCTTATTTATTTCATTTTCATTAAAACCCATTATTCTTAATAAATATCCAACGGTGCGTTTGAAGTGGAAGTCTGTGACAACTGTTGAAAATCAAAATAGCCTATAAAAGCGAAATAAATTACATTTTGATTGCAACAGTTTAGTCATGCAAGTGCTATTTAATATTTAGCCACCTAGACGTGTTGTACTAAATCATTATTTCCGTGAAGTTGGCTTTCATTAAAAAAACTATTACTTCACTGGCATATCGCCAATTTGTGAACTTACACTACAAATACATACCGCTGATGATCTGATTAACAAGTTTGCCCTAAAATGGTTTTGTGTATATTGCTCCGTTTAATCACAAATCCCCAAAAATCGGACAAAATATCGTACATTTTTAGATGTTTTTATTGCCAATAGCTTATTATACATTTATCAAGGTTAAAACCAATTTTGACTCGGCCATTGAGTTGGGAATAAATAGAGGTACAACTAAATCTGGCTGGCGCGGGACCAATTTCGTTCAATAAGGAGACTATCAACTTTATCGTTCTACCGTGGCGGCATCTGTCTCTAGTGGTGGAAACTATATTGCAATTGAACTTTTTCGCGAATCTGTTGCGAAATTGAAATTTATTACTGTGTAAGTGTAATGTGATACTCGTAACAAACAAACCTTTGAAGTTGTTTAAAAATAATTTTATTCTGTCAACACGATCCTTTGTAACTTAAGTTACGGTGAGTTAGCTAATAATTATTTATTTTTAGCCATTTAACTTTACAAAATATAGATGGCGCTACCGCCTAATTATAAAGATGAATTTCTTACAGTCTTATCAAAACAGGTCGCGCGTAACCATGGCAGCCGAAATCGTAATTGTAATTCTAGCAGTATTATTCCCAATTCAATGGACTCGGCTATACAACTTGTTTTAATACACCTCTCCTACCAAGTGCCTAAGGAGATCTTATAAGGGCCTTGCCTGTAACTATATTACTTCCCGTTGTAGTACATGGATTTGTGTTCTTTGCAGGCATCGTCCGATTTTTCCTTTAAGCAGGTGCTCGAAATTATTCAGAATCCTGAAAGCAACTCGTATATAGTAGCGTTGGATCTACTGGACGAAGACCACTATTACGATGTTCATAATCGAAATGAGGCGATTATGATACTTGACGTACTCTACGAATACGCGTCCAGTATTGCTCTTAAAGATATTGAAAGAGGAAAACTTCAACTTTACGTGTCGAATGGAAACTACATTTCTTCTCTTTTATTCTACCTGGTGCATCGCAACCTATCTGAGGGACTGTTAGAAGAGCTCAATAAAAGGTCAATATGATCGATTTGATGAGATAGCTAAACTGCTTTATAAAAAAGGGTATGACTAATTGATCGTAAAAACGCATAAATGCAGCATATGCAATATTCAACTTATAATTATAAAGCAAATAATAAATAAATATTGACTTTTCTCGTACAGGTTTTTAAATTAGCACCTATGGGTATCAACCTGATCTTTTCCAGGGTCTCGTTAACAATTGTTTATATTAATTGTTGAGCAATTTTATACCTTTGATGCCAATCATGGAATTGAGTGGTAGTAGCTACACTGTTAGAAATAAAGGTTTCATTTTAGGACCATTCATGGTATTCCCACAAAACATGTTTAAACCTTCTGCGCTCCAAATTCCGTCCTTTTGTGGAATTTTTATTTTACACTTTATTATCCATTTTACTTCATTAACTCTATTTTAATTACTTTATGGCCACTTATTTATTTTAATTGATCAATACGACCCAATATATTAACCATTAACGTAGCCAGATATAGCTGGTTTTCGGCCGAGGGTAATAGCCGAATGAGCGTCCCTGAATTTACGGAAAAATTGAGGTTTTGCAATATGTAAAATATTATGAAGTATTTTGAATTTGATATAGATATAACCAAAATTCTTCAGCGTACCTCTTTGGATACGTATAGTTTGACGCCTCAATTAATATCCCTTATAAAATCCTTTTAAAATATGTAGTCATGTTTTTAAAGACTTAACTATTTAAAAATAGTTAAGGTGATTAGAATTTCTTCGCATTGTGTTATTTTAAAGTAAATACTCAAAATAGAAATAACGTAGTATTGAAATTCTAGTGTCGAAGTTGGTTAATTTCATTTTCTGCTTCGTTTAAGGCAATTAAATGGGTATTCAAAACAACTAAATGTAAAAAATACCTTTACAACAAGGCATATAAAAGATTTGGTCTTATGGCTACTACTCTTTCAATACCCCAAAGGGTATTGAAGTAATAATGGAAGAGTAAAATTGGCCAAAAATAAATTAATCAATCTATCTTATTAACTAAATGGTTTGAATTAAATTAAAAGTCCAATTTTTGTCAGTGCATGAAAGATCTGTCATAAAATAAGGCCCATATGACCGTATATTACCTGGGTAATCCTCATTTTATTTATTTCTGAAATTATATCTCTGAAATTGGTTCGAATGTATGAAAACCTAATTCATAAGAAATTTTGGGTATATTTAACAAAATTAAGAGGTATCGAAATGAGCTTGAAAATCCAATATTTTAGCTTAAAAACAAACGATAATTTCATTTTAAGTTATGGGTTTAACTGCCGTTATTTTCGTGAAGACGGCCTAGTGACCATATTTTTAAACTGTTTCGTTTCTTGGGTATCCGAAATTGAATACCCGATTTTTTATTTTGAACAACAGAACATTACGTTTTAAAAACTGTCCACATTTATATTTGCTGAAATTTTAAATTTGTTTAAAACAAAATCGCAAATTACGAAATCAAGCTCGTAAGATAAAATCACGGATTGGAAACCATTTTTTGAAGTTTAATAATATATTAGGACCTCTGACCGTGGACATATTTATAAACATAAAAAAGGCTTTTATGTTTATAAAGTTTTACGAGTTCTAAACTTTGATAGAATTACCACCCGAAAAAGGTTTGCTCTCAAATCGTAGATCTAAAATTGGTTCGATCAAAATGAACGCTAGGGGGTAGGCCAGGTAGGCCACTGCCTACCTTAAAATTTTGAGGGGCCCCAAAATCACCCTATAAGGGGCCCCAAATTGATCTAGAAAGGGTCTCAAAATTGTCCCAAGAGATGAAATTATTTATAAATAACAATGAAACAATTGTCGATAATGTATTTAGAAATGTTTGAGGATTTTTTTACTGTTGTTAGAACTTTTTTGTTCGTCATGTACATCACTACTTTATTATATTGAAGCATTTCGTTGAGAAAATGGGGGTTCCCGGGTCGGGGGCCCATTTATTTGTTTTGCCTACCCTCGCAAAAAATCCTGGCGCCGCCACTGCTGATTTTCAACACATTAGTATGCTACCAAAACTAAAATTTTTTAGAACTTGCTTTAGAAATTGACTATTGGCCCATTACGATTTCACGAAATGTAACTCATTTTGAAATAAGTTTCATAAAAGGATATGTCGGTGGAAACTTGAAAGATATCAGAATTAGAGTTCAGATTTTGAATAACATAGGAGTTTGGAACAGTGATAATTTGCTTACATTCAAATTTGGTAGAATCTATGAAGAGTTTATAAGATAGATATACCATTTTAATAAATAAATAACTATAGTAGTTTCAAAAAGTATATTTAAATCGCGTTATTCCAAAATACCTTAAATTAAATAATATAGCAATTTGTTTTTATTTCACTGGAATATATTTTTACGATTTTATGAGAGAAACCGTAAACGAGCAATGATTAATTAAACAAAATGTCCGGTTCAAATTATTTATTCGATAAATCCTAGTTCCGTTCTTTAAATATGATAAGCTGCTTCAGAATCCGACTCTGTCATAATTTCCTACTCTTTACAGAATCATGCGAATTTACGAAACGAAAACTTTCGATTTTGTTTTCGTGGAATTGCGATATGCCGTTTACGAGAAACACAGATGGGAACCACCGAGAAAGTTCTATCATTCGTTGCCGTTATCAGATGTTTATTTCGCATTCGCATTTATCTTAACATTTTTATTGGCAAGCGTTAATGTATTAGTTTTAGAAATTGTGTTTAGACTAAATTTTAATGAAAAACCGAGTCGACGGCGGAGAGCCTTCGTATCAACCAAAAAAGCGACACAATTCAGAGAATCTAATTGAAGGAACTTTAGGCTAAACTGGGTCTTAACCCAAATTGTTTAAAATTCACGTAAAATATAAAGTTGACATTTGGTTGAATTCCACGGGTTCTGCTTTATGGATTTCCTAAAAATTAATTTCAAATTGAAGCTAATTAAACACACGATACAATGACCTTTAAAAGATCTAGAAATTAAGTATCATCATTTAAATATAACTTAACAAACTTTAATTGAAAGGAACAGCATTTTAAGTTTTATGCGAGGGGCAGGTCAATTCCTTGATTACGACACACCCCTCAAAAGATTAAATCCGATTTAATCGTTATTATTTTGATTAAATTCAATTTAATCACGATTAAGTTGATTAAATCACGTTTAATCATGATTAGAATGTTTGATTTAACCATGATTAAATTATTAAATCTGTTTAAAATAATTAAATCCTTATTAAAAAAAAATATCGTGATTAGTATGATTAAATCGTACTTTAGTTTTGATTTTAATGATAAATTCTCGATTCGACCGATTATATTGATTAAATCTATTTAAAATATTAGATTATGATTAGAATGATTAAATCTCGTTTAAATGATTAAATCCTGATTAAAAAGATTTGATAATGATTTGAATTATTAAATTTCGTTTAAATCTTGATTAGATTTTTTTATCTTGATAACCCTGATTTAATCACGATTACCCCGATTTAATGATTTTACTATGATTAAAACGCACCCAAAATGGAAGTGACCTGCCCCTCGGTTTTATGCACAATGTATTATTCTGAGAATCTTGAAACTTTAATTACTTACGTTTGACAACGTTGTCTATCCACTGTTTCTCGAATTTTCTTCATATCTTAATTAGTTATTAACTATAATGTTAATTTAAATTAATTTTTGACACTCTTAGAAACGTGAACTTTTAAATATTTCAAAATTAATACATTGAAACGTTCAATAGCTTTTTTTTGAGATCTTTACAGAGTGATTTCGTTATGTAGTTTTCCCATAAAACTTAAAATAGGGTAGATTGTATAAATTCGGTCGTTTTTAAATTTGAATAGTTCATCGACACTAAAATAGATGGCGCTTTGTGATTTAATTAATAATGAAATTTGAAAAAAAATACAAAAATATTTTGAAAATGAGAACAAGATGATGCGCAAACATCAGAATCAACTAAGGCAGCGACACAGAGTCCGATGACACTACGACAACAGGTGCAACGTCACACCTGCAAGCCACATCGCATTGCGACAATGACTGGTTTCCTACTCCACCATCAGTTGTATGAAGCTCAAAACCCAACATAGACGATGTACAGAGATCCTCAATAAGCACAACGACAACAGAAAAGTCACCCAAAAGCAAATATCACGCCACCCAAGTCATGCAACCTGCTCGTCTTGAACCTCGACGCTCAACACGATGTCATAAGCCAATCGACAGATTAGGTTTATGAAAAAAAGGGGGAAAGTGGTTTTATGTTTGTATATACAAAAAAACTAATTCACCTATTTTATATTTCTTGTCAATTTTATAATGTTTATACACGCTGACAATAAATACATCGGGGCATTTATTGTAACCCCTATTTGACTGAGTATCATAGTATGCAGACTACACTTCAACTCATCTTGTAAATATATTGTCTTACATGTCTTAATCTTGTCGTAGTTTTCTTGTTGGAACACAACAATTGTATAACCTAAAATATATTCAAATGATCATTCCAAACCGCTATTTTCTGTTAATAATTACTTTACTATTACGAATTCGTTTAAATAAAATAAATCTTTTGGCACTTTTTGGAGAGGTTAAGTTCGGTAGTTTCAGATTTATGAGAATTGTTTTCCATCAACATATATTTTCCAATTTTCCTAAAAAGCTAGTGGATAAAATTTAATTGTTAAAAAGTTAGTTATTCTTTTATCCCCATTTCCAACCTCAATATACCCCGCTGTTTGTAATATGAAATGTTAGTTGTTTATAAATTTAAATGCTGTGTGGCCCACAACAATAGTCATTCTAGTTAGGATCACACTCTCAACATAATCCTTTTTCTATTTGAATTGATGAATTTTCGTTATTCTAATTGATTCGTTTTTATTTTACTTATCAAAATAGCTACGTGACACACTAAGATATCGCTGTAGTTGGCAGTACCCTCAGTTTCGTCAGTGCAGAAATTTATTGTCTAAAGACAGTTAGCCCCTGAAATACCGTACACATTTTCATAAACATATTGTAACAATTTTTATATATGTGGAATTATAATTAAATGTTATAAGGGAAGTTAAATTATTGGTTTCGTTGTCTAGGGGTTAAGGTTATATAATGATTAAAATTTAAATTGTTACATTGGAGAAATAAAATAAATGGTTATAGAAGTAATTTAATTAATGATAATAAATATATAAAGGCTGGTCAGGCCACAATTAAAAATATACACAAACAAATTATTATATACAATGAAAAGAATATATTTACAACCGATAAAGGTCCATGGCATCCCAACGTCCACCGGCCGAAACACTCGGCCCACACTACGGGTACTAAGGCCGCGCCGGTCCGACGCGCACCAAAAACTACTCCTAAGACATGGCGATTTTGTCAATTCTCTCTTTTCCATCGCTCGGGTCGCAGGTTTTAACCCCTACGAAGGGTTTTCAGAAATTAGGTGAAACCTCCTTCCCGGCGGGGAAAGTTTTGGACAACGGAAAACCCGCGAGGCAACGTCATAGTTAAGGGAGAGTAAAATCGGTTACAATATAATTTTTTTAAAACTAGGTAAAATTTCAATAGTTTTTATTGTTTCTACACCAATTCCTGGAACTTTTATACGGGAGAAAGGGGTATACAAAAACCAAACATTCTTCTCACTTTCTCTGCTGGCCCAAGTGAAGCATGCCTGAATGGCAGATTAGAGTAAAAAGAATGAGTCAATTCGGGGATAAGTTTGCAGTGCCAAAGGTGAGACAATCCGGAATGAGGTAACAGTGAAAAGAGTGAGACAATTCTTGATGAAATTAAGGAAAGTTACAGGGAAAAGAGTGAGACAATTCTTGATGAAATTAAGGGAAGTTACAGTGAAAAGAGTGAGACAATTCTTGATGAAATTAAGGAAAGTTACAGGGAAAAGAGTGAGACAATTCTTGATGAAATTAAGGAAAGTTACAGGGAAAAGAGTGAGACAATTCTTTATGAAATTAAGGAAAGATACAGGGAAAAGAGAGACAATTCTTGGTGAAATTAAGGAAAGTTACAGTGAAAAGAGTGAGACAATTCTTGATGAAATTAAGGAAAGTTACAGAGAAAAGTGTGAGACAATCTTTGGAGGAAAGTAACAGTTCAAAGGGCGAGGCAATCCGGGGGAAGTAACCGTGCAAGGTTAACCAAAGCCAGAGTCCATAAAAACATAAAGATCAATTATATCACCTGATTAGTTTTGATTCGTCTAAGTAACCAGCCAGCTTTCGAAGTGAACGATTACACAATTTAATCGCTCCGTACCTACACATAGAGATTAGATTAACACTATTTTTTACTTTTAATTTAATTATTGCGCAATGTGTTAAATGTACGAAACTTTTTTCAAATATTAAGGAAGTTATACAATGCACAGTGTGTAACGAGTTTCATCATCCGATTTGTGGCGGAGTTAAAAGTGAAGAAGCCTTCAAGAAAATGGTATCCCGTAAGGCAACATTGAAGTATGACCCTTGTTAAGAAAAATTAGTATATATCTGCGGGTAACGAGGCAACAACTTCCGATATTGTAAAAAGTCAGCTACCTCAATTATTACAACGGATTAAAGACAAAAATCAGAAGCTTAATAAGCTAGACGATATAGAACTTAAAAGTTAGCAAAATCCCGTATATTGAGACGAAAGTACAAAATTTTACGATAGTAAAAAATCAGTTATATTTTGTACGAAAAAAAACAACTTTACTTAAGACCTAACCACAATGTCTAAAATAGTGGAACAATTAAAACGAGATTAAAAAAATATTAAGTGATAATGACACCCTAATTATCAAGATTAAAGAACAAGATACCGCTGTAAACGAGATCAAACAAGAAAGCGAGATGAATAATTTAGAAATTTAATTGTTTGTGAATTATATACCGGTATATAATTCACAAACAATTAAGATTTGGCAACGATAGCTGTAGATATAGCTTCAAAAGTAGGCTTGATTTATAATTTAAAGGATATAGTAAATGCTTATAGACTACCTATCCGAGATCTCTGGTTAAAAATAAAAAAATCAATTAAAAACCTCAAAGCCAATGATATAAACAAGGCTTTAATAACGTTAAAGTTTCTTTGTAATGAACACTTAACCGCTGTTAACAAGAAACAATTATACGAAGCGAAACAATTAGCAAGAAATAATAGTTATTAATATATTTGGACTCACGATGGTAAACAAGACGGCGGCGATAAGGATAAGTACTTTTGAATACTTAAAAACCATTTAATATTCTTGTATAGTAGATATTATTCCATATTATCACTGTAAATCTTTGGAAAGAACACCAGAAAGCATCTGTTGAATACATACACAGATGACAGATGTACTACTGGTGTTCGCTTTACGTTATTTAATGTTTCCTTAACGTAGCTCAGGGGTTATTTACAAATTGTCTTACAGATGTTCAAAGTGTAATATAGAGGTTTCTAGAACGTCTAATGAACATCGAACGTCTGAGTTGCATTTAAAGCTTTTTCACGAGCGTCTAGATTACATCAGCAAGTTTTATTTTGACTTTTATTTATTTTATATTACCGTGTATGACACGGTAATGAAGAAATCATTACGATTGTAAATTTTACTTAGCAAGTGAACGACGTCATAAAAAATTAAACCCATTTATATTTAAAACGTTATAAAAGAATTAAAAAATTGTATTTTTATTTCGTATTTCGCGCCTTGAAAGTTAACCATCTTAGGACCCGGTGCAGAGACATTTTTAAGAATCGCCAAATTGCGATTCATCGCCAAATTAACAGAAAACGCGCGTGCTATCCAAATCGGTGTGCAGAGCCATCTCGCTCGCAAAAATAACAGGAAGTCGCTCTGTTTATTTTGCGAGTGGTCTTGGGGACTGGCTAAGCCCGAAAAGACGCAAAAATGGCAGAGTTTGTTGCTCTGATTGCCTTGCAGAGAGCCCAGGAAATAAATCGAGGAATAGACATTGAACGCGATTTAAATAGAGAAAGAGTATATTATGAAAGAACAGATCCTTTGGAATTATCTGAAAGTGACTTTTTAGCTCATTATCGCCTTCCAAGAAGAGTTTTTATTAAACTTTTGGAAGAGCTTAGGCCCGACCTTGATCATGAAATACTACGAGGCCGGCTTGTATCTGCAGCATCTTAGGTAGGAATAAATTATCATAAGTAATCAATTGTTTTTCCTAGATTTTAACGCTTTGTTTTATAGCTACTCATTTGCTTGCATTTTTTGCTACTGGAAGTATTCAGTGGGTGACGGCTAATGATCATCGCCACATGGTTGACAGATCAACAGTTTCCAGAATCATTAGCCGTGTTACAAATTCCATCAACCAGCGTATGCACCGATTTATTCACTTTTC
The DNA here is from genome assembly GCF_980474605.1 of Leiobunum rupestre. NCBI lineage: Eukaryota > Metazoa > Arthropoda > Arachnida > Opiliones > Sclerosomatidae > Leiobunum > Leiobunum rupestre. The sequence continues at coordinate 8,124,182 of NC_143387.1, read as the reverse complement.
ATCTACCCAGGAAGAACTGAACCAAATATCTGCAGATTTCTACAAGAAATCTAATCTTCCTGGAGTAATCGGTTGTATCGACTGCACCCACATACCTTTCCAGAAGCCATCTGGTCCCCGAGCCGATGTCTATTTAAACCGAAAAAAAAGATAGTCAATCAACGTCCAGTTAGTAAGTTTTTAGAACTGCCAAATATTTAATGGTATAATTTTTTTGAAATGCTGAAATGATTATTCAGTTATGCGATTCCAACATCCGTATCCTGGACGTGGTTGCAGACTGGCCGGGGAGCACACAAGATGCAAGCATCTGGGTAAACTGCGGTCTCCGGTCCCACCTATCTTTTGCGAATTTGGAGGGGTCGTGGCTTATAGGTGATAGAGGCAACCCCTTGAGCCTATTTTAAATTTAATCCAATTTCTGTTTCAAAATATAATCCATTTTGTTATTTTAAAATTAAACCTTGAATGGGGATACTTATATATCTAATTGCCTTTGATTTAATCACGGGACCAGTGTTATGTGATCAAGGTCCGATAATAAGCTAGAAACTCACTTTTATATAATTCCAAGAAAAAATTATTCCTTCATGATAATACTCTTTTTCGTTTTACTTATTGTTCAATGTTCTATTCCTCAATTTATGTCAAATTGCTCTTTGCAAGGTTTAAATAAAAAAATTACAACAGCTAGTAATAAAGTCACTTAATGAAAGGATAATATGGTATTTTAGTACCAGGAAAATGAGGTTGAATACAATAAATGGTAATGAATATGTGGTTTTATGTGATCGAAAAAGTTGGTTTTGGAAAAATGCAAGCAAAAGACCGAGGCTGAAAGTAAAAAGTTAATAGTTTACATATTGTATTACTGATATGTAATATTATATAACTTATATATCATTTTGTGCAGGAGACCTCTCTGATGTTTGGGGAATGGTCACCCTGCCTTTGGGGTCTGTAACCATCATATTGTGCATTGACAATAAAATGCCACTAAACTTCCCAAAATAATATAAATAGAATACAAACGATACAAAAGCGCGCAATTCGAAACATATATATAATGTACCATGGCTATCCCCGACCCAATGTTTATATAAAAAAAGTTCTTTATTGAATATCTCTCAAATAATCGACTACTACTATTTAAAGTTTATACACCAAAATATAAAAAGCCCAACTGAATATCTTCTGTTTTAACTAGTATCAGAAGTCCACCCCAGGCGCACAGTCAATGCGGTTATTGAACCATTTTGTCGCACCACTAAAAAACTAAACTCAATTTTTTACAAAGGTTGTAAAAAATATAACCTTATTTATAGATGCCTAGATGATTGTAAATCCAAACTTGCCTTGAAAAAAAAATTAAAAAACTTAATTTTAAGTAATGATCCTTTATTTTTAGAAATTTTGTAACTTCTTTAATTCTTAACTGCACTGTTTAAACTTGACTATTTTATTTTTGTTTGTTCTGTTACATTTTTGTTATATATACTTTAATTTTAAACCCAGGGCCAATAAGTCGCAAGGTGACTTCGGCCCTATATCCTTGATGTAACCACTTAAAAAACAACTTTATAAAATTTTTCTAAATTTGATTTGATTTCTGAATTTGATCCGAGAACGACTGAGCAAGGCTGGCCTGTAGCAAATGATCTAACTGTATTTGATGAAGTATGCCTTGCAATAAATCATTTAATTTTTCTTGGTTAGAGACCACAGATCGCGGTGTCTGGTCAAAATTATCTGTTTGGTCAGCTTCAACTAAAGTTGGCTCCTTTGAAGTTTCTCGCCTATGCCATCGTTTAGTTAAAGTTTAGACCTCGTGCTGTCACCGCTTTCAGAAATAGGAGGTTGAAATTCAACCACTTCGTTGCTGTGAGGTAATATAAGCTCATCTAATAATTCATAGTAGGCAGTTGTCAAACATTTTAAACAATATCATATTTTTATAAACTCTACTTGATAGATTATTCGAAGAAAACGCAGGAGGAGGAGAAGAAAAATACTTTTTTTGTCAGAGGTTCTTCGTCAAAATTTGAAGCTCAATGAGGTATTTAATTGAGACTAGAGGGTACGATAACGGGGTATGCAGCAATAGGACATTACAGATTAATTTACCTTTTCTCTTTATAGTTAAATCTACATCTAGGGGTAGGGGACTAACTAAAAACCGGCCAGCGTTGGGTGTTTCAACAAAGTTTCTGTTACTTGGCCCTGGTGGATTGGTACTCACAAATACATTTGATGTTTGTGGGGCAGAAGCGATAGTCAAATTTATCTTATTTGCCTTTAAATATTACTCATTGTTATTTATTTTGCTTTGTATTGAAAAAATATTTTGGTGTATTTATAAAAACCAAGCTGCTTCCTTATCTCCAAGGAGTCAATTCCACCAGCTCCTCCTGAAATGCCATACATCGAAACCTCTCCAATTAAACAAACTACTCTCATTTCGAGATCTGATAGTTCTGGTATTAGGGATTTTCCTCCTCCAGTTTCCTTTTCTCTCTTTCCAGGGCCTACTTTTGAGGTCCACCCACTTTTTTCGAACCAGTTGGCTATTTCGTTCCATGCAGCATAAAGGTCCGCGTTGGTTTGGTACATTTTCCCAATGCCCATTTCTCTTGTTATTAACTCTTGTCTCGCCTCTAAACCGTTAACATGGGCTTCAAGCTCCCTTGGGGAGTATTTTTTTTACGGTAATCTCCTGCTTTAGGCTTTCCCATTTTGTAAATGAATATATAATAAAAAAATGTACTTAACGATATCAATAAAATATGTAATACTTAACGAAATCAATAAATATATATAAGAAAACTATCGAGACCAAATGAGAGGAAAATCGCGTTCTTCGCTGAATTTGCGCCAAACGATTTGAAAGAAAAGCAGACGGCTTTTCGCGTCAAAAACCGAGCTCTCTCTCATTGGCCCTTGACTTTGCGATAGAAAAAAATCACAGCATCGCCGATTAACAGGGATCGCTAAAATGTCTCTGCACCACGATTTCGATTGAGAGGATCGCAAAATAAACAGCTCGCTATATCCGAATCGCGAAATTGCGATCGTGTTAGAATAAACAGGAATCGCAAAACGTCTCTGCACCGGGCCCTTAGTATGTTATTTCGTATTTCGCGCCTTAAAAATTTATTGTCTTGTTATTTTATTTCGTATTTCACGCATTAAAGGTTTATCGTCTTTTATTTTATTCGTATTTCGCACCTTGAAAGTTTATCGTCGTCTTACGAACGGCCAACTTAGATTATCTGCTACTCTAGTACGAGTAGCAGTGGATCTAAGTAGGCTGTGTCTTTTAGGAAGGCAAATTTACGTAATCTTCGCGCCGTTTTTCGGCAAATAAGTGGGCCTTTCACGTGCATCGAAATGCCACCCTTTACACGAAATTGCACAGAGCCTCAAATAATTTGGTTTTAAGCAGTTAAAACATTCTTTTTGATGAAAATTGGTAATTCTTTTCACGTTTTAATCTCATTTTTTATTGCTATTGTTTTTTTCCGAGTTTTTAAAACTTTAATGTGTATAAGATAAGATAGTCAAGGCTGAATTTTATTGGTATGAAACAAAGTTATTTAGTGAAACTGTTAATATGGACATGCTTATCATAACCATTTAGGATTACCAACTTGAACCATTTTACATTGACGTTTTAACGAAGCATTTTCATTTTGAACTAAAATTTAAAGTATGTTTTCTTTATTTAAGTAATATTAACATGTCTTCTTTCATTATATAAGATATACAGATAAGATAAGCTAATAACCTTTTGTGTTTTAAGGATGAGAGAAAGATATTCGAAGCTTGGAAACTTATGGAGGAGAGGGTTTCCTGTCAGACAAAGGGCAACGAATTACTGATAATAAAGCATGTAGAAGTAAGAGAAATCTTTTCAGTTTAAAGATGAAGAAATTAGTTTGATGAGTTTGACACTAATTGTTTCCTTTAACAAGTGACTACTGGTTTATAAAACTTACATAAACTAAAAACAAAGAGTAGAGACTATACGTAACCTAGATATATAATGAAGAGCACAAAGGGTAAAGAAATGCATGGCAGTCAATGATTTTGCTCTTCAAATCTCGGTACCGGAGCACTACTGAAGGATTTTTGAAAAATAATAATTTAAAAATACATCATAAATTTGTTCTTTAAAATAATTTGGTACAGTTTACTTTAGCCATGTGTATAATACTTAAAAAATTACTATAAAAACGTTATTGCGTTATTTAATTTAACAGCTGCTGTTAATTTATATTTTGTCTAAAAAATCCCATAGTGGCGCTGGGGTAGTTTCTATGTTCTTTGCTGAAAACATACCATTGTCCATTACTACCACCGTATTTCCCACGCAGATCAAAACAAAGAATTAAGCCATAAATTCCCACAGTAGACTGGTTTTGTTATTTTTGGGACGGAACCGAAATAGGGTGGAATTTCATAAAGTTTTTAAGGTTTTTATTTTCGCTATCAGAAAGACACCCTTTTATATCAGGGCGGGAATTTTGGCTTAATTGTTAATGTTTTGATTTTTTATAAAACTTATTTAATTAACATAACTCAACAACTCTTTAATTATACATAATGAAAATTTCAAAGACGAAATAAGAGTTTTTGGTCCAATGGATCTCCAATGGCAGTTGCAACGTTTTTAAATAATTCACCTAAAGATTGTGCGATTGTTGGACTACTCATTGGAATTGAACTTTCCCAAAAATGCATTCCTGCAATGAGTTTGTTTTCGAAATGGGTATTAGGAGATACTTATTACAAGTTATCTAACAAAGTAATAAAATTTTACTATGAGTTTAGTAAGAATTGGCCTGTTGCTTAAATTTTAGCAGTGTTACATGGTATGGCCAAATATTTTCCACATTTATTTTTGTTAAATATTGCTTTTGTAAATGAACAGTATTATTTTCGGAGTTTGAAAATAAGAATTGGCCTGTGGTTTAAATTTTAAGTGTTCCATTTTATGGCCAAATATTTTCCTCATTTTTTTTTAAATTGCAAATATTGTTTTATGCGATTTCTTTTTGTAAATGAACAGTGATATTTTCAGAGTTTGAAATTAAGAATTGGCCTGTTGTTTAAATATTAAGTGTTCCATTTTATGCCCACATATTTTCCTCATTGGTTTTTTTAAATTACAAATATTGTTTTATGCATTTTTTTTGTAAATGAACATTAATATTTTCAGAGTTTGAAAATAAGAATTGGCCTTATCCTTAAATTTTAGCCGAAGGTAGGACTGCGTTAGAATTGGAATTAGAGTAAAGATCAGAATAAAAATTAATCACCGTTTCACGTACATCTCGAGGATCGGAGACCAATTCTCCATTTAAGTCAAAAACATTCTCCATAGGTTTAACGGCAGAAACGCGAGAAGTCCATCGGAAAAATTCAGCTGAGGGCTGATCGACGTTCGCAACGTGGGCCATTCGACTCTTCAAAAGAGCCTCCTTCGCGCGATTGTTCAAAATATCATTCAATTGGGAACGAAGTTCTCTCGCTTGGGCACTTTCGGGGTCATCAAAATTGTGCAATTCACATAAGCGAGAGCGTTCCAAGTTGGATAAGTGGTTACAGAATTCTCGACAAACTGCTCGGGCATTTGGTTTGAAATCGTCGAACCACCACTTTGACCAAGAACGGCCAGTGGAGTTCGAGCACTGATCATTCACAGATTTACGAATGAAATTTTTAACATCACTTACAAAATCAGGATCTTCAAGCGCCTTAATGTCCAACTTCCAATAGGCTGGTTTAGACCGAACTTTCGAAAGCGGATCGGCGATACGTAAGATAACTGGGCAGTGGTTAGAGAAGGGGCACACTTCGTGAACACACGCTCTGAGGGGGGTGGCGCTGTCGACGTAAAAACGGTCTAAGCGTGCCCGAAAGACACGACAACGCTGAGGGACGGAAGACCAAGTATAAGAACGCGTATAAGGTTGGAAAATTCTAAAAGCATCTTGCAAATCCTGGCCGTTTACGAGGGAACGGAGGGCTTCCGAGACGTTCGTACGCCGATCGATACAGTCACGACGGTCTAGGGATTCGTTAAGAGTGCAATTAAAATCGCCATTTAAAATGACGGATTCACCTGCAGGTAAATTTTCAATCAGAATTTTTAAATGACTTAGAACGTCTAACGCAACTTGATCGTCGTTAGACGGAATATAAACAGAGAATACATGTGTGAAATTTTGAGGGGTGAGTTCAAAACGAATATAAACCAAATAACTTAAGGGAATTTTGACTTCACGAATGAAAGAGAGGAATTGGGGCTTCATACCGATGGAAACACCGGAACCCAATTTAGAAGCAAAAGCGGCGGCGTAATGCTCGGAACGGGCCCGGAAAAGGGAGGCGCGGGCTGTCTCGTGGGCCTGAGAGTCGGCGGGAGACGCCGCGATTAAATGATCTAGTTCGGTCATTCTCGCGTTACCGCGGGTAATCACCGCGTGCCAAAAAGATACGTAGAAAGACTTAATCTGAGGTTTCAGATGGTTGAACCACCAAAATCCGAATGAGGTATCGGCGGGTTTTTCATTGACGAGTGTATGTAGTTTAGTTCGCTTTCTCCGAGATGAAGTTCGGGTCGTCTAGAAGACTAGCCTGAAACCTCCAGTATGGAGCGCGACGAGGCACTTTGCTGGACGAGAAAAAGTCACACATCACGCCGTCATGATCCGAAAAATATGTAGGGACGTGTCTAGCACCTCGTAAACGGGCATTGCCAGAAACGTAGACGCGATCAAGACGGGCGCTCATTTGACCACCAACCCGTTCCGAGGAGCGCCAGGTGAACGCTCTTAAGTTCGGATTGATGGCGTGAAAAGCATCGGAGAGGTCAAACAAGGCGACGAGTTCGTGAAGCGCCTCTGCCACCCTCGCGCGACGTTCACCGCAATTATAGCGATCGAGCGCGGGATCGAGAGTGCAGTTAAAATCACCGCAGATAAAAATTTGGTCATCGTCACTCGCGTTTTGCAGAAGACGCGAAATGAAACCAAAAAGGGCGATGGCCTTGTCGTCGTCCTTAGGCGGTACGTGAAGCGCGAAAAGGTGCTTCACGGAGTCCGGAACGTTGGGATAGGATTCTCGAAAACGAACGTAGACGCCGTGACTCTCGAAAGTTTCACTGTGGTCGACCTGCGAGAGTAGTTTAGGCGAAAGACCGACAGCTACACCCGAGCCATGGCTTTGAGTAGGGTGCGCGTGGATGAATCGGTAGGCCCATTGAGTCCAAATAAAAGAGCGAGAATATGCGGTAGGCACGTTAGTTTCTTGTACGCAAACGATTTCCGGACGGAAACGGTCGACGTAATCGCGCGCGCGAAAACAATTAACGTCGGTGCCTATGCCACGCGCATTGATTGTTAATAAACTGAACATAAAAAGGATATATATATACATATTTACAGTTGATAAGAGATAATGAGGATTATGTTTGGGAATTCGGGATGGAATCCGAATCATTGTCTGTTGTTTCCGAAAAGGAATATAAGCGTCGGATCTCTTTCGCGATGTACACGTAGCGTCTACGTAGGCGATGGCGGGCGGTAGGGTCGGTGTATGCGAAAACTGTGACTTGACGGGCGAGAGCCGAGGCCGAGTCAGTATCCGTGACAATTCCTTCTATAAGACGGCGCTTATCAGCGGCCGAACCATTCAAAGCGGCGTCAGTAAATCCGCATCTTTCCACGTATTAGTGGCCGAAATGTAGGAATACTTGAAGGCGGGAATGGGTGAGGCTCTACCGGGAGTCAATTTCTTGGTAGGTTCGTCAACAACGCTATTCGAAATAGAAGGAGAAGGACGTTTTCTATTTTTCCGGGACTTTGGTTTCTTGAAGTCAGTTGTTGAGTCATTACCACTCGTAATAACCATCAGTGTATCGGTATTAATGGCGTCAGTAGAAATTGAGGGGTTACTTTTAGTCTTAACGACCTCTTTCGGGGTGGTCTCATTAGACTCGTTGGTGGAATGTGGGGGAGGTTGCGCGTTTGGGCAACCCTGCTGTAGATGGCCCGCTTCCTTGCAGAGGTGACAGCGAAGAGGATTGTTGAGGTAAAAATTGTGCTTTTTAAGACGCGTTTGGGAGCAACGATCACCGCAAGAATGTCAAAATGTTCGTTGCGGAAGTCGAGGCCAGTGGCAATTAATTGCTGTGCCCAAGTGGAGTCCTTGAAGTACACTTGCACTGAGCCGGAAATACGGGCGGAGTCCCTAATCTGGTCAGGCGGTACGACACTGCAGATTGCTTCTAAGTAGTCGTTTAGTGAAGTATTGGGATGTGGAGCTTTGAAAGATATAGCTCGTGACATCCAGGATTTTAAATGTGCGGAATTTGCTTGAAAGTGACGTACTTTTTGTTTATTAGACGAGTGTTGCGCAGCTGTAGAAGCAGCATTGGCGTAAGAGGTGGTTTTGGTCGAAGAAAGAGTGAAAGTAGTTGGGGTGACGCCCGTTGAGGAAACGGCGGCGTTATTCCCATCGGTTGAGGGGGTGACGTTCGTTAAAGGAACGGCGGCGTCACCGGTTGTAGTCCCCGGGAAAAGGCGCGTGCCGGCGCCGTGAGTAGCGTCATCGGCCGATTGATACGCGTCGCCGTCCGACTTTGCGTCAGCCATGGCCAAGAGAGAGAGAGAGAGAGAGATCGTGCAGTTTCAGAGATATGGAACTTTGTATGTCTTGTTTATCTTTTTTTAAGAAGAGGACCTACAGATTTCACGGAAAACTGCGTTCCTACGCACTTATCACTCTTAAGTTACTTTAACAAAAATAGTTGTAAGCCGTTTGAATCAAATTAGGTAAAACTGTCTCCAAAATGAATTAAAACTGTTTTGTTTCAAACTTTTTAGAAATGTCTAACGAATAAACATCTGGTTCTTATTTTAGTAGAATAATCGAAAAGGATTATTTGAGAAAAGATACAAATCATACCTGTTTTCTCATTCTCGAAAAATTTAACTTTTTTGGTTAGAATAAATTTAATGATGAAATATTTCCTTTCGCCCACTGAGCGGCGGACATATTTCTCGTTTGCACTTATTACATTCGGCTTATCGACAGAGCATGCCTAACATCTTGGTTCGCTTGGCGCTGCTATCCGAATCAGTTTCATGGAACCAATTCAATATGGTGAGTCGCTTTACGGTGGAGTAAGTTTTAGCTATCAGCATAGAAACTAATTAAACGACAGCAAATTTGAATGATTCCGATAGACCCATTAAGGCTTTTTCTCGATTTTTTTAAAATTTGAAATTTTTCGGAATAGCTCTCAACTAAAAGTCTTCAATGTGTGACTATGGGCCAGGCGGCCAAGGCCTAACAATTTTTGCGTATTTCACGAGTCATTTCTTTTTGATTTGCGGTAAGTAGCCAAAATTTATTTTAAATGAAAGCTATCAAATTACCTGGTTAAACGTAACAGGCGAATAAAGAATGAAAATGGTATTTTGAGCCGGCTTGGTAGACAATCAAAGGGCTCCAACTTATCAAACGAAGCTGTTTCAACTTTATTTCTAAATGACGAGAACAGTAGGATGACTCCTGGAATAAAAGAGGGTATTTCGGTACGAGATCCGGATACAAGTATAAAGGAGTTAAAACAAAAACGACTAATATTGCTCAACTTAAAAGAACTTCATCAAAAATACCGAGAAGAGGGTCTCCCTTTAGTTGGGTTTTCAACATTCTGAGCGTTATGACTGCCTTGGTGGGATTTGGCAGGACCAAAAGGCACGCATTCGGTATGCGTCTGCACATACCATCAAAATGCGAAGTTGATGGCTTCGGCACTACCAAAATGTAAGGGTGTGCGAGTATCAATTTTTGACTACCGAGTCGAGTTCGAGTTTTTATAAATTTTCTTATCGAGTTCAAGTTTGAAAACCCTAGCGAGTTTACGGGTTTTAAAATATCACCTTTTCTAAGCTTCGAGCCCTTAACGAGTCTCAAAATTGTTAAAGAGTCTTAAAATGTTTCACGAGTTTTAAATTTTTTAACGAGTTTCTATTGAACCATTACATTTGGGAGTTTTAATATATTGAAAGAGTTAATTAAATAACTAAGATCTAATATTCGTAAAAACATTGCATTATTTTTATTATCACACAACTACAAGTTTCTATTTGTCAGTTCTGAGTAATTTTAAAAGTTAGAACTTCTAACTTTCTATTTCTTTAAACCGCATTTTTAAGAAGGTTTTGGTGAATCATAGTTAACTGTTCTACATGCTCCGGTACCAGTGATTCCCTCCTATTTGAGACAGTGTAGCCACTAGCTGAAAAGATCCGCTCACTGGGAGTTGAAGAAGCTGGAATTGCTAAATATATTCTTGCCACTTGGGCCACGTGAGGATAGTCGCGTTCGTGTATTTTCCACCATTCGTATACATTTATTTCTTTGCGAATTGGTTTTTGTTCCAAATACGAGGCTATTTCATCACTCACGAAGTTCTTTTTAGAGCTTTTAGTTTTAGCGTCCAAAGCACTCCATAATATTTGATTCTCGTCGTCATCAATTTCATCGCGATCATCTTGACTAGTGTCACCCTCCTCTTGATTTTTATCATTTCTGAGAAGTTCAATTTCATTTTGGAGGAGCGTAGTCACCCGTTTTTTTTCCTGGCTTTGCAAAAGAACTACTTTATACCTTGGGTCTACTATCATACTTACAGTAAACACCTTATCGATTTTAAAGTCCTTGAATCTTTTTCGCAAAGCCTTTAGAAAAAAATCCGAAATATTTTTTGAAAGTTCTTGATGTAAAGAACTTTGTCTTAATAATTCAACTTGTAAGCAATGAAGTACTGGAAAAACCATGGATAACGAAGGATATTCTTCAGCACTCAAATGCCTGGTTGCTTCTTCGAATGGCTTCAAAACTCGAATTAGGTTTCTCACAACTTTCTACTCCATAGACGTTAAGACATCATGATCAGTCTCTAAATCAGCTAACGCTTGAGTCACAGGAATTTTCAGTTCTAGAAGTCTTTCTAACATGTAGAAGGTACTATTCCAACGCGTCTCCACATCCTGAATTAGTTTTTTTCCTTTTTGGTATGGACTACATGCAGCTTGTTTTTTATCCAGCATCGTTGATGCAATTGTACTTCCATGGAAATAACCTACAATTCCCCTGCACTTAGAAAGGATATCTTTAATCGACACCGATTCTTGTTCCGTTTGTAAATTATTCCAAGTGTTTTTGATCGTGAGCTGTAGTGTATGACAGAAACAGGAAATGTGGATCCAACTGGTGATTTTAATTGCGGCGACAATATTTGCTCCATTTAAGTTACAACTTAACTTCGAACAACGTCTTTAAATTGATCAATTTCGAATGATTTAATCACATCAGTTATAGCTTCACGGATATTCACAGATGTGTGTCTTCCAACAAATGGCATGACAGATAGAGTGTAGAAATATGGTCTAAATTGTTTTCCAATGAAGTGGCACGTTAGACATATATAAGAATCCCCAGTTTTAGCCGTCCAAAAATCAGAAATATGTTTCATTTTGAAAATGACTTAAAAAATGAAAAATGCTTGATGCACGTTTGTACAAACTGCCCAGGAAAGCCAGGTATAATTGAAAATCAATATTTGAAAACGATAACCGAAGATGTTGACGAGGTTGAGTATATGCAATGGATTTCGACAGATAAATCTCAATTAGTTACACTTAAAGAAACAGCTACCGATTTCATTTAACCAGACATCACTTTACGGCGGAATTGCATCGCAATACCTGAAGGAAAGTCTTCATCCAGGGGTGGCAATAGTACAAGTGGTTTCGCGGAGAACTACTCCTTTGTCGTACAGGACGAAATCCAAGGTTTTCATTCGAAAAAAACGCAAGCAACTATTAACCCCTTCGTGGTATATTTTAAGAAATAAAATGAAGAACCACTTAAACACTTAAATAAATGCGTCATAAGTGATACAAGATCCCACACAGTAAACACTGTATATATGTCTCAATCTAAACTTAAAAAAATATTGAAGAGTAAAATTCCGGACAAAAAAAATTGTTTATTTCACCGATGGATGCGCGGCTCAGTACAAAAACAAGTATAACTTTCATAACCTTTGTTACAGTGGCGTAAATAGCACCCCCGCAGACCGCGCGGCGCGGGGGGCCCCAAACTTTTATGAATAAAATCGGTGCTATTTAAAAGGGCCCCGAGTCGTTTTTCGCGGGGGGGGGGGGGGAGTTCCTAGTTACGCCACTGCTTTGTTATCATAAGGATGACTTTCATTTAGATTGTGAATGGCACTTTTTTGCCACGTCTCATGGTAAGGGCCCCTGTGACGGGATCGGGGGAGCAGTAAAAATAAAAGTCGCTAAAACCAGTTTACACCGTCCCATTTCGGGACAAATTCTAACACCCGTTGATATGTTCTCTTTTTGTAAATCGGCTTTTTCTAATATATAATTTGTCTATATTTCGAACGACGAGATAAAAGAAAAAACTGCCTTTTTAAAAGAGATATTTTTAAATTAAACTATTAAATGGACTCAACGTTATCAAAAATTTATTCCTCTTAATAAGACCATAATTCAAGTAGCGGCGCTTTCTTCAATGAATGAAATAAAAACCTTTCAGGTATCTTGTGAGCACGAGGTAGACGAGTCACACGAGTACGTTGACGATATTAATGTTGGCGATTATGTATCATGTGTCTATGATAGCATTTACTATATGGCATTAGTTGAAGAACATTCGGCGGAATTTGGTGACTTTAAGGTATCTTGCTTAATTCCACCAGGTAAATCTACTTATTATTCCTGGCCTGGAAATAAAAATAAATTCTGGGTTCCTCTCGATAATATTTGGTGTAAAATTGAACGACCTCTGTCAGTGAAAGTAAGTTCTTCAAGATCTAAACTTACTATTAAACCCCAAAACCAACATGATATTGAAAAAGCGTTTTTACTGTTTAAGTCTAAAAATGTAGTAAAATTCTGAACGGTCGGAAACGTGAATAATTGAACGAAATCGAAATAAACGGTTTTTAGCATAAGGGTTTGTACAAAATATTTTATTTCTAAAGAACTAAAAATACAACTTTAGGGTTTTGATCTCCTCGACAAAATTATAGACGGGGAATTCGAAAAAAAATATTTCCATTTCACTTTCAAATAGTTAAAACTGTTTTTTAAGACTGGGAAATTAATTATAGAATTTTTATAAATTTTTTTTTGGTTTGCATACGAAAAATGCTTTAAAATAAACTTTGTCCCGTTAAAATTGGACTATTTTTGACGAAGATATCAATTTCCACGTTTTCAGGGTCAGGGAAATTTTTGGTAAAGTTCAATACATTAACAATAATTAGGAAATCGGCTTTATCGACCACAATAACCCTTAAGACGAATTTTTATCCAAATCGAAAAAGGTAGGGTGGATACCTTTGGATGATTTGTCATCGAATGACCAGACAGTCTGATTTACATTTGACTATGACATTGACAACTGACAATCTATTGAAAAGGTATAAAATTAAAATACAAAACATACGAAGAATAATGAATTTAAATGCATATTAATACATAAAAATGCAATATTAATTATTAACAATATTTTTTACTTACGTTTCAATTATATTTATTGTGAAACTTCAACTACCAACAGTCACGTGCCAAGTGCCAATCTGAATTTTGGACTGTGCCAGTCTCTCTCTCTCTCTCTCTGGAGTCGGACATAAAGCCAAAGCAAAGACTGTACGTTTAGTCTTTGGCCAAAAGCCTACCGCATGGTAGGGTTACCAACCATAAACTGATTTTTCCCTAACGGTTTTTCATTTTATTTTTAATTTTGTTATCGTCTGAAAAAGTAGGAAAACCTCGCGCTCTTTTCTTAATATGTCAGAGTCCAAAGATCGCGCTCGCGCTCTTCTCTTTTTTTATAACGACAATTGTTGGATAACGTGTTGGCTATGATATGTTCGGTCCTTTTGGAGTTGTTTTTAATGTTCCTAATTTTCTTGTTATTATACTTATGACCATGAGGCTAATGATAAAATTGATCAAAATATTGTTTCTAATTAATGGGATTTTTATTCGAAGTATTTACCCCGATGGATGCCAGACTGCTAGTATGTTGCTTCTTATTTTGAAAAACGCATAAGAGCGAAATACGAGTGTTGACGAAACTGTTGAAGACACTGAATGTACTGAAACTACTGATACAGTTTGATTTTCTTAAATCCTGACCATTTAGCCTAGGAGGAAGAAAAAATTGCACTAACAATACCACACCGAACGTTTTTGCCTTAATTGTACTATAATGTAAGTGAGACCTAGCACAATTTGTGTAGACGTTATCTAACTTTATCTCCTCTGAACGCATTAGGTAAGGGGGATAAATTTCAATTTCGTTATTTGAATTTTTTGAAAGTCAGCCAGTTCCTTTAGACTTTGTTCTTACTATTAAAGGTAGGGTACTTTTTGAAGAACAAAATAAAAGTGCTTTGTCGACAATTCTTTATTTCGTATCCAAATTTAAGATAAGTATGGAGCATTTTTCTAATTCCAAGTACGCCGATATCGACCACATTATTATACTAATAATAATAATAATAATCAAGTAGGCCAATACCCAAGGCAGCACCTTAGGCCAAAGTCATCTAGAGACTTTTAATGTCTTTAAACAGGTGGCTGGGTCTAATGTACGGGTGGGCTCAGTAAAATAGCTCGAAGATTGTACCTAGTACAGTTCCCTCAAAGACCGTTACCAGATCGACCCTTATTTGCCACTGTTGACAGACGCTTGAGGGAACACCGACAAATTCAACCAAGACCAACTCGTATAACTGCAAAACTTACCAGATGACCTTGAGGAACAGATACTTACACCAATTTGATTCAACTAGTTTTTTAATAAAACATGTCATTCGATATGATTTGTCTTACATTTTAATTTATTAAATTACTAAAGTGGATTTTAACAATTAAAACTTTAGGCTCTTACCATTGACGAAAACGATCCTAGAACAAGAACCCGGCAAGTTGGGAGTCAATTGGGTATAAATCAAGTTATGGTTTGGCGAATTGTACACGGTTATCAATCTCACCCGTAGAACCTTCAAAGCGTTCAATCTCCGAAGGACGCAGACTATCTTAGGTCAGTTGACTTTTCTCAGTGGTTTGTTGGCAAAGTAAGTAATGACCATCAGTTCTGGAGAATTGTGTTAACAGACGATGAAGGCAATTTTTCCGGAGACGGTTTACAGTACTTGAGCACACTTCTGTTAGTTCAAAAATGAACTTTTTAAATTTACTATTGCGTTTATTGCTTTATCGTTAAAACACTAAAATCCTATTTATACTACCTAAAACGCCGAGCGGGACGCTTTGGAAACTCCTGCTAAATAAATTTTTCTAACGGTTCTTATTCATTACTCTTATGTAACGATTTTATTACAAAGCAAATAAGAAACCTGGAAATTACATCTTTATTATTTAACCTATATCCCTATCGTCTACCACAGAATTATCAGAACTTTTTTGTGCCCTTGAAATAACATATATAATATAGGATGTTACATTTCTAAAAAGATGTGTTAATACTAACACTAACTGAAAGTTTAACTGTTGTACACCCCCCTGTAGCACATGAAGTCGTTTTAGGGTCGGGGTACGGTCGAAAATTCGCTTTATAGTCGACGACCAAATGCCGCCCTAAAAACGTTTTTCGACACTAAAACTGTAAATCCTTTTTTGGGACTATTTATGGTTGGTATGCCGACCATTATCCGACTAAAATAGACCTTACATTTAATTATTGGATTCCACATTAACTTTATGAAACAGACCATATCTATTTAGGTAAAGGGGATATTTTAATTATTTTCTGACTATATTTGATGATTTTCTGAGATAAATTTTTATTCACTTTTATTTTTTCTTCAAATTTATTTGTTTTCGAAAAACGCGGTATCTAATAATTAGATCAGTTTTGGGTCGGAAATGAGCATTAATATAAAGTCGGCCCGACGTCGTTTCGTGGCGAAATTGGCAGTGTTTGACGTCAAAAAACACATAAGAGGAGTGGATTTTATAAAAAGACCAATTGAACACTTGGAAAATTCGTTTTTTAAAATGGTTGTTGAATAATAATAATAATAATAATAAATAATAATTGCAAGGCTGGCTTCAGTATGTTAGCCGTTTAAACTTCTGTCACAACGCGTTTTAGTGGTCAAAATTCGACCGTAGTGGAATCTAGTTTTGCCTAAATAAACTACATTTCGTCTAGAGGTCTGCATTATCTAACTGCTATTCACATAATATTAAACAATTTATAGATACTTGCGAATATTAGCTATTTCTAACTAGGGCTTCTAACGATGATCCGAATAAGGCAATCTGATTACTATTTATCATATAAGATATATCGCCGATAAAAAACCTGAATTCACTGGCTACCTGTTCCTTTTTTTATCTGACCTGCGGCAATCTAGTTTTGTTATCTCGTTTCGGTAACCGACGAGGCCACAGATATAGAAAGCAGTTATTTTATCTGATAAGCGCGTATATATCTGTCTATATGATGTCTACTTTCCGACATCTAGTTGAATGTTTTTTATTCTTTTAAATTTTTGTATAGCAACAAAAAAAAATGGCTTAGTTCCAAGAAGTCAATATAAAGATATACTAAAAAAGTATAACCGCCGTTATCGCGGGTTAAAGATACAATTTAAAAAACAGATCAACCCGTGAAAGTCATATAGGCTTGTCAGACAAGCGCAAAAGCGTATCCGCGTACTGCCGTTAGAGTAAAAAATCTGTTATCCGCTAAAGGTATCGGATTAAAAATAATCCAGTTCATCTGTGAAAGCATCAGACACCAGATCAGCGTTAGAAGCCCTATTTCTAACAGTGTATATAATCTAGTAGAATTTAGCAAAATATTTGTGGATTACGTCGTCACCATTTATTCGAATAGCTTTGTACCTGGCGTTGAACCTTGAGCGTGAAAATCGCCAAAAAGGTGGAATAGAACTATCAACCTCTGTGTTGTAGGACTCGGTAATTATTCTGTTTTTCGGTTCCATGACTAAATTTAGCAATTCAAATTAATTAAATTCCATCCCGCGCATAAATATTTGCTCAATAGTACATCTCAGTACAAATTTAGTCAGAAATATCAGTGGACTATATTTCGAATTCCTTTTATTAAATCAAATAAGTCGTGAAACTTGTTCCAAGAAAATATTGCTTAATTAAACAACAGCTAAGCATGAAACAGGAAGTTATTTTTACGCTTAACATATCAACAGTTAATTTTCGACAACATGGTTTTATAGATGCTGGTATGATAAGCATATTGAAAAGTGATTCTATCTAGTTTTAAACTATTTATTTTCACAATATTATTGACACATTTATTTTTGTATTCTTCAGATTGTAATGATATAGACAGTATACCGAGCTCATAACGCATTTTGAATAACCGGGAAATTGTGCGAAACCATATGGTCATGCTTCAATTCATTTGAGATTTTTTCGATCCTATTTCTTGAGAGGATTTCGAAAACATTTTCGATGTGAAGGGGATAGCCGTGATCGTATAGTGGTTAGTACCTTGCGTTGTGGCCGCAATAACCCAGGTTCGAATCCTGGTCACGGCAAACGAACCTTCCTTTTTGGAACCACGTGAGGCTATTCATTCCATTCTTGCCGCAATAACACAGGTTCCAATAAGACCTTTGTTTTTATACCGTAAACTTAAAGAAATTGATGATCATAATAAATGAAAGCACCTTGGACCAATTAGGGGTTACGTTTTTTTGAAACCATCGAAAGAATCGGGCGTTGCCCTTCTATTTGAATGACAATAAAAAACATTCTGATTCTTCTTTGTTTCCTCTTTTTACCATCAGAATCATCAGATACCCCATAATTAAGCATATTTGTTAAAATGTCCCTCGCTGATTTGCCACCATTTTTTGTGTCATACACAAATTTAGGGTCGTATTATGTTTCCAGAGTTTCTGATAACAAGGCAGTATAAATTTAAATATTAGCAATAAAAAGCGTGTATCGTTAAATTGTTTTTACCACTCTCTTTCAACATATCATCCGCAGTTTTGTTTTTCTCATCATTATCCAAAATAAAGAACAGTTCCAACGTTGGACTTATTCCAATTTAAAAAAATAATAATAATAAATTACTAATGTATTTTGAGATTACTATTATATCTAACCGTCTTCCATGATGTTTTAAACCAGTATACTTCGGTGCGTACTTGCTTGTTTTATTAATTCCTCTAAAGGCCTTTTCACACGAGCCAACTTTTCAAATCAAAATGCTGAGTCAGCAAAAATGGATCAGTGATCCATTTTTTACTCGCGTACTTTTTTGGTGGATCAACTCATCGAACTTTTATTCACACGAACCAACTAGTTGACTCAACTCAAGTTGACTCATCTAGATGGGTCAAAAAGTTGGCTCGTGTGAAAAGGCCTTAATACTTCTTTGTATAGAGTTTCATTTGGAAGATAGTTCTTCAATAATATTTTTCTATTCTAAAATATTTAATAATAAATTAACATTTCTTTCGTGCCACTGCGCTGCCACTGAAAATTTAAATTAAATAATACGGAAGAAAAATGTTCAGCTTTCCCGAAATGAACATTAAATGAATTAAGAACATAGTCCGATAGGGTCCAAGTGATTGCGCAATCGTGAGAAAAGCACCAGGAGTGTAAAATTGTCCAGTCACGTCTAAAAAATAGTTGACGTCATGAATGAGGGTCGAAACACGCTTCGAGTTGGTTAACGAAGCAAATTTTCAAAACTGCTTTAACAAATATCATCATTAGTCCAGGGAAATTAGTCGAAAACAGGGTCAAACATAGAACAAATTAGAGACAAGCAAAATTCAACGGGAATGTGTTCGATAAATCGAGGAAAATTTAAATAAAAAAGTTTTCCAATGTTGAAGATTTATAGACTATTTTGGACCAAGTATAATTATCACAGAGAGTCAAGGAAAAGTTGGCGTTCGATGTTTCAAAGGAACTTTAGAAAATATTGTAAATAACGTTCCAGTATTGTAAAAACAGCTGCCGAAATATTAAAGGAAGATATTCAGTTAAAACATTGTGACGCTGATAACTATCCGTTATCTGAAGATAATATTTCTGCGGGGCAAGATGAAGTTCCTAATTCCGTAATGATTTTTGTATGCATCCTTTTGGCCACAAAATGTAACAAAGATACAATAGAAATAAGAGTATTAGATATAACCAACGCAATAATGTCTATAGTTTTGGTCTTGGCGTTCACCTTGATAAAAAATTGTCAAAGATACAGACATAATGGTATTGTTGTTATTTCACACCACCGAAAGAAATATTAAATAAAAATGCTTTTATCAAAGCAGTTGAAAGGTTGATTTAAGGGGGAGTACTTGGGATCTATGAAGGCACAGATATTGGAAATGTTTTAGAGATAAAGAGTTATTTTTTGGAATTATTTCAAAAAGCAAAATATATTTCTAAAATAATTTCCATCGATTTTCCTCACCTTTACTATATTTCAAAACCCTTTCCTTAAATTTGAGCCTTGAAACTGTGACAGTAAACTGAGAAAATTTTACATTGTAAAGCAGAACGCATGTTTGGTTCAGAATTATGTATATTCTAATGGAAATATTTGAAATTAAATTTAAAATCAGCCACCATGGATATTAAATAGGGACGTGGGATAAAAATAGACACGGACTACGAACGCAGCTATTTTGCCTGATAAGGCACCATATTTTTCAATAGCTTTTTCTATAAAATATTATAGGGATGTCTTAATTTCATCGGCCCAGGCCTTTTTCTCAATATCTATAGTTGCTAGAAATGTGAATTTATCAGGATATACTCTCTCGGGGAGGAACCTTTTCTTTTGGAATTTTCAGAAAAATCGTGAAATTTTTCACCGTTTTGAAATTTTTATTTTTTGAACGATAGGTGGTAGACGAAAATTTTCAATTAACAAGTTGTAAAGCGTACTCGAAAACCGTAAATGAAATTGATTTGGTCAAAAACGGACAATTTTTCATTGAAATAATACGTCATGAAAGAAAACGTTGGTACTACCCAAAAAAGTTTACGTCTCATGTAAAATAAAGAAAAACCTATCCAATTTGAAATGATCGTATGTTAGTAAAGATAAAAATGGGACTTTTTTAAGCCAAATCATTTTAAATAATTTTTTAGAGAAAATACAATTTACATTGTAGAATTCCAGAATTCTCGCGTCTTATTTGGGGCAAGAATGTTGCAAGAAGTCCACGAAACCGTCTAATTTATGCCAACTGAATTTCCCACTTGTTTTTTATTTTGCACTACTCTGTCGCTTAAAGTGTGGCTCCATTTTAGTATTTAAAGATACACAGTTTCGTTTTAAAATCATTCTCTGAACGTACTCCAGTAAAATAAAAAAATGAACAGCGGTCCAGGATGGTCGAATTATACTACGGAGATGGACTACGAAATGCACGTGACGTAAGTCGATTATTTCAAATGTTGTATCCTGACAGTGTGTCAGAATTTATAGCCCGGTGTACCTAGTAACAAAGACCATACCACCGGAGGCCTATCATCATAGTGCCCTACGCCAGCGTCCCCCTAGGCCGGACAGGTGACAAATCCAGCATGGGTAGCAGAACCCTAATACTGATGGTCGCACCTTTGACGCAAGCCACTCAACCCAGCAGAAGGTGCAGCAATGGGTGGACCAATCCCCACTTCGCACATAGCAGTGGGATTAAGAGTGGATGCTGTAGCAACTCCAGCCGACACCCTACCTACCCTTACGAAAAATATCTTAAGAAATCTTAAGAACATTTGTAACGAAAATGTTTGGGAATTTCTTACGAGTTCCCCTTGGGAAACATTGGGAAGTTTGGCACCTTTTTCCCATGACCGCTCTTTAGAATTTCTTAAGAACATTTGAAAAGGAATTCGTTACATTTCCCAAAGAAATTCCCTCCGCTTCCCATGGATATTACCATCGCTTCTTAAGAATTGTCCCTTCGCTTCCCAAGGACCCGGGTAGCAAAATCTCGTTGATAAACCATTTGTGAATCGTAAACGTTATGAAATGGTTGACGATGTCACCAAAATAGACGGTTTATTAAACGGTTGATATTAAGTCTTAATACTAACAGAAAGCCAAGTATGAACGTTTATTTGAAGTATATATTAAACGAAACCCCAACTATTAAATTATGTAAAATTCACCAAGTATGAACGTTTAAGAACTGACGTCGATTAAACGTAAAGTATTAGTGCCAATCTACCGTCACATTCAACACGAAAGTACAACGCTACCATAACTCTCTCCACGCATGGCACCGTTCCCTGTATAACCAACTGATTTATGCCAATTTAAAACAATTATACGTTCCCCTGTAGCACAAAGTCTCCCGAATATAGTTGGCTAATAGACCACGAGTCGGATAAGAGTGCAAAATGTTTGGACTATAAAAGTCGTAGTAAGCCGACTTTACAAATAACTGTCAGCAGCCATTTTGTTTTGGGTCTTTTATCCGACTGTCGGCCGACCGTTGCAATGTTGGTCTCCAATAAACGCATTTTAGTCTTCTTAAGCGACAGTCGGAAATACTTACGTACAATGGTCTACAACATTCTCATTTTAGTTTGGTCATCCGAAAGTCGGCCAACTATTGCATTTGAGGTCTTGAATATTCGCGTCTTGGACTTCAAATTCTGCAGTCGGCCTTGAGTTGAATTTTGGGTCTACACAATCCTAACTTTAGTTTTGTTATACGACAGTCGGCGCACTGTTGCAATGTAGGTCTCCAACTTTCGCAATTTGAATTTCACATCCGACAGTTGATTGTACGTTAAAATTTGGCCAAAAACATCGTCAGTTCAGTTTTTGTTATTTGACTGTCGGCCGACTGTTGCTTTTACGGTCCCCATATTCCGCGCTAAAGTCTTTACGACCGTCAAAACATGTACTTTGGCATAAAGCACTTATGTTATCTGAGAGTCGGCAAAATTTTGCAAAATAGGTCTTCAATTTTCGATTTATGGTCTTTACATCCGACAGTCGGTCGTACGTTCACAATTTGAGCCTTATAATTTCCAGTGGCGGCGGAAGGTTCGTTTTTCAGGGGGGTACAAACTACAAAAAATCACGAGCGTAGTATAAGAAAGACCTTAATATTGGGGTATATCGCAATTTGGGGGGTACAATGTACCCCCCTATTCCGCCGCCACTGATAATTTCACTTTAGGTTTTGTTATCTGATAGTCGGCCCACTCTTGTTTTATAGGTCCACACCAGCTCCTAGGCCCCCATTTTCATTTCCGTACCCGATGCTAGACCGATCGTTTTATAAAACATTTTCAGTCATACTCCTCACTGTAGTATACTATTTTTAGAACTTATTTTAGCTTGGTTACACTGAGATTTAATTAAATTACTCGAATTATTGATTTCCCCGTTGAACGTTTTTGGTACTATAATTCAATGCAGCACGTACGTACGCGTCTTTATAAAATTTGATTTTTCTGGCAGCGCTGCCCAACAATAAACCGACGAGATTTATTTTCTCTTTTTTTCGATCTGGCAACACTAACTTCGGCCATGCTGCAGCAAATTCCTCTTGCGTTTTTGTGGTTTGCCATTTGCTTAATTTTATCTAGATTAATCGCCTAAACTACTGATTAGTTTTGTTCGGAACAAAAGTATAAAGCTCTTCTATGATTAATTACCTTGCAAAGAATTGCTTTTGAAGTACAAATCAAAAGGTATTGTCGACCAATTTTATGTTTTTGTCAAATTGAAAAGCCTTGGTCGTTATTGTACTAACTACTAAGTTACCAGCCAAAAGCATTTATATTGTATAAATTTATAGTATAGAAATGTTCTTTCAGGATTTTTGTTATTAATGGTTACACAATCTTTATATAATGGTATACACAGGGGAATAATTGGATAATAAAGCTAGATAGTATAAAATGGAGCCTTTCACTAGCAGGCATAAACGTAGAAAAAGGGATTCCTATATAAGCAGTGTAATTAACAGAGTAAGAGCTGCTGATAATGAAGATGAAAGTCTTCCTAATAATGATGTCATAGATAATGTTCAAGGCCCAAGTTCTGGTCATGTGGAGAGCGTTTTATCAGAAATTTCTTCAACCGAAGATAATGCATTACCTGAGGGTAATGCTTTTGACACTATTTCAATCAATTCTAGCAATTCAGATGCATCAAGTGTTTCTATACATAATGCCCTGTTTCCATCTGACTCTGATAGCGCAACTGACGAGGAAGATGAAACGCTTGATATAAATTCAGATATTAGAAACTGGGCCTTGAATCATAAAGTTAACCATGCCACAACTAATGATTTACTCGATATTCTCCGAAAACATGGTCATGATGTACCAAAAGATTCAAGGACCCTCCTTAAGACACCCAGAGAAACTAAAACCATCCAAGTAGAAAATGGAGAATATTGGCACATAGGTTTCACACCAGGTTTAACAACGTTTTTAGTAAGCAGACCAGATTATGAATATGAGCTTTCATTTGCCATAAATATTGATGGGCTTCCAATCTTTAAAAGTTCAGGAATTGAGTTTTGGCCAATATTAGCATCAGTCTATAATTTTTCTGAGGGTATTGTAGGAACACCTTTTGCAGTAGGAGTTTTTTGTGGTATTTCTAAACCGGGAAATTTAAAAGAGTTTTTGGGACCCTTTGTCAAAGACCTCAAAGACCTAAAGGAAAATGGATTTTCTTATCAGGACAAAAATTTTCAATGCAATTTAAATGGTCCATTCATACTTGATACACCTGCTTGGGCATTCGCGAAACGCACTAAAGGTCACTGCGGCTATCATTACTGTGACAAATGTAATATAGAAGGGACTAGGATAAATCATCGCACTTTGTTTTTTGAAGATGGCGAAAATGTTTCTCTCAGAACCAATGAAAGTTTTAGAAACCAAGATGATGAAAATCATCATTTAGTGGGTGATCTTTCGCCCTTAACAGAACTTTCAATAGACATGGTGCGGCAATTCCCATTAGATTACATGCACCATATGTGTCTGGGAGTAACCAAGAAAATATTACTAGCCTTTTTGAGCGGAGATTTAAATGTAAGGCTAGGAAGCTATTTAGTATCTGTTCTAAATGAAAAACTAGATTATTGCCGGCAATATATTCCCAAGGAATTCGCCCGCAAACCACGAACACTTAAATATTTAGATCGCTGGAAAGCAACAGAGCTACGACAATTTATGCTGTACACTGGGCCAGTTATTTTAATTGATATTCTAAGAGAAGATGTCATGAGCCATTTTCGTTTGTTTCATTGTGCCGCCTATATTTTAGCTCATCCTGTTCTTCATAAAACTCATTGCGATTATGCTAATGAATTACTAAATATGTTTGTTGATTCTTGTCCTAAGTTTTATGGAACAAACTTTATGGTAATGAATGTTCATGCTCTAAAACATGTAGTAAATGATGTAAAAATGTTTGGAAATCTTGATGCGTATAGTGCCTTCCCCTTTGAAAACCTTTTGCAATATATGAAAAAATCAATACGGACACCACATAGACCTATTATGCAAATCATGCAGAAATCAGTCGGTAATTAAACAAATTATTTATTTCTGATCTGTTATAAAACTAATTTCATTTGGGATTTCACAGGCTCAAATGACAATACATTTGGTAGTTCGCCAACCTCTAGTTCACCACTAACTCAAATGAACCTACCGATTCGTAACTCAAATACCATTGTTCAATATGGTAAATACTTATTTTGTTTGCTTATACTTGAATTGAATGCACAAATATTTATCTTCTTCGCAGATAAATTTCAGAAATCAGTATTACTTATGCTTTCTGAACTCAAAGCTCAAATGGATATTGTTTTTAAAGCCATTTCTGACAAATTTGAAAGTCCAAGTGCAACTAATGTACTAGACTTCCCTTCTTTGCCGATTGACTCTGAAGATCAATTAGACGATTTTGAAGAGTACATTACTTGCCCAAATAAACGAAGCAAGGCTGTAATAAACCTCGAATATATCACTTACATCTACATGTTTTTGCATCCGTTTAAGATGTATATTTATTTCAGGTGATAGTTTTAGGAGGCTGGGGTGGCAGAAAAATAGGTGACACAACAAGACGAATTTTAGTACACACTATATCCCACAAACTTGCAATGAAGATGAATTGGAATGGTGCTAATAGCAAAATTGCTATGAAGAATTTACATCTACGACAGCTCATTATTGGTATTGCAATATATTTTAATTTTTAATTCATAATCTTAAACTAAAGTATATTTTTAGAATCTGTTAGGCAAAATACTAAGCTCAAAATGGCCAGGGAATATGACATTGATCAAACGATTCAAGGGTGATTGAAACATGATGGAGACCGAAACGGAGGCAGATCACGAAGATCTACGAATGATGAACAACCAAGACACGTAGGACGAGAAAGGCAGAAAACAACCCGATTTAGATCCAATTTAGGACATGATGACATTGACTTTTCAACCTAATACAATTTTCCAAATCTATGGAATTTTGTTTTTCTTTCAATTGTTTACTAGAAAGTCAAAAAAATACTCATTTCTGTTTCCTTATATTTTAAATTGCACGAAGAAATCATATTGGCTTAAATGTCTTTTGTAATTTACCATTTTAAAAACATTCAAAACTGATATGACTTTTATACGTTTTTTTTGATTCACTAAAATTTAATTTCTTATTTTCAAATCGTAACTTGAAACACCTCACAAAATAGTGAAACACTTAAAATTTAAAGTATCTGAAAGTGTTAGAAAATTATTGGTTTTTACGTCATGTACTTGATATTTGAAGTTTTTTATTATTTCCCAGGTTTTATTTTTTGTTTAGCTGAAAATGTAAGATTCTCGTAAGAGTATTGAACTGTTCAAAAAACTGAACCATAATTGTTTCATTTAATTTTATTTACTAAAGTATTAGACTAAGATTTCAATTTAAATAAGTTTTTGAGTTGGTATTGTTGTTTTTAATTTCAACATTAGTTCTTCAGTAAAAAAATTTAATGCTTGAAAGTAACTTTAAACGATCTTTAATTAGTATTTTTTATTGTCAAAATTGATAAGTTAAAAGAATATTCAAAGATTGCCTGTGTATCGGTGTTTTTTATATTTAAAATATTAATGTGCCTTAAAGTTCGGAGATTAGATCACAAAATTGAACCGTAATCTAGTCTTATGAATAAATATATTTTTAAATAAAAGTGTTTGGTATTATATAGAAGGTATGTGTCTTTAATATAAGCTAGCTGCTAGGTTAGGGCAAGCAACAGTCAGTTTTTAGTCCATCAAGGGTCGGGTATCCGTCCCAAATGGGGTCGGATTTTAGTCCATCAAGGGTCCGGTATACGTCCCAAATGGGATTAAATTTTAATCCATCAAGGGTCGGGTATTCGTCTCAAATGGGGTCAGGGCCTATAGCTGTTTACAGTCGGGTAGGGCGTTAATTTAGCGTTGGTTCGTCGCCCATTTTCGACCAGCTTTGTAAGATTATTTGTTGACACATTTACCATTAAAAAAAACGTCGGTTGAACTGAAATTCAACGCTATACCTATTTTGAGTTGGTTAACACATACGTTAATTACTTATTAGTGTCGGCTGTTAAAAGTGCAGTCGGCAGATAGCATACTGACCAGTTAAATAAAAGTCGGCCCAACCAAAATTCGGCATAGTCGGGTGCTATACCTTTTTTTGAGTTGGGTAACACGTTAAATTAGGGCTCAGATGTCGACCAATTTTGGGTCGCGCGTAGTGAGATAATTTGCCGTCGGGATGCTGGACAATTTTTAGTTGGGTTGTTGACCCTCTCGGGTCCTGATAGCTGCAACCCAGTGTCGCCGACTCTAAAGCGGACGGACATTTCCCCTGTAAAAAGTGCTGTCCCCCGACAGCATATTGACCAGTAAAAAAACAGTCGGCCCGACTTAAATTGGGCACAGTCGGCGAGGCGACAATTGCTACAGGGGGTTGATTACACAATAATGTCCTTTTTAGCATAGGGCCTAGTGTCTATAGAAGAAGGCTTTTAAAAATATTACTATACTTTAAGCGTTTTTCGTGTGTAGGGCCAAAGAATAAAGAAACTCTGTCTTTGGCTAAAACCAAAGTGTAGTATCTTGTGTATAGCGGATATACCTAATTATTAAATTAATCCAATTAATTAAAGATGTTTTGCCGACCTTAACCGTTGAAAACCACAGTCAGGGTACCAAATGTGGTCGACAGCTCCATGGGATAACAATACCTTTTTAAAATTATTATAGTACTAGATGGAAATTAATATGTTAATCTTATTTAACAAAAAATGGAATTATTCGATTAAGCTAAAAGTAATTTCCTTGTCGTAAAACGAATGTTTAAAAATATTAAAATAAAACTTAAGCACTTTTTTATTCTTTCTATTTTAATATCTATACCAGCTACGTAAAACACAATCTTTTTATTTTATAAAAGCGGATAATTTCGTAGGAATTCTTATTATTTACACAAATGCTTTTTTGTTCCAAGGTGCTTGGATATTACTATAACTTAAGAATTTTTAATACCAAAATTACTTTTTTTTCCCAAGACGGTTAATCTCAAAACTTCCCTTGAATTTCCTTAAGAATCCTTACTACCAAAATTACCTATTTTTCCCAAGACGGATATTCCCAAAACTTTCCTTTAATTTCATTAAGAACTCTTGGGAAATTTTTTCCCCACGTTCAAACTCCCAAAAGCTCCTTCAAACCCCCTTGAAATTTCTTAAGATTTCTTAAGCCTTTTTTTGTAAGGGTACGGAGGTCAGGAGCCAAACCCTTCGGAGAGCGCTCCTAAAGGGGAACACAGCAGCCCAAGTAACCCGGCACAGCTGGCACCGGAGATCCCGGTGTGGCGCCAAAAGGCTGGGAAACAGGACCGCCGTGCCCTCATACGGAGGCCCGCCGCCCCACAGCAGTCTACCCAATCCGCCGAAGCGGCCAGTTTGCACGGACCCTCTCCGTTAGCCTGAGCCGAAGCTCAGTATCCAGCCCAAACCTGACCGAAGTCGGAGGTGGCGATAGGACCATTTGATCGAAGCTTACATCTCCCAGTGCGCCACCGCCATTATGGGTTACAAGAGCCGGACCCCGACTCCCCGGTAAAGCCACCAGTTATTGCACACTCCGACCCATTTAGGGTGTTGTATCCTGACAGTCGTCCAAATCACCACACTGATCTCCGTGCTGTCCGTGACTCTGAAAGCGAAGGCAACGTGAATCGCAGATTCCGCGGACCTGGCCATGACAACATCAACATGGAAGACAGAGTCATCACCTACTTTGTCGCCTACCATCGAGCAAGCATAAGAATGACCTGCTCTGATTAAGACTTGTCAAAGTACTACGATTGGAGTGTCTTTGACCGTCATAACTATCACCCATTTCGTGCCACGCTACACCAAGCACTTTACGATGGTGATCAGCGACTTCGGCTGGATTTCTGTAACTGGTTTTGTACTATGGCCGACGGAAACGAAGATTTCCTCCGTTTGATTCTTGTGTCCGACGAGTGCTCCTTTGGGAGAGACAGCCCGTTTAACAGCCAAAATAACCACATGTGGAGTGATGAAAATCCGCACTGGGGATTTCCTCACCACAGTCAGGTTTAAACGTCTGGGCTGGTCTTCTGGGAGATCGCGTTATTGGGCCATTTTATCTTCCGTTTCAACTCAATGGGCAGAACTACCTGGCCTTTCTACAAAATGAAGTCGCAGACGAGTTGGAAGATGTGCCATTAGTCGACGTCCCACGCCTTTGGTTCCAGCATGACGGTGCACCTGCCCACCAAGAAAAACACGTCATGCATTACCTTACAACGAGTTCCCTGGGCGATGGATAGGCAAGAACGGTCCAGTACGATGGCCTCCGAGGTCCCCAGATTTCGCACCGCCGGACTTTTTCCTGTGGGGATTCGTAAAGGAGGAAGTGTATAAAATGCCTGTCACTGACGAAGAAGATTTACGGCAGAGAATCATCGCAGCGTTCCAACTCGTAACTCCCGAGATGGTCCATGCTTCGTTTTAATATATGCTTCATCGCGCACGGATTTTTATTGCAGTGGACGGTGGAATTATTGAACCTCATTTAAAATAAGACGCGTGAATTCTGGAATTTTACTATGTAAATTGAATTTTCTCTAAAAAATGTTATAAAATGATTTGGCTTAAAAAAAAAGTCAATTTTTATCTTTACAAACATACGATCATTTCAAATGAGATAGGTTTCTCTTTCTTTTTCATGAGAAGTAAACCTTTTTGGGTAGTACCAACTTTTTTTCCATGACGTATTATTTCAATGAAAAATTGTCCGTTTTTGACCAAACCAATTACATTAAAGGTTTTCGAGTACGCTCTTCAACTTGTTTATTGAAAAGTTTCGTCTACCACCTATCGTTCAAAAAATAAAAATTTCAAAACGGTGAAACATTTCACGATTTTTCTAAAAATTCCAAAAGAAAAGGGTCCTTCGCGAGAGACTATATCCTGATAATTTATAATTTCTAGCAACTATAGTTTTTGAGAAACACGCCTGGGCCGATCAAATTAAGACAACCTGTATACGCATACATGTATAAAAAGTTTTATTTTTTGGAGCGCGCGCTTCCTAATATTTCCGTGTAGATTATCTCGTGCGTTTTCGCGCGAACTCTACCATGGCCAACTTTGATCTCGCGCTTCAGCGGCCAACCCGTTTGCCGAAATTCCGTGAGCAAGGATTTTCCCGCTATAACAGGCTTTAGCAAGCGTGGCGCTGAACCAGTGTGAGAAATAAGGCACTATCACAGGCCAATCGCCAGATTAAAAATTAGCTAGGTCAGTTTAAAAATTAAATGCTTGGGGTGTTAGGGGCCCTGGTGACCACTTAATTAATTCAAAGTTTTTTCCCTTCAAGATTTTAGTTCATTAACAAAATACAAAATTAATCCCTTAAAATGTTTGGTCTTTGCCTTGGGTCGATGGTGTGTATGGGTGGCCGACTCGGGGTCGTGAGTAGGTCTTCTCTACACTCTACACACACGTCACAAGTATAGAAGAAGTGAATTGAGCAGTTAGCAAAAATAAATATAAACAGTCTCTCTCTCAGTAGGCTTGTTAACTTCGGATCGGGTATATAGAACATATTGTCAAGAATAGATAATTTGACCATAAATCATGAAAGCCTGATTTTGAAGGTTAACAATGGTAAGTGGCCAGTGGCCAGTTTTTTAATTAAACTACCTAGGCTCTACTGGCCACAGGTCCAGTTTAAAAAATTCCTTATTTCTCACCCTGCGCCAAACTAATACAAATGGTGGAGGCAATGGCTATGTTGACTGCTGACTAACGAGCAGACGAATTTTAGTTGAGATCTAGCCCACTTCCTCCTCTCGAGCAGATACTGGATCATGCAGTTGTGTGTTTCAAACTACTTCTCGCTAAATTTATAACCTTAATTAATATGCTGTTTCATATGTTAAATTAAAATTTTAAATAAGTCGTTCAGTCGTAACCTTGAACGGCAACTGAATTAAGTATTTTAATTTGACTAGAGGGTCTCTTGAAAGTCTCTTTAATAAAAGAAAATTCATGGCTTATCTTTTCTAAGCTAAAGGGGGTAGTCCTAATTTTCTCACTGGCTCACTTTTCTCACTCCTATTCTTTCCCCCACCAAATCATATAAACATACCGTTAAGAAGGCAACGGATGATAATTGGATTTTTCTCACTGGGTATTGACGGGAAACCAACCCGCAGGGGCCAGTGAGTAAAATAAGAGATAATTGGATTTTTCTCACCGGGTATTGACGGAAAACCAACCAGCAGGATTAAAGTGCTAATAAAAATATCTTTACTTACGGTCGGAACATCTCAACATCTAGTTTTCCTTGTTTATATACGAAATTGGAAATTTTAATAATATCCACGGTTTCTGTGTAAATATTTTTTAATCAGTCATTTTAGTTACCAAGTTAATGTTGATAATCTCAGCTAATTTACTTACCTAACACCGTATTTATTTCGCATATGTTTTCCTCCACAGCCATATATTTATCTATAACTGAGTCGTCGTCGTCCATTGGGGGAAGAGGAGTTACTATCAATACCTTTGAAAAATGTATCTCTTGTAATAATTGTACAAGTTTAAAGAAGCTTTCTTTAATTTTTCCAAATTCGCAATTCTTTTCGTTGTACTAAAAAAATAATCTTAATTAGTAAATTATACTATAGGGTGCCTACAACCAAATGTACAGAGCTAATAAGTGATAAAATTGGTTCTACGAATTTGAAAACTTTGTAACATCTTTATCGTGACTGCTTAAGTTATATTACGGAGTTCTGGACGTACTTGAACCACTTATTCAAGGTCATAAAAATATTAGACAGGTCAGTCCAGGTCTAGAAATCTTGTAGCAGGTGCCGGCTGTAGTACTAGAGATGAGTCACGCCGACTAGTTTTAAAGGCTGGCCCGACCCGGTTAAAAAGTACAAATTTGAAACCCGACTCGACCTGATTAAAAAGTACAAAATTTAAACCCGATCCGATCCAACCCGACCCTGCCCAGCCCGGTAAAATTATTTATTTCGAAAACCCGACCGAACACGAGATATTTAAATTTAAAACCTGGCCCAGCCCTACAATCTGGGCACTGTTTTATGTTCATAGTATACGCTTTTACTATATGCTAGAGCATGCTTCCAGATTCAAAAAAAAAATGGTACAAAAATATAAACAAAATATTTAGATCGAAATGTGTTATAACACCACATGTAGATCCTAAGTTGCGTACTGTGAACTTCGAAGTTTCCCACGCGAATGCTTGAGTCAGAGACGACACGATTTCTCACCTACAAAGATTTATACTCGTACAGTATTGTTTTAAGCTTTTGTCGGTAGCTATTTGAGAAACGATTAAAAATTATTGCATGAGTAAGGGTATGACTAACACGTGATAATGATTCGCTTTCTGAATGTAGGCTCTTGCAGTTGAGAATAAATTTAAAACTTGAAGGCCCGACCCAACCTGGTCAGTTTAATATAAAGAGCCCGACCCGGTTCGGCCCGAAGAAAAGTTATGAAATTAAAGGGGCTCCAAAGTTCGGTGGCAAAATGTGTGTAAAGTCAGTAAAGTGTGAAATTTACGGTTGACTCTGCCCGCCTCTGCCAAGGCCGAGTGAGGGGTTGGGGAGGATGAAAAGCATGCTCAATTTTCTTTTTTTTTTGCCACCAAACTTTGGAGCTCCTTTAAACCCGAACCGAACCGAACCGACCCGACCCACCAAAAACGTTGATATCGAAAACTCGACCCCCCCCTAAAGGCGGGCTCGCGTAGGGTAAGCCCGCCTTTAGCGGACCCAGGACGCATCTCTAGGCAGTACCCACAAAGGGACGTCTACAGACTACACTGCTACATATTCCCCCTGCCTGTTTTCGGGCGGTCTTAGCCATCCAATTACCATCAAACAGCAGCAATAGTCAAAAGCCAATAGAACTGCAGTCAATGCTTACTACTTCACGTCGTGCGTAAGGCTTTACCGGAAAATACTAGCAGTTCATTCTGACTAATACAAGAAGCTATTTATGAAAACTTACTGAACGAAACACGTCATTTGACCCAGTGAAAATCAAAATTTTTGATTCCTCAGGAGGTGCCCATCTGTTAATTTATACACTGATTAATTTTAACTCCCTAACAAATGATTATCTAAACAAATATATATAAATGTTTTATTATTTTAAAAATTTTACTCTACCTTAAATCCACATCCCGCTGAAATTGGGATTTTAAATGCATTATCGTTGAATTAATTGACGCTTTAGATTTTATGAGGCCACAAAATCTATCCATTTGTTTGTTAAATAATACTGTGGAAAGGGAAACAAGTTAAGTAGAGAAAGAAATATAATGTTTTTACTTTGCTATGTGCACTAACAGGGAATATTTAAATTAAACGAGGGGCCAATTTGCATTAAAGCATCATCTGCACTCAGTAAATATCCCAAATATGATTCTGTAGATATTTAGATTATATTTCGGATTACATCAAATACGAAAAAACCATGTATAGAGAAAGAATATTACCAAATTCAAAATAATTGACTTCTAATGGGTCTACGGACACGTCCTTTTTGGAATTGCCTGAATGAAAAGGTTCGGTAATTAGTAAATTAGCCTTCCCTAGTAGCAGGGTTCGTACAAAATTTTCGGAATGAATTTATCTGACTGTATTATTTTTGCTTATTTGTTTGTAGCCAAAATATTTTCCCTGGCTCAAGTTTTTAATCACATTTGAGACGAGAAAAGCGAGTCTTTAAACGAGAAGTATAAAATGTGAGCCCGGAACAAGTTCATTTAGAGTTCAGAGTTTTAAGGTTGTCTGAGACGAATCCCAAAACTTAATCATGTTTCAGTGAGCCTGGGGTCCGATTCTACAACTGTCCTTACAGCATCTAAGGATAATTTTTTATCCTTTAATCTCGAAATTATCCTTGAAACAAAATGTCCGTATTCTACTTCAATAACTCTTTATGCTAAGGTGAGGGTTTTAGCTCACCTTATTGAGATAAGGAGTAAATTTTATCCTTTGATCGCTCTTAATTTAATATGGCGGCGGTAATCGAGCTTGAAATTATACGTTTAGCATTGCAAGCGGATGAGGAGCAACTAGTTAGACGTGATTTAAGGCGCCAAAGGTTAATTAGGGACCGTTCAAAAGCTTTCGATTTAGATGATTACCGATTTAAAAGGTTATTTAGAGTGAAGAAAAATATCGCATATCTATTATGGGATAGACTTGCCGATCGCCTTTCGGGTAATCATGCCTTTGCAATTCCAGTAGATAATAAAGTAAGTTGTTATTATTATTGTCATCGTAATGGAAGAACTAATTCGTGGCTAATTGGTAGAAAAATTACCATTGATTCCTATGACTCTATATATATATTGTAATTAAAATTTAAAAAGAAATAATATCTATACTAATTTTAGGTGATAGTGAATACCCCCTTAAGCCATGATTAATGGTACCAATTTTACACCCAGAAGATGGATCTCCGGAGGAAGCCTTTTCGAATGCTTTATGTGCAACCCGTTGCATCATACTTCAAAAATATTTCATAACAAATCCAAAAAGATTTAGTGAGTCGTATCCTAGATTTGTTATTTCATGAATTAATTAATTAATGGACAAACCGGTTTTGAAGTTCTTTTTAAGGGTCCTGTCTATTAAAAATTTAATTTTTTTTTATTACATCCATCACAGTTTTATATAATTGGTAGCTGCAGAATCGAGTTAAAGTTCTTGGTTTGGATGTGATTCCGGTGGGCGGTAGCGTACGGCTTAAGTTGGCTGCTCCGTCCACCGATGCAAAGTGTACCTTCTTTTAATTCTAAGTGTACAACAATAAAAAATTTTAATAGCCACCAGTTGCCACAAAGCTTGTGCCCTTGTTCTTTCAATCTCGACTAATGCCTCAAGGGCATTTGCCGTCCTACTGGAACTGTCTTTGCGGAAACGTAGCAGACGAGTATTCCATAAAATGGCGGTTTAGCAGACGAACTTTCTTTGACAGATAGGTGGCTCCATGACTAACGACCTGAATAATTGATATGGCTATTTTGTCTAGTGAGTGCAATAGCGAAGTATGCTATAGCACTGTAACCAGTTATCTGTTTCTGAATTACCAAAGAATTAGAAAAGTGGCCTTAACCAGAAAATTACCTTTCTAACCAAAACTCAGTCTATAAAGTTGTTATATTTCTTTACAAGAAGGTTTTTTTTAAATATATATTTTACTACCTTTATGTAAAATAAAACAGAAGTGAAAGAACGAAATCGTCCATTACAATTGATCTGTCCAAGACTGTTTTTATTCAAGTACTTTTATTCATACACACAGCCGTCACTCCCACATTTTAGCACACCCTTACGAAAATGGTGGATCAAAATTGCAACCAAATTTGATATAAAATTGGACAGATCAAAGGGGATCCAATTACAGTTTGATCCAATTTTTATCAAAATTTTGTTTTACTTCTAGACCTCTCTTGATTAAAGTTTGGATCCAACTTTTATCGAATTTGGATATAACTTTGATATAATTTTACTTGATAAAACCAATTTGGATCAAACTTGGATTCAATTCTTAGCTCAAATATTTCTTTTTTATTCAAATTTGATACAATTTTATATGATCAAATTAATTTGGATCCATTTCTATTTGATCAAACCAATTTGTATCAAACTTGGATCCAATTCATAGTGAAAAGATTATAGGTTATAGCTTGATCCAAATTGGATCCTATGTCCAACATTGGATCAAGTCATTTTCGTAAGGGCATCCATCTAGAATTGTACAGTGCGGACATATAAGTTTGTTCACTTTTTTTGTTCACACTCTACAATTTCTGGTGGTGCAAATTATAAGCCCAACTAATTGTATAAAACAATTGTATAGTGTGAACTTGTTCTTCACAGAACAGGCGGACAATTCAATACCTTGTTGCTCTGATATAATTCCTGAGAGCTGCACTGAAACGGAAAAAATACGTAGTAACATAATGAGTTTTACCTCTGTATAATATTTTCATACAAACCAATTCAATCAGACCTCGTTTCACACGGAACACTCAATTGGAGAAGTGTAAAATTCAAAGTTCTTATAATCATTGTATTATTGAGAAGGTTACCATGGAAACCAAACCCCGTGATCGCGAGCCACTAGCCAAACTAGAGATTGCCAAAGACATGGCGAGAGGAATCCTGCACCTTCTCAAAATTCGCAAATGACGCAAATTTCATCAAACGTGTAAGTGACGTAGTAGAAATACATTGATGGTTAAAGGAACTGGCAAGGGGTGATACGCGGGGGGGGGAACGCAATTTCAAAAAACGTCAGAGGTGACGTAGAATTCGGGGGGGGGGGCACAACGGTATCGTTTCCGACCCTCCCCTACTTATACAACAGGAAATTGAGGGAGACCAAATGCCGTGTCACAATGGAAAGGAATCAAAGGATATTGAACCGTGCAATACTGACGATTTAGATGATTTACTATCGAATTCTTTTAGTGGTAAAAGTAATATCAAAGGCAGAATGCCAAAATCGAAGGCAACGAATAGTAAACAGGTGAAGGTGCTTAGTATTGAAAAGAGAAAGGCAACAAAAACAGTCGCGGTCGAAACATGGAAGAAAAAATATGCCACGGAACAGGTAATAGTACCTTCATTTGGTTATATTATATCACACCATTAATTTAATTGTTTGTTGAAATAGATATAAATAATGTCACGCATTATCAAAAATTGTAAGGGATAACTCAGCTCTCGAACAAAATTTGAGCCTTGCAGAGGTGCAGAATGAACCACCACAAATTTCTCAAGAAAATGTAGTAACTACACCTGCCGAGTGCTCAACTAGTCCACCATCACCAAACCCTCCCAGTCCTAATGGAACACCTATACCAGGTTGGTGCAAATGCGACAGGTGCATTGAAATGGACCGACAGATTGAAAAGGAGTGCTGCGCATCTAGAAGGTAAAGTCAAGTAAATTATGCCAGAAATTTAATTGATATTAGTCTTAGTCTTTGTATAAAAAGAAATACAGGTTGCGTCACGCTATCGCCCTACATTTATGATTTTATTTTGAGAAAAGAATTTCTTCATTTTCTTATGGAAATAAGACGAGATGCTGCCAATTATCGTTATTTAGATAACAACAGGTGCTATCGCCATACGGCATATAAGACATTTATTGCATGGAATAATGGCCCACTTGGCAAAAATGTCAGGAAAGTTGTGCCATCCTGCGTTGTAAATATAATTCGACAAATGTATCCGAGCCCTACGGGTATTAACACTGGTTTCAAACAACGCAGGGACAACAATGGCCAAGGAGAAAGGCACTAAAATTAAAACAACAAAGTAATTGCAATAAAAGTTTTAATTGTATCCAATTTAACATTTTTTCACTGGGCTTTCTAGCTCATTTTCAAGTAATTTAGTTATGTTTAAAGCAGCAGTTGAGAATCTACTTTTTTTCTCGCATTGCGATCAATTCATTTTTGGGAGGACAGGTCGGCTTTAAGGGTTTTGCATTAAGCACATTATCAGGGAACATGTCATCACTGGTGCGGAAAACTTCCTTCGATAATGTTAAATCAAGTAAATCATTAGCCAATATATTATTTTTCTTTATCTTCACAGGTACAGTAGACCATTTTGTTGTTGATTTAGCACAAACTGGTTTATATCTAATAAAAGGAAAATTAGCCTCAATGTCCTTTCTCTGGTTTTAGCTTGAGTTCGATGAATATTACTATTGAAATCCATAGCCGCTAATACATTTCTAACAATATATGACTTGTATCTAAATAAACCATAATTTCTTAATGATACATTAAAATTTTTAAGTTTCCCAACTTACCCAAAAGGTGGTTTTTTCAGCGCATAAGCCAATATAACTGCGTGAAATGATTCTAGAGAACCGGTGTGCCTAAATTAATAAGCAAATTGCATTACTTCGCATGCATGGGAAAGATTTGATTTATCACCTCTGATTATCAAGTTCGATGAAGAGGTTACAAATTTTAAAAATAAGCTACGCTCAAAAAAAAACAATGGTTTTTGAATTTACCTATAATTCTCATAAAACTCAAAATCTTCTAGAAATGATTTTTCACTTATAATATATTGAAGTTTGTGATACGCTTCACTTTCATAGTCCAGCCATTCTTTCTCTCTCTCTCCTCTTCGGGGCTTATTTCGTCATGAGAACATTCTCCAGAACCCCAATCATGCTCGTTGGTCACGTGATGTAATGAAGTTAGCCATAGTTCCTAAATTTATACGCTCATTGAATTTGGAATTCATACTTAATGATTTAGAGATATTATTACCCTCATTTCATTTGTATCGCCATTGCAATGTTCGGCTGACCACCAAAAATGAGCAACTAAATCGTCAATCCAGGCATCAATAACCCTACAATTTCTTTCTTTACTGACCTGAAAATAGGTTTAATTAGAATTTGGAATCTGTAAAGGATGGCTTCAACTTTTAACTTAACTAATTACCTTCACTAATCTTTTCCTCCAGTTCTTTGCTGCGTGCCAGATGTCATGGGAGTGTTTTATTTCAGGGTATTCCGTTCCTAAAAACAATGTAGTTAGCGATATTAGTCGGGTAAATACCTAGTGGGAAGGGTATTTGTAAATAGGTATTTACCCCATGCAGGGCCGGATTAAGACTTCATGGGGCCCTAGGCCCAAGTTAATTTCTGGTGCCCCCTTTCAATAGCGAGCGAAGCGAGCTAGGCGCTTCCTCAATTTATAATTGAGAAATGGAAGGAAAATTAATTTTGCTGCCAGATTTAGTATGTCGTCAGGGGCTAGACGGCAGTCCGTCAGAGAATTTGGCAATCAAACGTTTTTGGTTCACAGGGGTGAACGCATTTACTAAATTTACTCCGGAAAATATTTTGTGAAAGCAAATGATTAAAGATTTGTACTTTTATTTTTTTCGAACCCTCTTGGTGCCCCTTGTAGGCTTGGTGCCCTAGGCCCAGGCCTATTCGGCCTATTGGTTAATCCGGCCCTGACCCCATGCCTTGGTAAATACCGAAAAATAGGTTTTTATGATTTTTTTTATTATTACGGCATTTTTACAAAATTTTCCTCGAATCTTAGTATCGCAATAAGTGGCATAATTACACTAGCTCCCCTAAGTGTGCCAATAAGAGCCTTTCCCTAGAAAATATTTGATGATAGCTTGTTCTACACAGACCAAAAAAACGTAGGATTCGCGAATTCCGTATTAGTACCCTATATCGTCTTTGTAGTGTTGCAACCGCAGATGCCGCTTCACGAACTCAGTCTAAAATAAATTTCATCACGAAACAAAGTGACGTCATTTCCGTTAAAAAAGGTGTCATTGTAAAATTTATCTTATTGACAAACTTAGGATAATTTTGCCACTTATAGCATCGGTCGAGTGGAGCCATCTGTTATCTTTCTTGTCTACGTTATTGTTATTTTGTAAAATTTAATGAGCATAATTTGATGTGTTTGCGGTTTTTTTTATTACCATACTCTTAATTGAACAAATTTAAAAAAACCAAATAAATTAATGGTGTTTATAAATACGTAAGGTATTTACCCTGCGTTATAAATATCCGGGTATTTTACATCACTATTCGCACTACAACTCAAATATACTGAATTACTTACGCATTATCTTTTTAATTGTTTTATGGGCATCTGCGATTACTTCGGCAACTTTGCAATGCTGCAAAAGCGTGTTCAATAATTTACGAAAACAAAATGACTCCATGTTTGGGCTCTTGTTTTCCGTTTCGCTTTTTGTGGCGAATGTCATAGCTATGATTTTTCCAGTTTTTACATCAATTGCGGAATATGTGCAAAATTTTGCACAGTAACCAGGGCTAAAATATTAAATTTCATAGTTAAATTAAATTATTAAGTCAACATTGCAAATAGCCATCTAACCTATCCATCCTGGCATCACAAGCTATCACCAAAGGCTCTTTGCAACGCGATAAAAAAGGCCACTTGCTGCGTGTCCCAATAGTGCAAAACGGTGGGATAGCAATATTCATCATGCAATTCATACATAGTAGTATGGCTGATCGCTTGCATACCCAAAAAAGTGAAGAAAGTTTCCTGCTGCAATAAAAATGTTCAGATAATTTTACATATTAAATATTAGTGCTCAATGAATAAACGCATACTTTTGAAAATGAGCACCCGGAGTGTAAAACGCTCGCTGCTAATTTTAAATTCAAATCAGGATTAGCGGAAGTCCATTTAAAGGAATGGTGTTAATTTCTTT
Organism: Leiobunum rupestre; assembly: GCF_980474605.1. Lineage (NCBI taxonomy): Eukaryota > Metazoa > Arthropoda > Arachnida > Opiliones > Sclerosomatidae > Leiobunum > Leiobunum rupestre. The sequence goes on along the minus strand of NC_143387.1, from coordinate 8,084,206 downwards.
TGCAATGCCATGAGTACTTGAAAACCGAACCTTTATAATATCTCTTTGCACTAACTGATTGTCCACAATCTTTGTAATTACATTTCGGATCAACAAAAGCTTTTTCAATTAATTCTACTAATTTTTCAATTTTGATCAAACAAAGAGGTGTTAATTTGATGTTATTTGGAGACAAAGCCTCGAACATTTCAGATTCATTTAATGTTAGTGAAGGATTTTGTGGACTTCCATATGCAGCACTAAAATAAATTAAATTAATAATAATTTAGTGTTATAGATATATTGATTTTTATAATAATCAAGTATTTACATATTGGTCTGGAAACTTTCACTCAAGTTGTTTGATAAATTAGTATCATTATGTGGGACAAGCGGCTCCATGGATTGATTTTCATTACGTATAGCGGATAGCACGAGACTTACTGGATCCTCCCAAACGCTTTAAAGAATAACAAAAGGTTAAGTAAATATATTTATATATTAAAAATTATAAATAAACTACCTATTTATTTCCATATCAATTTTCCTTCTTTTCAGTTGTCTAGGTTCATCATTAGTGGTGGATTTAAACAATGTGTTTACCAAGTGATTGCGACATATTTCCAGTTTTGACCCCAATGAATTAGTTGGCTCTTTTGGTTTAGGTGTACTTTGAAACCTGATTTTTAAAAGTTATTATTTAAAATAAAAAATTTACTTCAACCCAATATACATTGGTACGTACCGAGTATTTTGTATAAATTCTGGGACCGGGATTTCTTCGATATCAAAACTGAAAAAAAAGAGGTTTTAGCCACTTTAATAATTGTATTTAGAAACTTCATTCTACGCACCTAGGGAAATTATCTTCTTTTAAGCATCTAAAATTTCCTCCTCTAACAAAATAGTAGTGGGGTTTACAGTAAGAAGAGATTCACCTGAAGTCAAACCAGGAACTATCGTTCTTACATTTACTGGAGTCACAGATAAACGGTCGCCACACTGTGTTTCTTCATTAGAAACGTCTGTGTTTCTTTATTACAGACGTCCCGAAAAGTTTGTGTTTCTTAACTACAAATGTCCGGAAACGTTTGTGTTTCTTTATCGCAAACGTTAACAGAACACCGAGCAGAATGAACCACAGTTGATGGGGAAACTTCACTATGTACAGTAGTGGTGATATTTTCAGATTTATAACAAAATTTGCAGTATATGTCATGCAGATAAAGAAGATGTTTACAGAAGAGTTCATTACTTCTAAAATCTCGCATACCAGAACAATGACTAACCCTTTCATAATTGCGCGCTTTACATTCTTCTTTTTCAGCATCTGATGTAATTCTTTGAGGCCGAGTCTTAAAGCTACCATCGGTAGAACAACATTGTTCTATCCATTGTGATTTAAAATTTTGAAAATTATCGAAAGCATTTAAAAGGCTTACTCTCGTTCTTAAACTCTCGGTGGTTTTGCGTTTAGTATTATTTGAAATAGGCCCGATTATTTCCATTCCAAAATTAAATACACCCACGAGGGGTTGAAGGCTTAAGTACAAGACTGACTCACGTAAACATGCCTACGCCAATGTTGCCCGAAAAATCCCGAATCCCCGAGATAAAGGAATTGCGGACGAACACATTTTTGAGTTTTGACGAGTTGAGGGAAATGAACAGAAATGCGAAGCGCCATGACGCCGTAGTGACCTTCCTGGGAAACTATCAGAACCCTTTCGTTCACTCCCCCCGTAATAGTGCCCTCCCAAATTCTACGTCACCTCTGACGTTTTTTGAAATTGCGTTGCCCCCCGCCTATCACCCCTTGCCAGTTCTTTTAACTTATGAGAGTTACAGTATGTAACATTTGCATTTCTAAATCGAAAACGAATTGTGTGCACGAGGATGGTTTGAACATTTCCGAACTCGTCAATAGTTTCCATTTAGGGTTTTTCTAAGAAAATACGAATTTTTGTCAAAATGCGGCAAAATTGCGCTAAGAATTCTGTGTCCGGAAATAAAAAACCTCTCTTCACTCTCTGCGATAAATGGCGTCTTCCTCTTCTAAACCTAACGCCTCTATTGCGGTGACAGCAAAAATTCCAGCGGCAGCTCTGGGCAAAATCATTTTCGTAAATGACTTAAAAAATGGCGGGAAAACTTTACCGGAAATTGAAAAAAATGGGTCACGTCATAAGTTACTTTAGCGACGTCGCTCTTGCTTTCCAATTGGAAAAGCAAGAGTGAAAAGCAGAGTGGGAGACAACCAATGATATCGCAAAAGCAAGTGGGGCGTTAACTATCTTACTACAGGGGAAAAAAACTGGCCCCAAAATTTTCCCGCAAATTTCAAAAAATAAACGTCATAAACATACGTCACTTTAGTGACGTCACTCTTGCCTACCGATTGGCGAAGCTAGAGGGGAAAAAGAGTGGGATACAACCAATGAGGTCGTCAAAGCAAGAGGGGCGTTAATAAACTTATTTCAGGGATTCCTGCGGAATCCAGGTGTATACTTGGAATCACGTAAATGGTGAAGTAGGGTTGCAAACGAAGTATAAAGATTTACCGACGATTCCGCCTATCGCTAGCCGTTTCACCGTAAAATTCAAAATACTGAAATTTCCAAGATGGCTGTCGTACATTTGTAGAAATAACCTTTTAATGCCAGATCTGAATTTGACGCGGAATGTCTTGTTCGACGGGGAATCGTATGCACCATAAAACATGTTTTGAGGTTGATTCACCCATCTCTAGCCGTTTCGCCGTAAAGTCGTTTTTGGGGGGGTTCCACCCCTCCAACATATTAAATTGTTTTTCTCCTAATTGAAGTCGATTTATCGAACACATTCCCGTTGAGTTTTGCTTGTCTCTAATATGTTCTAGGTCACATCCTAATTTTCCTGGACTAATTAGAAATAGACCCATAACAAAAGAGGGGCCGCATACGGGGCTAGATCGAGACCTTTGGACGGAACATACGGTTCACTAAAGATCGTCTGCTTATTCTAATGCTGTAATCGGTTTTTTTTACGTTCGAGCTGCAATCTTTTTTAAATCGAAATTGGTTTTGAGAAATATAATTTTTTATAACGCATCCGTCAAGAATAAAACCAAGACAATGTGCTGTATCACTATGTAACCAGAAGACAACCAAAGATAGTCAAGGGAAAAAGGTACTAGTAGACGTTTAGCCATATGCTTAGCCGCTCATATGATATAAATGTAAGTAAAACCAAATTCCCTGACTTTTTCAGGTTTTCCCTGACATTTTTAAAGTAAAAACCAGCTAATTCTGTATAATTATTTCGCATTTTTTACATTTATTGTATTTAAGAATTACAATTTACCCTTCATACATTTCAAAATGACCAGAATTTTACTTTTATCACAAAATATAATGAGTTTTAAGGAACTTATGCATCACAAGCTTTAGTGGAATTTGAAGGATCTTTTCCATCACAGACTTTAGTGAAATTAAAATTAATCTGTTTTAATTATCACAAAATATTTAAAAGTAGATTATGGGAACTTAGTTCAGTTTTCCTTTTTTTGCCTTGAGATCTTTTAACTCTTTTCTGTAACGCTTTCTGGATTTAGTTACCTTCTCCGCTTCTTTTGAGGTTATTTTTATTTTGTCTAAGGCTTCTTGGTATCTGGTTCTTGCTTCTTGAAGAGCTCGCAACATATGAAAATCAACTGTAATATTTTTAATTCCTCCTGCATTTGAAACAACATCATACACTTGGCACAAAGCAACAATGGAATTTTCATGCAAATTATCTACTAGTAGATTTTTGTTTATAGAAAAACCTCCTTCTACATTAGTGTTTCCATGAGACAAAATTAAAATCATTTTTGTGAAAACCCTTAGGTCTTTAAAATCCTTTTCATCATTAAAAATGGAACGATAAAGTTCATCTAGGCGATCATCATTTTCATTAAATACAGTTAATTTACTTGTGTACTTCTTGGAAGACACAAAAGGTGCGTATTGTTGTTTTGCTCTTTCATCTAACCCTTCAGTAATTCGATTGTTCTTATGTTATACATTTAGGCAAAATTTCATGCGGTCTTGAGCAACTGTTGGTTTCTCAATGATTACCTTCGGATCCAAAGCCGATATACCTCTAGTCAAATCATTTTCAAAACCGTCGAACGTAAAAATTCGAGCAATCCCTTTTAAACTCTCCCTTTAACTTATCACTAATGGTTTTGTTAATTCCTAAATATTTATCAGCTCCAAACCCAACATCAACATCCCTGTATGGAAGATCATTTTCCGACTTTTCAAATAAATATATTGCAATAAGTTTCTTCATAGAGTTGGCTTCGTTGACCACACCACCTTTTATAAATCTTCTCATTGTTTGTTTTATGAAATTCATGAGGTCATGGTAAAGAAAAGGGCCCAAAGGCCTAGGTGATTGAAACTTGGTTAAAAACGGTTCGATATCAGCAGCTACAGTTTAAAAAAAAGCTAAATTAGCTTCCATCAAGAGATCTTGTAAACCTTTTTTGACAATTTCAACTGATATGTTAGACGGAAGTTTAGAAGACACATACTTCTTCATATTGCTATATATATTTTAAGAGCGTTCAACGCAATGAACATTTTCGATCCATCCAACTTTACAAAACTTATAGGGCAATTTTGACTTCCTGTTAGCTCTGTATAGTCAGCCCTTCTAGCAGGGGAATCTTTAAAAATGTAATAAATTCCCCTTAAAAAAGCATTAACTTTCCATCCAACAATTTTATGGCCAGTTTGAAGGGCACCATGAACAACGTGGAGACCACATGATCCCATTTTGAGCAATTTTGGATTTTGTAGATCTTCACTGTCTTCCAAATCTAGTTTCAATTTCTTATAGAAGCTCCAATTGGTGTTAGGTCCATCCATACTATTTTGTAAGATCCTTAATAATGATAAACCATCAATACCTTCTTTAAATTTTTCTAGGACATCAGTAGCTTTTGCATGACCCATAAACACAGATTTTAAATATCTTGAATCTACTTGACTTTTGCCTTCATTCCAAAAACGTATGTATAAGTCCATTTGACCACACTGACAGATTTTATTGAGTGCTTCATCAAAACAAACCACGTAGTATTCGCAAGATTTCTTCAAAATAAAGTACCAATCGAAACGTTACCAAGTAACTTGTCTTGGTCCTGGCCATGGAAAATCTCTTTGCTATATCACTGTCCAGAAACATTTTTTAAAATAGTTCACCATCACTATCAGTGGAATTGTATGATGACTGAGTAACAACTTGTCTCATGGCCCGATACGCTTCAGCTCCTATCGCATTTTCTTTGTTTATAAATTTCGAAATTGGTGCAGACTCTTTAAATTTTTCTATTGCAGATGTAAAAGCAATATCCACTAGTATGCTGGAAGCTATTTCATTCCTTGGTAAGCTGACATCTATTTCGTGATTTGCTGGATTGGATTGGGGATCGTCTTTTTTGTTATGGCATAATAAAAAATATAGTTTTATCTGATTTTGACTAGTATCTTTCACTCTTTTCATGTGAGTCACGCTTGTCTCGTGACTCTTGATTGCTCGAGTTCCCGTGTTGCGTAGTGAAAATTTATTGTTGCACATCTTGCAATATACTGAATGCACATCATTGTTTACTGGCCTTAACCAAGGATTCCATTCCTTCTACAAGTCTGCATTTAGCCAATCCGAATTCAATCTAGCTTTACGAGGCATGCTACTATTAAATAATATTATTAAAATTAAATATTAATACTTTTTAATTAAAAAAAACCTAAAACATTTATTTACCAGGTAGAATTAAAGAGAATTTCAGACTTCTACCCTCGGACCCGTCTCTATCTAGGCCTCTTCAGAACGAGTAGACGATAAAAATAGAACTTACAGAAGCACAACAGGGCTGTAAACAAGCCAGAAAATTAAAAGTCACGGGCACGGTTCTCAAAATAATTTGACCAACAGCAGGTGATTTTCTGCATAATTAAAATACATCTGCGCCGAATCGAAAATTTTCCAAACTAGCTCGGTAGGGGTTATTATAAAATTCCCTGACATTTCCCTGAATTTATAGATTTTTTCAAATTCCCTGTTTTCCCTGACGCGTTATTATACCAAAGGCGGATGAAGAACTTAGGAAGATTTGTTTGAAAAACATACATAGGACTGAAGAAACTTTCTCTAAATCTGCATGTATTTGTTCACTTCATTTTTTACAATCAGATTTAAAAATCAATGTACAGAGAATGTTAAAACCAGGAAGTGTTCCAAATGTTTTCCCATGGGACTCGAGTTTGTTTTTAAGAGAAACAAATCTAGATTGCAGAGATGATGGAGTCAATGTTAATAGTACCATCCTCAAGGAACACAATGAGTTAAGCACTCATAGGGATATTACGGATAACATTGTTTCATGTGACACTGGGATATAAATTTTAAAATCAATGCCACAGCAAATAATTGCATTTCGTTTCAAATCAATATGTCGGCGTCTTCGAATGATCCGAATGAAGGTTTGAATCTACACCATTCACTGCTCAGTCACTAGTCCCATCTATTAATTTTGGTGACATGAATTCTACACCCCTTCCTTCAAAGGTTACCGCTCTTTCTCAGCTAGTACCCCACTGTGTACAAGCAGTTTCTCATCCAGTTGTGCTGCACAGTTTGATATACCAATGAATAAAAGTGATGTCGTAATGAATATTTGCAAGTCTGCTGTTCCGGATGCGTGTAGTTGTATCTGCTCTATTCATAAACATGCCACCAACGGGAATGAAAAGCTAAAGAAAAAAATTAAAAACTTAGAAGAGAAGCTAGCTAACGAATGCAAAATTACGGCTGATTTAAAGAGTGTAGTAGCAAAGCAAGCGATTGAAATAGAAAACCTACAAACACTTAATATTAAAATTTCGGTAAATAATAGGGAGCTATCAGGCACGTTACAAAAACAAGTAACTGATATTGACGCTATTAAGGACAATGACGATAAAGTTTCTTTTTACACTTGATTTTTAAATTATGAGAAATTCCTTGCAATTTTTAATTACCTGGAGCCCGGTGAAGATGGAGAAAATATTAAACCACAGGATTTGGACGACCAAGAAAATTGAAACCTATTGACCAATTTTTCATGGTAATGGTGAGAGTGAGACAAGGGCTATTTGTAGATCTCGCCGACAGATTTGGAGTTTCAAACAGTACCATAAGGCGAATTACCATTTCATTGATCAGTTTTATGATTTACGATTAGGCCAAATGTGTATTTGGCCAAAAAGAGAAGCCATTGACCAGAGAATTTAAAGACCTATTTCCCACCAATAGGGAGATTTTGGACGCGACAGAATTGAAGTGCCACACTTCAAGTTCCTTATTTATACAGTCGGGAACATACTCTAATTATTAGTCCCCAACTACTTATAAGGGCCTTTTGGTATTACACCAAGTGGAAATGTTTATTTTGTATCTAATCTCTATACTGGTTCAATCTCTCACAAGGAACTATCGCCACGTAGTGGTTTTCTAAACCTGAGTTTTTCTAAAAATGATTCCGTAATGGCCGGCATAGGTTTCCTCATAGAAGACTTACTTACTCAATATTCCACCATTTCTTGGCAAACTAGATCAATTTAGTGAGCAAGAAGTTAAAGAAACTCATGTCGAGAGACGAATCCAAAGAATCAGATGTTATCAAATATTTGCCGGCTTATACCAATAAGAATTTCCCCAGTAATCAACGAATTATGGGCAATATGTGCAGTTCTATCAAATTATCAGGCACCAATAATTAAATATGCTGAAGAAATTGTGGGTTAGATATTCTAATATTGTTTGGTATTCATTAGCTTTCTTGGTGCTTCTTTTAACTGCCTCTAATTTATACCTTACTTTGCGTTATATTACATAGAAACAATGTGTTTTGTAAAAAAAGCTTTTATTTATACTTATTATCACTGTTTCCGATTGCAAGTAGTAAATCAGACAAATAAAATCTTTCTAACTTTGGGATCATGTAATTATTATTCCTTTTGGGAAATAAACAGTAAAATCGCACCAGCTAAATCCTATTAGCCCTTATTATCCCATAACCTGTGAGTAATATTCATGAGTAACTTTACCCGGTTCATTACAAGCTTCACTAGGTAAAGCAGCTGCAAAATACTATGGACACTTTTATATTCAATGGCCCCGAAGGGTGGGTACTCTTGGGGGTCATAAACTATCATATCGGGTGATGTACCTAGCCATGGTTTGTTTTGGGGTATGACAATCCCGTTATGAAAAGTTGTAACTTGGTGGCCAAGATCCCTCATCTCTTTTTCATATTTTATAATGCCAGTGTTTTCATTCTTTATTCCATACTGTATAGCACGTACTTTATTTAAATCCGGAGGATTTAAAAATGAACTGAGACTAGAATCCGTCCAGGTGCTTTTGGTCTTCAAAATGTTTCCAAAGGTTGAAGAGGTAATTAGGTTTTTATGAAGAGAAATCCATAGCTTGCAGTTCCTCTATGAGCTCGTATTTTTTCATAATATTCTGCCATTTCATATGAGCAAACCACGCCTTCTATAATTGCACTTTGAGCTTCTGACACAGGAAAGTAAGCTCTACTAGCTTCATAGGATTTGTCCAACTCAAAATGGGTAAAGAGACCTTCGGAATATCACACTTTTTTATTTTATTTATACGTAGCTTAACTGGTAAGATAAAAAACCACGTTGCGGTGCCTCGCCCATTTGGATTTTAACCCAAGGAAGGCTGTCCTCTATAACCATTAAAGGTAAATTATTCGTATATCCAGCTTCCATGAGATCTGTCTGTAACCTTTCCATAGCTATTTTCTCTTCTTTTTTGGTGCGATACCCAAACCGCCTTGCTTCGTACAACCTCGATTCTATTCTCTTGGAATCTTTCCCTTCTTTAGGAGATTCCCAGTTGATATCATTGAGTTTTAATGTTGCGATTTGTGTCCCTCTTGGTCTGTTCCATGTTTGTGGCAATTCTGTGCACGCTAATGTAGGAGGAGCAACTTCGTATCCAGATTTATGTAGAAGAGTAATCAGCCTTAATAGTGCTATGGCATGGTTGTAACAACCCCCTTTACCAGCTTTGCATTCGCATACAGTTTTCTTTATAGTAGCATTAGGTTTTATCGCAGCCAAAGCAAGATATGGCTTTCCTGTTTTTTTCATGCTACGATAACACTTGCCTCTTACAAAAACCAAATTCTGTCTCCTAAATATAAAAAAAAATAAAAAACATGTATTGAGAAATTGATCCTTTCAATAACAAACCTTTGAAACTGGGTCCCAAAAGAAGATGGATCAACATAGCTCTCAGTAAGAATTTTAAAACTTCGTTTAAATTGAGGAGTTGTAGTTGTTTTTAATTAATGTTATGATGAAATACTTGCTTCTGATATACGAGGTACTGTTGCTATGTCATTTGAAAAACCTACTATTGTGTAAACCACAATATCATCTCCGTTATTTAGCACATTTAGCGAAAGAGGAGAACATGGTGATCTTGGCGGAATAAGTTTAGGTCTTGACGTCGGTGAACTATTCATGACACTTTCGAAATCTACTGAAATAAGCAAAGTTAAGTGATGTATTTCAGCTTTAAATAAACTTAAAACAAAGGATAACCTTAGATAGAGATGGACTTCATTGACTTTTCAAAATACAAATTAAAACTTCTGATTATTTCTGACTAAAAAGTACTAATTAAAAAATAATAATTAACTCACAGTATATAAAAAAATATAATTATCATAACTTACCTTAAATTCATTAAGAATTGAGTCTATAACTTTTTATTTAATGTAGTCCTTGCCCCCTGAATAAAGAGAAGGCCTAGAAATGGGCAGGTGTCAAATTTTTTAAACTGGCAAAATCAGATTTTTAGTTTTATGCCTTTGTTGGTCGAAAGATGGCCCTAGATCTTTCCATTTTGACGTCAGGCAGACAGCGAAAGATCGGATGCTATTGCTTTTGTGTGTCACTCGTGAGTAAAAGCAAACTTATTTTCGTAAGTTAATATTTTTGTGACATTATAATAATATGTTTGTATTTTAAATTACAACGTATTTCGCTATTCTTGGTACATTATTTGGGTATCGAATCTTCAGTATGTTTAACTTGGATTATATCTAGATGGGAAGTGTTAATACCAAGGCTTATTGTGTATTTTGCCCAAAAATTTTTAAATATTTTTTCAGTGGTTAATAATTATTTCTAAGATCATTAATGGAAATATTAAGGATAGCTAATGGGGCTGACATGTGCTTTAACAAATTGTCCAACAAACAAACAGAATAAATCAGGGTTCCGAGGAAAAAGTAAACCGGACAAACATTTAAGCCAAAGAATATCGGTTTATGAACGAACAGTTAGTATTAATATTTCCTATTTATTTGATAATTTTCAAATAATTTGATATACATTCTGCTTTAGCTTTCTGTTTAAACTCCCTTAACAATTGTGCCGTCGCTTTGGTAGCTGGATATATTGTCCGTGTCGCAGAGGAACAAACGGAATGCAGTAATTGTTTGGACAAACTGAACCAAGCACGCTCTAACATACCTGTTTTAAGCTTAATTAGATTCCAAGATAATGGTGGTCTTCGCTATCCTACTCACTTTTTAATCCATGTATTTTCAGCAGTAGCAGATTTGGTAAAATGAGCGATAGTATATCTACCTCAAAAAGACACACTTAGCATTTTAAAACAAGCAATTTATCCTTTTTGCAGTGTCTTAAAATGCACTTGCAATAATTATGGCAAAATAGCTGATATATTATTAACAAAATACGCGATACCCCTTATAGACAACTTACAAAACACGTAACAGATAGAAAATAGTTTGTTAAGAAGTTTAAATAACAAAAAGTCAATAACAAGAAAATATTTGAAGATGTAGAAAAACAGAGGGAAACATGGTTTTGTTCAGCAGTAAACTAAAGCCTAAAATGTTTAGCATAGTGGTTATGTAAACTCAGTCTCAACTAATAACACTAGTCTTCATTTCGGATTAGATAAAAGATTTATCTAAAAATGTACCTGATATACCTGTTGAAAATTGCAATATTGTACCTGATTAGCCATATTATTGTGAATAGTCTTTAATTTTTCATTAAATAAAAGTATTACATTTTATATTCGTGAATTTGATGATTTTACCTCACATCTGCATTAATTGATGGTATAAAACTTCGAAAATCACAGTGGAATATTTAAAATTCCCGCCTAGATGGTCTCGATATAAAGTGGAAATCGCGCCACCTACTGAGTGTTTCGCGAGCGTGTAATAAATGTTTGCAGCCCCTTGTCGAAAAAAGATTTCTAGCAGAGAGAATTTAGATAGGGAGCGGCAAGTGGGGGTTGAATTGTCGCTCTGAAAACCACGTGATTGAAATAACAGGCCAGGTTGGTTTCCGGTATGATGCTTTTGTAACCTCCCTAAAGAGGCGGAGTTAAACAATAGACGTTAGAAGCGCCAAATTGGAAATTCGGCTCTCTGGCCTAAGCAAACTTGAACAGCCATATGTTTCATCTTAAAAGGTAATTATTTTGTTTGTTATTTTTAAATATTTCGTAATACTTATTTTAAAGATATTTCTTATTTAGGTGCTGTATACCGTTGTGTACAGTATACTTTCAAGAAGCTTAATGAACCAAAATTATTTTTGGATGCATTTGTAAATACTACATATTAGAGCAATATTAGTATGAAACCAAAGAAGCCCTCAAAGCTAATTAAGCGTTACGAAAGGGTTTCATGGAAAAGTCCAGAGTCTACGAAACTAATCTCTCTAAAGAAAAAGCCTGTAGAGGAAAATATTGAAAAGAAAAAATTGCAGAAGGAAAAGCTAGAATCTCCTCTGAAGAAAAACAAAATAAGTAAAGGATCTCCAACTAAGGAAAAAATTTCCACCATTCACATTCCAGAAATTAAAACAAATAACATCTCAAGCTCATCTCAAAGTACAATTCAAATTGACGATAATTCAATGTATAATATTTTAAATGGCGACCCAGATTTTGAACTTTTTCCACAATTTTTACCTTCGTGAAATTTCCCACTACAATATGTATTCCTAAAAAAAATGTTCATATTCATAATGATTGAGTGAAGAATCAGAATAGTGTTACAACGAAAAGATAAAGTGATATTTCAAATTTTACAATTTGTGTTATGTAAAGATTAATTTAAGCTAATTTTGTTTACATGATCAAATTTGTACTGTAAAACGACCTTAAAAAGAACGCATTAATTTGTTTTACAAATAATTACTATTATATTTATTTATTTTTCAAAACTGTGATGTTTCAAGTTGAATTGAAATAAAATAATGTAACAATTTTTTCGGAAATTCTGGTATTGCCATTAACCGCTTCTATGACTAGTCCTGATAAGGCTTTAAGTTTATCCATGTTGGCTCCAAACAACGCAACGAAACGATGACTGTTTCAACCACCCGAGCATCGCTGCCTCCCAAAGTATTGCTGCAGAGGATCTTTATTTAAGTGCTGCATCAACACTTATTTTGCACAATTTCTAAGAAGGAATTTAACGGCTGTAATTGCGAAAAAAATAATCTTACTATAACTAAAATAATAAATGTTTATTATAGCTGTACCAGTCATTCGTAGACCCTCAATTGTTGCTGCGCTCAAAAGCATTTTGTTCCTTTCGCTGTTGGCAAAATCTCCAGGCTGATTGGTAACATCTTTCTCCCAATCTACTTAATATTTCATGGTCTTTTTCTAGCCACTAAAATTAAAGAATGACATTTATTTTCTAGAAGCATCCAAAAAATGGTTTCATTTACCTTCAAGTTCAAACGTTCATCGTTTTCATAGAGAAACATCAGATAAAGTTTTTCGACCACATGCCTGAGCCCACCGTTGACATTTTGCGGGTTTCTTTTTTGCTGATGGAAACTTTATGAAAAAGACTCCGGGAACCATTAACCTGTCTATTAGTCGAGTTTTGTTTGGAACTACAAGACCCATATTTGCAGACAATTCGCTGAGGCATTTTTTAAGCCTTGGATAGTTTAATAAATTTGACTCGCCTATAAGATACAACCATTTAGTAACGTTATTAAAATTGAAAAAAAAATGAAATATATTTAAACGCAATGAATATTTACCTTTAGAAAATAAACCTTCCAATTCGTAAGCAAATTTGAATATATTTAAGAGAAAATTTAAATTCAATCGCTCGATAGAATGCAGATGAAAATGATCAAACGTTCTCTCTGCCGCTGCCAGATGGCGCTGCAGTTATCCGCGTAAAATCAAAAGAAAAGCAACCAATAAAAATCTAGGAGAAAACGGAGTTGACACGTAACAGGAAGTTAACCTGACCAGATAATCTCGACGCGACCGTGTGTTTGGGCGACATGCCTTTTTGTACTGTTAAAGGTAGGAGCTGAATTGACTTTCGTTAGCTTCAGTCGATTTGTATTTCGCTCCTACTGCCTTGTGTTTTAAGGTACTTTTTTCTTTTTTTACTACTTTACTCTCTTCCTTTCCTTTTTCCCACTTTTGCTCCTACCTCCCTTTTCATGGCACGGGGTGCCGGGCCCTCGGGCAAAGAATATAAAGCCCCAGGAATGGAAGGTGTAGCTCCGTCCAGTGGAACTTTTTCGCCTCTCGTTTTTAAAGAGAGACCGGGTTGCGTTAACCGTTTCCGGTTACTCTGATTTGCTTTGCCGCTAGTTTCTAGCTCGGCCAGAAGACGCGGCGAAAAATATCAATCCTTCCATTCCTGGGACTTTATATTCTTTGCCTCGGGTCACTCTCCAAAATTCAAACGCAAAAAAGGACAGGATAATGAGGAAGACTTAAAATCGGACAGCATGGAAGACGATTCACAAGATTGCGACTCTCAGCCTTTGCCCAGCCGATCTTACATAATTTCTGTGAAACAAACCCAACAATCAAAATCAGCTAACAGCGAAGCGCCCAGAAAGACCTCTCGAGATGTAAGCCTTAGGGAGCTGAGCCTACTTATTACAAAAGATATTGGAGACGTATTAAAAAGTAGCGATCTCTTTATCAAACCACCTTTTAAAATAAAATAATAAACACCTTAACAATGGCATAATGTTATGCCGAAACTATAGTCGGTTTTTAAATAAATAAACCTTTTACTTACGCATTTATTTCGTGTTTATTATTTTATTTTAATTATGCGCGTAAGGTGTTTCCAAAATATTCTTTTATATTCAAACCACCTAATAGCGATCAGGAAAAAAACTCTAACATCTCTCACTCGCCTTGGGAAGTTCCATGTCTTGGTTAAAAAAACAGGCTCACAATCGGCATTAGCGAATAAAGGAATTATTTAAAATGTTGATACCAATTTAGTAATAGAAGACATCTACCAAGATCTACTGGAGAGCGGCTACCTTATCACAAATGTTAAGCGGCTTGGAGAAAAAGTCGTACTATACTGCTGGAATTCTCATCCCCACCACCTACTTCCATTAAATTATTTTTTCGTCGCTTTCAGATAGCGAAATATGAACGCAGACCAATCCAATGTTTTAAATGCCGCCGATTTGGCCACTTCAGCATCCAGTGTCCAAGAACATCCCCGACATGCGATAACTGTGGTAAACAACACGAACCGATGGAACAATGCCAACAGCCAGCGCAGTGTATCAACTGCAAAAGCCCTCAACCAGCCTCCTTCAGAGATTGCCCAGCCAAAAAAAAGGAACTCCAAATACTACGAATACAAGCTGAGAACAATTCTTCTAAAAGGGAAGCAAGCAAAACACTCCCAGGAGGCGGCCGAAACCCTCGTGTCCTACTACGCCTCATTGTACTGCAACCAAAGTCTTACGCCACAAAACAATACTTACAGATCTCCAACTATCCGTAACCAGCAGCCCTTTAACAACATCTTTGCATGGTGCGAATTCCTAGATGCCTGGGAGTCTTTGCGGGATACTGCACCTGGGAAAGATGACATTACAAACTTTATATAACGACCGTTCGTCTTTAGGTAAAATTTAAGACTAAATCGTGCCGAATTTGGAAGAAATTCAAATTTTACCAACCCCGCGCGATAAATTGACGAGACCTTCAGCTCGTCGCCGTTATATCGAAATTTATTGGATTCGGGATTGCCCAACTGCTAGGTTGTGAGAGTGAGTTGGAAAAAGGAGCGGAGAACAATTGCAATTGTAATTTACTTTTTATTTATCCCAAAGTTCATTTAGTTAATTTGGACAGTGTTGGAAATGAGAGAAAGAAAAATCACCGTCAGCGGGACGGTACTTAACTAACTTAGTACTAAATTACCATAAATTGATATTGGACCATCCAACGTAAATAATTTTCATTCTTACAGGTTTTTTTGACGTTTTCAACTCTAGAAGGCTTACACTCACAACAGTCTTTCAAAAAGTTCACACAATCACTCTTACACACATGCAATAAGTTCAAACAATGTTCAAACACTCGCGCTTCCACGTACATACATTCGAAGTAATTACACAAAATTAAACTTTTTTGTCCGACCGAAGACTGAATTTAACCGGAAACTTAAAATAACACCGAAACGAAGTTATCCCATAACTTCTACGACACCAGGACCCCGTCCTGCAGAGATTCGTCTCACACACCGAGACTCGTAAAAATGAATGATCTTTCAGAGTTGTTCTAGCATTTTATAGTAGAATAACTTGTTTTTTAACCATAGTCTGACTAACG
This sequence comes from Leiobunum rupestre, assembly GCF_980474605.1. Classification (NCBI taxonomy): domain Eukaryota; kingdom Metazoa; phylum Arthropoda; class Arachnida; order Opiliones; family Sclerosomatidae; genus Leiobunum; species Leiobunum rupestre. The sequence continues at coordinate 8,068,492 of NC_143387.1, read as the reverse complement.
AAAAAGTATAAAAATCTAAACTTGGCACGATAGGGATTGAACTTTATCCCGCCGCGGTTAACATATGCAGTTTTTTAATACTAGAGGGCCACACTGTTTCATCTCTTAATAATTTTCGCGGCAATTTGAATTGGTACTATGGTGTTGAAAGAAAAAGGTTCATAATTTTGAGAAAAAATACAAGAATTTTATGAAATTATTTTCCAAAACTGTTATAATCGTTATACTTATCCTTAAAAACCTTCCAAACGCATTTCTACGCTTGCTACTTTCATTTTGCAATGAATGTTGGTCCTCGGCCACCTATCCTCCGAACTGGAATAACGCACTAATACTTCCATTTGCAAAACCCGGCAAAAATTCACAGGAAGCCAGTTGGTTTCGCCCCATCGTTCCTCAATTTTCATTGAAGAAGTTTTTCGGCAAGATGGTGGAAGGCCGCTTTCGCCATCTGCTGGAATCTGACTTGCGACTCTTGAACGACCAAACAGGATTCCGGAAAAACAGAACGCCTTTAGAACACCCTATTCGGATTAAGAACGCCGCTGAAGTCTCCATGAGCAACAAACACTATATGGCAGTGGCTTTTTTGGATCTTAAGGATGCGTTCGGAAGCATCTCTACGACACAGATATGCCGCCTTCTGGAAAGTCATGGATACACTGGTCACCTATACAATTGGATCAATAATCTACTCTCGGTTCGAACAGCACAAGTCCTACTCAACGGCACTCTCTCCCACCCCGAAGCCTTTAACACGGGTCTCCCACAAGGAAATCCGTTAAGTCCACTACTTTTTAACTACGCTATTGATGATATATCCGAAAATCTCCCGACGAGTACCTCTAAAGGGCTACATGCTTATGATATCGCAATCTGGTCGACCAACTCCCGTCTCCCTGATCTCCAAAGAGAGATCCAGATGGCGCTAAATATGGTGGCATTCTACATGGAGGCCTGGGATTTACAGCTACAGTATTCTAAAAGCACTTATCTTGTAATCACTAGGAAGCGACGGAAGCCCCACGACATGCAGTTACATATCGATGGTACAATAATTCAGGAGGTACCCTACTGCCGCTATCTTGGCGTCATATTTGACAACCGACTATCTTGGAACAAACATGTGGAACAGACATTGGTCCAATGTAAAAAGAGGCTCAATCTCTTAAAGGCAATAGCCGGACAAACATGGGGAGCCACCCATAAAGCTCTAATGACTATTTATCTCCAGTTCATTCGGCCAAACCTCGAATACGGGTCTCTTCTGTTTTCAACCACCAGCGCCAAAAATCTTCACTGTCTGCAAGTAGTACAAAATACAGCTCTGAGGATTATATTGGGCGTTCCATCATCAACCCCAATCACGTATACTTTCCACAGGCAAGAATCCTGCAATACAGGAAATCTATCTCCCTCGACTCCCACTTATTCACAGACAACCATTGCCAAATAGACTTCTACATCTGCAACACTTACTACATCCCTACATGCCACAAATAACTCATCCCCAGGCGATGGCTGTTGAGTCAGTGAACACGCTACCTTGGGAGTCAGTGACTCTGGCAGATAGAATACTGGCCAATTGGCTGAAGACTGCCAAATCAACAGTTTCTAGAGCACAACTCTACCAAGAGTTTCATCATACCCTGGACTAGCTGAAGTGTCGACCAGCTACAAGCACTGTATTTACAGATGCATCCCTGGCCAACAATAACGGACCGAGCGGCATTGGCATTTGGAGTCACGATTTTAAAATCGCCACGGGCGTTCTGATTAACGCTGGTCATGATATTTACCAACTTGAACTACTAGCAATACAACATGCGTTCACCTTACTGCCACCAACCAGCAGAAATATTATTGTCTGTACAGACTCTCTATGTGCCTTAAGGGAAATCCTAGCCAGAACCACGGCCGACTGGCTAACCTGCAGTATCAAGAGGATAATGATGGACAAGCACAATATTTCATTACTGTGGTGACCATCTCATTGTGGAATTGACGGCAACGAAGCGGCGGATACACTAGCCAATCAGGCTGCGACCTCAACAGCCTTCGATGAAACCTTGTTCCTCTTGTTCTCCAAATCTACTCTACAACGATTATATAAATGTGAATTTCGAGAAATCTATTCGACAGCCTGGTGCTTTTCGCCCGAAACTCAGCTCCAACCTCTTCGTCAAGACTTTTTACCACTCCAGTACACTGTTATTGGAAAAGGTGTAATAATGAACCATTTGAGGTTCAAAGCCATGCAACCCATTATGCACCTTCAAAGGTTAAAAATTCAACCTTTTCTTAATGGTTCTATTTAGTACCTTTAAAATGAGGTTCAATTTTCTACCCGAAAGAGATTCAATTTTGTACCCGAAAAAGGTTCAATTTTGTACCCGAAAAAGGTTCAATTTTATACCCGAAAAAGGTTCAATTTGGTACCCGAAAGAGGTTCAATTTGGTACCCGAAAGAGGTTCAATTTTGTACCCGAAAGAGGTTCAATTTTGTACCCGAAAAAGGTTCAATTTTGTACCCGAAAAAGGTTCAATTTGGTACCCGAAAAAGGTTCAATTTTGTACCCGAAAAAGGTTCAATTTTCTACCCGAAAAAGGTTCAATTTGGTACCCGAAAGAGGTTCAATTTGGTACCCGAAAGAGGTTCAATTTGGTACCCGAAAGAGGTTCAATTTGGTACCCGAAAGAGGTTCAATTTGGTACCCGAAAGTGGTACTAATACCTACCTGTTGAAGGTTCAATTAACTACCTTTTGGCGGTTCAGACTTCCCCATTGAAGCTTTACTTTTGTAGCTGTAGGTGGTTCGTATACTGACCCTGATCAGGTGCAAATACTTTCCTTTACGTATAACAATAAAAATTTCGGAAATAAACTACGATCTAGTGTTTGATATCTCCCATTTATTGAACCTTTTAAGACATTTAAACTATATGAGCACTACACTTTCTTTAACATGAAGGCATAGACAAAGCATTTAGAATAGTTTGAAACAATGTTGGCATACGTTTTGGCTGGTCGATTTTTAAAACAACTATTTGCAAAAACTCTAAAGCTCTTTTGACTTTTTTTTCATATTCTAAATTAAAGATATAATATGTAGCAAAGTTAACAGTAATTCCGTGTACTATGCTACTACATGGCACTCGCTCAGGTCCAATTGAAACAGCTACTGGCTTCGAAAAAAATGAATCAGGCTTCGTTCTAACCAATGGAGTAGCTGATGCTTTTTCCTATATCGTAAAATTAAATTTCCTGCAATTAGTAATCAGTAATATCATGGTAACATAATTCATTTCTTAATATGACATACCGTTTCAGAAACCCAGCTTTCTATGTCTTCATTAAAAAGATACGGTAAAGCTATCATAGATGCCGAAATTATTGTGTCTAGGTGCAATAAAATTGTAATTTAATTGAAAACACGTCACTAATAAAGATAAAATACCCTTAATTTTTTCGCAATTCGATCCATCACAATAGTTTTCCAGTTTTTTCATAAATTCCTTTCGTTTTGTTTTTTTTTGATACAAGTGCTAATATTTTTTCATGGTAAATTTCGGCAAAATTATAAACAATTTTTTCCACTTCACTAGTTAAAATTACTCTTCGGTTCAATTCTTTGAAAACCTGAAATATCCGGAATTTAATGTTAGATTTAAATATATATGGAATGTCATTTCTTAAGTACCTGTTTCTCACAAAACAACGGTGGGAACTGATTTAAAATTTCCGAAATCGACACTGATTCATTAGAAGTCAAACTTTCTCTATATTTCGTCGTAACCGACATTTTTGAATCTATGATGATTAGGTCCGGTTCGGTTTTACTCCACTCCTTTTGGAGCTGCGAAATGTGGACTTTGACGCTTTTTTCGTCTTCTCCTCCGTAGTCACCTTCTTGCACAGTCTAGAGTAAAATTGATAACTTTAGTAGAAAAAAAGAATATTTTACTGAAATTCCATAATATACACACCCTACGACGTTTTTTTCTCGTCTGAGTGTCAATCTCGTCACCCGCTGCAGGCTGTTCTTCAACCGCATAGTTTTTCCTTTTATTTTTAGTGGCTGAGGCACCATAGATTGTTTTTGCTTTGGCAACATCTTCGTCTTTGGTTAAGGGATATCTTTCATGCTTAAATTTGTTTTTTAAAGATTGCCACCATGTAGTCTGTAAAAAATGATTTTAAGGAAATCACGATAATCGGAACTATACACATCCTAATAATTTATTCTTGAGGGGTCGGACATTTACCAAAACCCCGTACACTTTGTCTAAAATCGCAAAATCTTTTAACTCTCTCTATGGTAAATTAGCATTGAAATCACAAAATCACTTCAAAAATAATGATAAAATCGCCAAAATCTCTACGAAATCCCGAAATCCCGTACAAAATAATGGCAAGTGTCAGACCCCTCGTTTATTCTTACATATGCTTTTGGTAGTGGGAGTAAATTACCGTACTCATCTCGATCACTAAAAAACTTGTGTTTTAATACCAGTCTTTTTACACATTCAATGTACTGGTCGTGAGTTGGATACCTATAATAAAGAAGTTAATTCAAATTAAATTTATCATAGTTCATTAACATTAAACAAAAATAAAAATAACGCACTTCGTATAACGCGACAAGTCTTCGTATAGAGTTTTCAAGATTTTTCATCTATTTTTACGAATTAACACGTCTTCATCTTTTTTAATAATCATACTTTCGACAACTGGACTAAACCTTGGCACTGTGTAAACAAGGGGAAACGATGGACTTTCCAGCTGACTTGAGCTAAAAGAAAAAAATACTATATAACATGTTTCCCGTATTAATTTATTTCCATATTATATAACACACCTGCTAGGTTCCTCAAGCGATTCTGCAGTTCCACATTCATATGTACTCAGTTCATTCAAATTACTATCAGCTGTCTGGCCATTTTCCGGAAATTGAGGTTGAACTGTAACTTTGATTCGTGAACCATCTTCCGGTAACTCGCTTTCCATATCAAGCCAATCATCGTACCTAATTTTATAAACTTGCAACAAAAGTCTTTCTTTTGAGCAACTAATCGTGAATGTATTTAAAATTTTCTTTATCAGGTCTTCATAAGTGTCATTTTCTTGAATTTTCAAAAGTTTTTTGAGAACCCGTAGGTAACGTGAAACTCCGGCATCTATATAAAATGCAATAATTAAGTTAGTCCGGAAAAAGATAAATATTTTCTAACACAAAGAAATATTTTATATCCTAAACTATAGATTTTTTTTAAAATAAACTGTTGTGAATAAGGACAAATTTTAGAAGACTTATGCAACATCTTTATTGGAAAAAAATCTTTAAAATTTGACGGAATAGGCCTTTTTTAAATTCACAATTAAGTTTATAACTAGAAATATTTCTCATTATTACATAAAACTAGTTGGAAACATATTAGCTTTAATATTATATTGATTTTCTTATGACTCTGTTTATTAAAACTAAATGCGAGATTTAAAATGCTTTAAATTTGGTTAAAGAATGACGTAGTGGAATATATAGTTTTCCATTTTTAAGATACATTTCTAAAGCATAGAATCCATTTCTTTCATAGCCAGGCTCAATTATTTTCCATTCTTTTGCATCGTAAACTTCAAATGAGTTATAGTGGATATTAAACCGATTTGCAATATACATTCTTCCACATAAAAGCCATTTTTCACAACATTGTATAATATTAGTAATTTTTAAAAAAAGTAGAATATTTTCACTGTACAGTAAATCAATTACCACAATTGTATCTTTTTGATATTTAATCCCCTGAAGCTGAAGCGATGGTGATTGATAAATTTCGTTAACTGTTTTTGGTGGATAATTAGTTTGAATGTATATCTTTATATTTTCAAGTAGAGGTTTCGGTAATATTGATATTTTAATTAAAGTAGATTTTCCTTCGTCAACGCAATCCGGTATTAAACCTTTTTCTCCGCTTAATTCATAACATTGAAGGTATTGGTGTCGCTTTGCTGCGGTTTTGGGAACGTTTATAAAATTCCTACATCGCCTAATAATCTCTTTAAAATACTGGTGCTTTGCCTCGTATCTCATACACCACAATTTTATTAACGGTCCAAACTCTAACATTAGGCGTGGATAATGAATTAAGTAATGCAGTTTCGGAATGAATATTTTTAATTAAATTTTATAATCAATTTATTTTAGTTGTTAATTACACAATTTAAAAATGAAATTTAGTTTTCACGGGTAGGTGCTAGAGAAATTTTATAGTTGTCGAGCAAAATGAAAAACCTAAAACTGTTACCGACCAAATTATACTCGGAATATTTCAAAATTATTTTAAGGAAAATACTGGTCGATCAATTTGTAACACCCTGTATTTTTTAGAGAAATCTTAACTTAAGAACAAAATATGTAAAAGCAACATACCTGAAATGTTTTCGAATTTGGGGAAAAAATCAGTAGCCCGTGTATGCTCTGAACAAAACTAAGAGGTATTAAATCGTGGCAGAGTTGCCAGAAAACTTTTAAGAATCTCGCCCAAACTATTTGAAAAACCAGCCCAATTTCCGCCCAAACCAAAATCTTGGATTTCTCACTTCCAAGTGAGAATGTTTCCTAGCAAAAGCTTACCTCCTTATTCCAAGCTAAAATAATTAGATACACGCTCAAGAATCAACGTTTTATATACAACAAGTTAATTATTATAAATCATACCGATTTTATTGATATAAAAAATATCGTATTTATTAAACATTCACAGTGGAACAATTTTAATTTAATCGGAGTCGTCTTCAGTAAAATCGGTTGGTCATCCTTGGCCGTTACGAATATCTCCATATTTTTCAGTCACACCATCGTCTGCTGTCTTGGTTCCTGTAAATTTTCGATATTTAAAATAAAAAGATAACGAATGAGGTTATAACGAATATGAAAGTTGTTTTATTATGAAATGAATTGTACCTTTGTTAAACCTTCTGGCTATGCACCAGGTTCTTATACCGTCTAATTTCATAATTACATTTTCAAAGTCACGTTTTTTTTTTCTTGTCGCATTTTTCCTTTATAATTGTCTCTTCGTGTTCCATTTCAATTTTTTTTCTTTTCAATTTATCTTTTTCAGTTTGTTTTTCGGCTTCAGCTAATAGTACTACAACATTTAAAAATAAATATAATTAATCTTCGCGACAGGCCAAGTCCTAGAAAACCAAAATCTTCTAGAGTAAAATTGTGATACGTTTTAAGGACTTATTTTCCTCCTTTAATTTTATAAATTGTACATATTCATTTAAGTAAGTCGGTCTCATTGCGCCTTCGTCGGTTTGAGATGCTATAAGGGTGAGACGAATGTATGATTTTTACTAATTTAGTAACACAATACCATAAATTATTTTAATTCAAAGATAATTACCACAATCTGAAGTTTCGACTTTTCTCTGCAATTTTAATGGTTCAATATACGTAAGAAGTTCTAGCGATGTATTTTCAGTTGTATCATGGTTTTCCCGCTTATAAATAGGAACATCCAACGACGCCGTTTCTGTATCCGAAATACTCTGTATTTTAATGGTGAAATAAACAAAAGCCCATTAAATATTTACTAATAAAAATGTCTAGGTTATAAAATTTTATAAACGCATTAATATTTAAATTATATATTTATATTAAAATTATCTAAGTATAGAGAGACACGATATTAAATGACTAAAAGAAAAATATTTATTTGTAAGTAGTGTCTTGAAAGGGAGCCTCGGTCCGAAAGCTCACCGATTTTAAATATTTAAAAGAAAATATTGTCATGTATATACTATATTTTATTATTTAATAATTATAACTAATAAGAATATGAATAAATATAGTAGGTTTAACACTTTAAAGTATCTTAACCATATCAAACCATTTTTTGAATATTTGTATTACAGCTGTATCTAAAATATAGACCAATACTTAGAGCCACAAACGTTGAAAGAATCGTTTATGCGCGTTGCGGATTCACTCTTGCCAATAATTTCTTGTAATGTGAGGGGAGGGGAGAGGGGGCGAAGAAGAAAAAGGGTGCAAGAACACTCCACATATTTTCAACCCCTTGACCCGTTGTGTTTTTCGGTACTGTCCATCGTCGCGACCGGTTTTTTGGGAAGAAAGGAACGTATTTTTCCGGCCCCTTGGGCCATTTCCTTAAAATATAAAGCAGGGGGCAGCGTTGCCAACCATACAATAAAAATCGTATTTGTACAATAAACGTACAATAGTTCGAAATTTTGAATAAAATAATTTTTTCGTTACAAACCTGAGCAAGGGGTCGGAAATTGGCCAAAATCCCGAACACTTTGATTAAAATCGCAAAATCTTTTAAATCTTGCTATGGTAAATTAAAATTTAAATGCCAAAAATAACAAAAAGTAATGATACAATCCCAAAATCTTTACGAAATATCTCGTTTCTATCGGGCCCGTTAAAGCGGGCGATAAATTTAGCAAAAATACGATAAGTGTAAACCCCTGGTAACTTCGGAACTTAATTTTATTCAATTTTGAACTATTTTTAAACTATTCCAAAATTGTAATCCCATCATAGTTCATACTGGAACCACCCTGCAATGTGAACCTTTTAAGGTTCATATATGAACTACTTTCGATAGTGAACCGTCTAGGGTGCTAATTTGAACCAATGTTGAACCAGAAATGGTTCAAATTTTAACTTCTCTGAACCTGTTATAAAATTGGAACTGATAATGGTTCATTCTTGAACCATCACTGTAATTTTAACCTTTTAGGGTTAAATATTGAACCTTTTTCGACATTGAACCTTCTATGGTACTAAGTTGAACCACTATTGAACCTTTTCAATTAACAGTGTAGCTACCTGCCAGGAAAAGAGAAGTAACTGCGTCTTACTACACCTATTTCTTTGCCGTCGCTTTCCCTCTTGACAACGGATACACAGATTCTACGACAAGACAACCTCTCCCTTATGCACCACTTTCCAGGTAGTTGAAGACATCGATCATATCGTAGTCCACTGTCCAAAGTTCCTACCCCTCCACAAAGCCATATAACGCAGCTTACAGATTACAGAAAACTATACTACATCTCACATCCGACACGCAATATACTCTGGGAACCTGCCTCTAATAACATCTCTCCTGGATGTCTTGAAACTATATTGTGTTATAAATAAGAGGTATCCCTTCAATAAATGACTTATTATAAATTTACCTATACAGATGCAGTGCAAAACGCTATCTCCGAATGCGATACTACCAAGCCGTAGATCACAACAATCAGCAAACCGCCTAAATCGAAAGTTCTAATACCACTAGATCTTACGATTGCATTTCCGGGCAACACCTACGGCCGTCTTTCGGGCAAACAGGCTTTAATGGAAATGGGGATTCACATTGCGGCAGGGGTTATAGATTCCGACTTCCGTGGCAATATAGCAGTCATTCTCTACAATCTCTCTGCGGCTACCATCCATATTGGTCAACACCAAGCTATCGCCCAACTCATCTGCACAACGATGCCGGAAAACCTCGAAATATCAGAAGTCGCCTCATTGGACCCAACCGAAAGAGATGATCAAGGTTTCGGCTCCTCTGGAATATAACTACCCAATCGCGATCTATTATTAAAATCAATATTCAATCCTGAAAATGTATAACTAGATATTCCAATACTGCCTACATTTTTTTTGTACTATTTATGTAACTTTGCAAAGCTTGAACATACTGTGGGTGAGAGGACTATTTTGTCCCACACACCGTCACCGAAATAAAAAAAAGGTAGGAGCTACCTCTCCCTATCTAAATTATCTCTGTTTCTAGCAGAGGTGGGCAAACATTGTGAGCGTTCATTTTTGAAAATCCTCTCGAAACGAGTGAGCACTTCAAATACGAAGGTCGGTTGGTCTTGTTAAGCGAGAAAGAGAAATTGAGCCAGCTCAGGGTGATCGCCGATTAGTTCGCTCAGTCAGTGATTTTTCACGGCGCGGTGAGCGAGATCGGACGATCGACGCCCTAGCCTGCTCAATTTTAAGCGCTGTTTCCCCTAGTGGCGGGATAATTCGGTCACTAGAAAGTGCTGACGGTGGGCTGAGTGAGATCGCGCCGAGAGAAGCGGTAGTTTTTTAACATTGGAATTTATCATCCCACTGAACAACGGTGTAGACTGTTTCCCGGAATACGCTCAAAGCGCTGTGAGAAAAAAAGTTTCATTTCTTATAAAATTATTTCGGAAAAAAGTGCATTGAATAAAAAAATCGTCAATAAAATATTATTTGTATATTTTTTTCTCACCGGAAAAAAGACTATCCCGTCGCTCAGTGGGTTGAGAAATTCCAATGTTAAAAAACTACCGCTTCTCTCGGCGCGATCTCACTCAGCCCACCGTCAGCGCTTTCTAGTGAACGAATTATCCCACCGCTGGAGGACGAGGCGCTTCAAATTGAGCAGGCTAGCGTGTCGATCAGCCGATTTAGCTCAACGCACCGTGAACGATCAGTGACTGAGAGAATTTCACGGCGCTCGGCCTGAGCTGGTTCAGTTTAAGAGAGAGAAAATAGCATCGCCAGTATTGAGCCCTTGCTTACTTGATCACTCAAATTAAAAAGGTCTGAATTTGCTCACAATTTTTACCCACCTCTGGTTTCTAGGCCTTCTCTTAATCCAGGGGGCAATTATGTAGTAAACTAGCATGTGAATTTCTCATTGCGAGACTAAGCCTAGTCGACGAGGAAAACAGATGTTCCGTCCAAGGGCTGGGTGGCCGGATAATATTTTTAAATTGCAGCCCCCCAACTAATGACAAGGGTCTATTCTAAAGGAAATAATTTCGAAAAATCAAAAGTACGAAGACTTGGATTTGGAAAACATTGTCTTTCAGGTAAAACAAATTATTGAAATATTAAGATTTAATTATAATTTCAGAGATCGCTTACCCCAAAATTAATAAAAGCTAACTATAAAATTTCAGAGATCTTTTACCCTAAGCAACGCAAATCTTAAAAACCATTTTGGCTTAATGTCAGTCCCGGACAAAAGTTTCTGGACACTTTGTTTTTCAAATGTTTCAAAAACCGTTCACAGTAGAAAGACAATTAATACCTTTTTGGAAAGGTTAAAGAACGGAGACAGTTTTGGCTGTGTTAAATTTTTAAAATGTTAGGAATTATTTAACCAAGGCTTAAAAAATAAAACATCGCTATTTCCACCAATTGAAATTCTCCAATTTCGTGCAGAAACGTCATTCGACGCGCCGAATTATTTCCATTCCAGAACCGGTTTCGTTTTCCAAATCGGACAAGTGGTTCCGGACATATTGAGGGAAAACCAAAACCAAAAAACGAATTTTTAAAGCTTAATCAAAATTAATTTAAAATTTTAGGTCAGTTTTAGTTGGCAGCGAGGAATCGGCCGACAACTCGGTTACACGACTTTTTACAATTTTTGACGGTGATTTTTTTAAATATCTTCGTAGATTTTTCGATATTTTAGGATATTGAATTCATATTTTATAGTTTTGTCAGCTTTTAAGAAATAGTAACGAGATATTTTATCGCCGTTTTTGACGTTTATAATTAGTTTCGGGGTAATCAGGGGGCGTTTTTAAGCATTTTTAATTAGTTTCGGGGTAATATTTCGGTGTTGTTTTAGCATTTTTCATAAATTTCGGGGTAATATGTCGGGGTCTTTTCGAGTTTCAGATATGTTTTGAACTATTACATCGACGTTCAATTAATTTTGGGTTAATATGGCGAAGTTTTTTGACATTTTTAATTAGATTTTGTGTAATATGTCGGCGTTTATTGGAGTTTTCAATTAGTTTCGGATTAATATGTCGGCGTTTTTTGGCGATTTTATTTAGTTTCGGAGTAATATTTTCGGGTCTGTTGGCGTGTTGAATCAGTTTCGAGCTATTATATGTGAGTTTTTGACATTTTCAATTAGTTTACGGGTTATGTGTCTGGGTTTTTTGACATTTTAAATTAGTTTCGCATTTATGTGTCTGGATTTTTTGACGTTTTAAATTAGTTTCGGGGTTGTCTATTAGTGTTTTTCGACGTTTTAAATTAGTTTCGGTGTATACAATAGTTCTCGCAAATAAATGTTCGGTGTTATGTATAGGTTTGGTGTATATTTAGTTTGCTTGGTCGGTATTTTAATAGTTATTCGGTATTGCATTGCTATTTCAGGAAAGTTAAGTAAATTACGCGTTACATTATTGCATGTTCCCGTTTATTTTCAGGGAGTTTAACGTCACGTCGTTCTTATTAAATAACGCTAAGCTCCGGCAGCTAACACGTACAATCTTATTAAAAATTAAATTCAGAAAATTAAATTTGAAAATAGTTTTAGTAGAAGGGTCGTATACGAAGAGCAGGGCAGGGGAAGGCTCATTTCACTAAACATATCTTGATCGCACTCCTGTAAAAGGGCAGTTTTTTGCGAAACTCTGCTCAACTTTTTAGGAGAACAATTATGCAAATAAAGTTTACAGACTAAATCGGGCTAAAGTTTTGTTCAAAGTTGCGCAAATGAGCCATTCAAAACCGGGCATCTCCTACCAGATGTGCACGAATTTCGAATACCTAATGAAACTTCGGGCAAACTTTGGTCGATTTAGTGGACAAATTTCGATGGAAGCGAGCAAATTTCGCACGGCGTATAATTAAATGCGTAAATTTCAAACGGGGTGTGCAGATTGGTCAAGTTAAAAATGAATTTCTGGGAAGTTGGTAGGTTGCGTTCAAACTTGCAATACCAAATTTTAATTTTTGCACACTTTACAGAAATTGTGCAAATTACCTTTGTGCGATTTTTCTAACATTGTAAGCGGATTATTATGATTATTATATTGTTCGCCACGAACAGAGTTGGGCATATTCACTTCACAGAATTTGAGGGACCAAATTAAAGTTGACCGATATTAGACCGAAATTGCAAAACAATCCCCAGTAGCCCTTTTTTTCAAGCTTAAAATGTTGGTTCGGGTTAGAGGCTCACGGTTTTTTTCGTGACGTAAATTGAATTCAAGCCTCTTTTCCGGTAGTCGGCCCAACTCCACTTACACTTGCTTAGTTTCATAATTGTTATCTCTAACTAAGATCATTGAGACGCGGACTCCGATACGAAACATTGCCGCCACCTTGACTAACCAACTATTGAAAACGTTGAAGTCGCTTTAAGTCAGGGTCTCGCTTTCTGCCTTCTTCGAGTTGGTGCATTTTGGAATTAGACTTTTCAGAGTCGATAACCAAACCTTTTTAGAATGTTAGTCGACCAACTAGCATTTTAATGTCAAACTTTAGGAGTTGACGATCTACCGCTTTCTAAAATTTGTTTTGTCTGTGTTATAATTGTGATATCTATTATTTCTCTTCAAACGATGGTTTGTTAAAAATGATAATGTATAAAATTTCACGCTTCGATGTAGTTTTCTTGAGCATTCCAGGTTAACAAAAATTTGGTTAAACCTTTACCCCTTTCGAAATCAAGTGGCCAAGCACACTGCGGCTATTTTTAAATCGCTCTATTCTAAATACGTAGAATAAAAATATATTAAATAAAATAAATATAAAGTTAAAACTAATTTTTGGAGCGTAACGAGCGAAACTCCTCTATCAAGGCACTCTTATGGCGTGTTTTTCCCTAATAACTCAACAACTACAACTCTGAATGACATGGAAGTTTAAACATAGTAGGCTACCAGACGGTGGTTTATGTTAAAACAGATCCAAAATTGAGTATGTCGTTTTTAAATATTCAATAGAACCATTCGTCGCCTGAAAGCAAAAAAAACGTAGCTTTATACTAATTATAGTTACAGTTCCGCGTTTTTGCTTTCAGGTGACGCATTTCCTTTCCTTCGAAATTAGCGCGCACTGTAATCACGTGTTTTGAATCTAAAGCGCGCGCTAGCTCAACGCGCGAAATCATCAGCGCGTGATTTAACATTTTATTTATTGAAAAGTGTTAAGCCTAACAACCTCTTTCCTGACTTTTCTTGATTGAATAAAAAGGATAATTGGTAATTTTTTCAATCAATTCGCAAATTCGTAAACCTAAACCACCGTGGCTTTGTGGGTGAATCGACACCAAAATGGCGAATTCAATAATAGCGTCGATAACTCGAGAGATGGAAGACCATCAGAACTTTCACCAAATGATCGGCGACGCCTGGCAAGGACTTCCAGAGACAACCCATTTCTGACTGATAGACAGTTGAAGCTTTATCTTGATCTCGATGTTTCAGTACGATCGGTTTGCCGTTCCCTAGTGAAAGATAACTTGCATGGTAGAATAGCTGTTAAAAAAGATAAACTATCTTTTGCAAACATTGAAGGTCGTTCCAATTTTGCAAATGATCATTTAGAATGGCAACTAGAAGATTGGGAAAACGTAGTTTTCACGGACGAAAAGGTTTTTGTTGTCGGTCACAACGGACAGGTTAGATATTAAATAAATAATAATTTATAGTTTATTTTATTTTCAACGCTTCTTTATTCCCAGATTTGGGTTAGGCGACCAATTGGTGAGCGCTTTGAACGGCTTTATATTAAAGAAGTTCAAAGAAGCGGAAGATTTTCAGTGAACGTTCACGGTTGGATGTCGGCTGCGAATTCGGGGGACCTCATTAGAAATGAAGGGCGGTTGACTGGGCAACGTTATTCGGACCTTGTAGAGTACACCATCATGCCCAGCGTGTTAAATCGTTTTCTTGACCGGAATTTTAAATTCATGCACGATAGGTCGGCCATTCACATGTCGAGCGTATCTATGGCGACTGTGAATCGTCTGATGGACGTTCATGGATTTCAAGTAATTTTTGGAGAATTAATTAGGAACTCTTAACGCGTGACTTGAAGATTGCATTTTTCTACCAGAATATTGATTGGCCCTCAAAAGGCGCAGATATGAATCCAATAGAAAACGTTTGGGCAGAAATGGTCAAAATCGTTGATCTTTCTAACGTCCGCAATCAATATCAGCTTTGGCAAGCTGTTTCGAATGCTTGGGACCAACTAAAGACAAATGCGAGCCTTTGGCGAAAATTGCATGAATCAATGACGACCAGAATTGAAAGAGTGCATGAAAATCAAAGCTACTGGTTTAATATTAAAAGTAGGTAGAAATTGTCACTTGAGAAACAGGATGTGGCGTAGGGGAGGCGGAGGCGCAGAGGGGGCGTTGAGTTTTCAAAACAGCGGAGGGGCTAGAGAGTTTTTCAATACATCTCCAAATCGTAGTCGGAAACTGTTCCGGATATATTTGCAAGTTGTTCTGACAGGCAACCCGGTTTATCTACATCTTAAACTGTATGTTAGAAGGTAGCGATTGTACCGGACCGGAAATTGGGAGTTCCGGCTAACCACCTGACGTGCAAGCACTACCGGATATTGAGATTCTGGTAGTTCGGTATAAAAAGATTGTAAACGTGAAGACCGTGTAAATTACGAATTAAGAAATAAATATCATTTTAATATGCAAATTCGATTTAAATTTGAACCGCTGATTTCCCGTTATTATTTTCCTAGGGAGGGTTCCCTCTCCGAAATACGTCATGTACCCAAAATTCGTTCGCAAGATCTTTCTTTTTAGGGAAATCTCTATGGGAGTTTAACATTACAATAAAGCTAATAGGTCCAGTTTAGGGTACTTTTGGTCCGAAATAGGGTACATAGGGGAGATAACGGTGACTTTGGTCGTTTCAAGGGTACTTTTGGTCAATTTTGGTCCATTTTTGGGTACATCAGTAAAGCAGTTGGAAAAACGAAGAGCCGTAATTTTTACATTCATCCACCCCAATATCTATAATTCCAAGCAATGCTTTTTACCTCTCCGAGGGGACAAAGTCCCCTAGGAGGGGTTATACAATCACCGTGTCTGTCCGTTTGTCTGTGTGTCTATCCGTGCAAAGGTTAATCATTGCGTACGCAATGTCTCAAAATCTCTGCGTTCGCAATTTTTCGTAGTGTTGGCAAAACCACCGTGTGACGGTGAGCGTTAACGAATTATTTTGCGGTTTGGTTTGGATGGTTGTTTTTTCGCTCACCGTCGTGACGGTTTGGTGTATTACGTTTTTATATTGTTTATGTGTAGGATGTGAATGTTGAGTTCGTGTTATGACGGTTGTAAGTGTTGTGTTTGTGTTTGTGTTTTGATGGTTGTGCATGTTGAGTTCGTGTTATGTCGGTTGTGGGTGTAGAGATGGTGTAGGTCTGTGTTATGATGGTTGTGGATGTTGAGTCTGTTGTGTTTGTACGGGCGTTTTATCTCCAACTTTTTCTTAATGACTTTGGGACGGACCGAGTGCTGAGTGTAATGCTACCTCTCAACGTCCAATGGCAGGGTTTCCACCAATTGTACACGGTATTCGCCTTAGTATCAATTTGCGATTTATTAGCGCCGGCCGGGAATCGAACCCGGGTCTGCCTTGTGCAAGAGATTTACTCTAACCACTCAGCCACCAACGCTTATTAAGTTACGGTGTTTTTCTAAAAAACAGTTTTGGCGAATGTCATTTACAAAGTTATAACGTTAGGTACTATAATTTATTCTACATCATTTTAAATATTTATAAATTATATTATTCTTATATTTAATGAAATATTTATAGATTATATTAATCTTATATTTAATGAAATATTTATAAATTATATTAATCTTATATTTAATTAAATATTAATCAATTATTTTAATCTTATATTTAATTAAATATTAATCAATTATTTTAATCTTATATTTAATTAAATATTTATAAATTATATTAATATTATATTTATAAATTATATTAATATTATATTTATAAATTATATTAATATTATATTTATAAATTATATTAATATTATATTTATAAATTATATTAATATTATATTTATAAATTATATTAATATTATATTTATAAATTATATTAATATTATATTTATAAATTATATTAATATTATATTTATAAATTATATTAATATTATATTTATAAATTATATTAATATTATATTTATAAATTATATTAATATTATATTTATAAATTATATTAATATTATATTTATAAATTATATTAATATTATATTTATAAATTATATTAATATTATATTTATAAATTATATTAATATTATATTTATAAATTATATTAATATTATATTTATAAATTATATTAATATTATATTTATAAATTATATTAATATTATATTTATAAATTATATTAATATTATATTTATAAATTATATTAATATTATATTTATAAATTATATTAATATTATATTTATAAATTATATTAATATTATATTTAATTAAATATTTGAGTATTTTACTTTATTTGATCGTGTTCAGGAATTGAACTCGGGTCGCATCGTTACAATGCAGATAGTTTACCGCCAAGCCATTGACTTCCTTTAGGAATATAAAAAGTAAAGAAACCATTATGATCAGGCGGGTTTTTTACCTTTTAATAACGCTTAGAAAAAGGATAATTATTCAAAACTCCCGCGGAAACTATATAAAAGTAATAATATAGCGCCACCGTGTGGAGAACTATCAATCAAAAGGGGTAAAAAATATAATCTCTTCAACTTTTCGAACTGTAGTCAAATCTTGACGGGTCTAAAAAACATGAAATAAAAGTTTATAAAGCCGTTGCCGTCAATCTGGAGATTAGTCTTTCTTAGTTCTTGGCGGTCAGACGAACTACTACAGGATGGGGTCCTGGTGTCGGTCAAAAGTTATGAGGTAACTTTGCGGTTTTAATTAGTATGTTCGGTCTTCGGTTAAGAAAAGAGTTAAATTGTGTTTCGCGTTTGGAACGTGAGTGAATGGACTTAAGTGTATGATCAGTGCGTGTTTAAGACTGAAAGTGTTTAAGTAATTGTGAACTAACTCAAGTCAGCTGTAAGATAAAATTGATTGTTATAATTTTTTGTATTGGAATAACCTAATTATACCCTTGAAATTATCAACTCAACCTGTGAGGCTAATTTAGTATATTGGAAGATATTAGTAGCGAACAGCTCTCAGCTGTTAATTAAGACCAGAGTTAATAGTAAGGTAGTTTGAACTTAGTTAAAATTACTCAGTATAATTTATGATATTTACTTAAGTGTAAGTGTGTTTTGGTTTATTTTACAATCACGATGAACTAAGAAAAATCTAGTCTTGGACACTTGCGTACCAGTTCTGCACAATTACGTAGGAGGGATATATATGGTTGGGTTATTGATGAAAGTTAAATCTAGAACGTTCCATAGATTGTTCTGAATAAAAATAAACATTTATAATTTTGCTTAATTCTGGTTGCCATTTTATTTCTAATCACTCGCCCACAACATTAAATTTCGGGCAATCCCGAAACAACTAAATTTGCGATATAACGGCGACGGGAAATTATTCTCGTAAATTTATCGCGCGGCCTTGGGGAATATTATTTTAACAATTTCGATAAACTATCGTTTAATTAAAATCGGCCCGATTCCGTTAAAATTATAAACCAAAAAGCGAACGGTCGTTATAATACCCTCTTTAGCTATTTCTTTCATTAACTTTGTATTATATTCAACTGACAAACTTGTACTGTAAAAAGGGTTTAATTCAATTGTGCATTGTTATAGTACGTCTAACTCACTGTTGTAACTACTTAACTTATGATATTCTGAATAAATTAAAATTGGTCGTTTCGTCTCAATTATTCTAATTATAATTAAATTTTATACCGGGCGGGATAGAACTATGACAACATTTTTTACAAATAACTCTAAATTGCAGAGATATATCTTTAAGGGTTATCTCGAGAAATTAATACCACTAGGGACAATTCTTCCGAGGAGAGGTATATTTTGGCTTGCCAACTTGTTCCCTGTTACTATGATCTTCCAATTATCTCTATAATTTAACGGATACAAGGTTATATCAAATGAATGTGAAAAAAAATGGATTGAACGTGTGGTATAAGTAAACGTTATCTGAAACACTCCGGTAAAACGGTATATATTATTCCTTGCGAGGATAGAGTTAACTTCGATATAAGAAATAAACATTATTTTAATTGGCAAATTAAATTAAAATTTGAACCGTTAATTTCGCCAGTATTATATAAATGACAAAGAGGTTACAAGGAGGCGGTGTGAGCCTCCGTTACAGTGATCCCATTGTTACTAATTCTTGTGTAATGTAATAGTATAAATAGCCGAGAAATCCTGATCGAAAAAACATTCAAACGCATTCAAAGATGGAACCAACAAGCTATACGTAAGTAAATTTTCATTAAGACATTATATTTTCTGAAAACGTACTTGAGTGAATGTACTAAAATTTTTTTATAGGAATAAAAAATCTATTGTTATTGACTTCGAATTTCGGAACGAACGTAACGGAGATATAGTGATAAAAGAGTCACGGTGACTTTGGTTGCTTTTAGGGTACTTTTGGTTCATTTTGGTCCATTTTTGGTAGAAAAGCAGTTGGAAAAACGAAGAGCTGTAATTCTACCATTCCTCCACCTCAACATCTATAATTCCAAGCAATGATTTTTCCCTGTTACTCTGATCTTCCAATCCTCTCTATAATTTAGTGGATAGAAGGTTATTATATCAAGTTAATGTGAAAAAAATGGATTAAAGGTGCGGAATAAGTAAAAGTTATCTGAAACACTTAACTTCGAAGACAATCAAAATAGGGTTGATATTATTTCTACCCTCCGAACCCATTTTATGCTTTATATACGGAGATCCCCCGAAAAATCGAGAACAGTTTATGAATAGATTCGGTTTGTGTAAAACGTACGTTTTTGTCTTCTTTGAAAATATTCCAAATGGGTCGAAACAAATATACTCATTGTCCAAGTTGCGAGAAAAAATGCGTAGCTATAAATTAAAAACCCATAAATGTAAACGAACATCGTGTACAACGTGCAATAATTCGTTTAAATCACAGCTGAGTCGACATATTAGACGTTGCAGTCTAAACCCTTACAAAGTAAACTTAGGCAAAGTAGAAGCGGAAATTGATAAACAACGAGTCCGCGCAGAAGCCGTTGCTCGATCTGGACTACCATCGCATCTCTTTGGAAATTTGACAAGTGCTTGGGTGGAACAGATGAAAACCCCTAAATGAATAAACAAAGATATAGAACCATGGCAGAAAGGTTTAGTGGAACATTTAATTCTCTCAGACCGAAAAATAATATCTGTAATAGGAAAAGATGGAAATGAAGGAAAATCGTGGATGTTAAATTACTTGAAATCCCGTAAGCCCAATTTTACACAGTTTCAGGGAGTGAAATGCTTTTAAAATTGAAAAAGGTTTGCTCTGGTGTGAACCACTTTTTCTTTTACACCTTGAGCAGTACAAAAATATGCGACGAACACTTGGCAGTATTTGAAAGTTTAAAAGATGGTGAAATTGTTAGAACGAAATATAATTGTGCGAGTATAAATATTAGCACCCCAAATATAGTTTGTGTATTTGGAAATTATATGCCTGAAAGTTCCGGCTTAAGTTCTGACAGAATTGTACGATTTTATATCAAAAATAATTATTTATCAAATATTAATTCTGAAATATGTATAGTAGAAATGTTAATATAAAATATGCATAATTTAGGACGTGAAAAATAAAATTGTTGATTTAAAACAGAAAAGGAATGGCTCTCGATTGTTTGAGTTTTCTTAAATTAATATCATATACATTTCTGCATTGCATTTTTTTTTCATTGTAATACAGCTCTTATGAATAGATAATTGTATAATTGATCTACTCACTATTAGGCTTAGAAATTTAGTCTTACCTATTTACACTTTGATGGTTTTTACACACAATCCTAAGGATTTGTGTGTATTAGTCTCACGTCAGTGTAACCGTTGCCGCCGATGCCGATGGTGCCGTGTCGCGCATATCTCTTCAACGGTTAGGGCTAGAACTTAGAAGAGTCAATGATATCTCGTTCGAATGTACATACATCGTCATAAAGTTTTCAAATCGGAGCCCTAGAAGTTGGGCATTTGCCCAATTTACTGTTTTCGGTGGTAGATATTTGATTTAAAATTAAGTCCGATAACGTTAAAAAATATTATTGGATAGGTTAGGATTCAGCGGACCTACAACTTCGGTTATATCAGTAAATATTAAATTTAAGTATAGTTTTCAGGGTAATTTACGGGATTCCAATTTTCGTAGTTTTATATTTTCGCCTAAAAATCTACATACATGTACAGTTCCTTAATATAAGTCCTATTTTCATGAAAGTTATATTTTTGAATAGCTGTGGTTTACATATAAAATAGAATTGCAAATACGTTCCTTAATTTTAATTCTTAGTAAGGTTTATTGGGCAGCGTATACGGACCCCCGCAATTTCCAACATTGTTAATCCGCGTGTTTATAGAGGTCTACGCGCCTGTTTCCCTAAAGCGTTTTTCAAGGCCGACAGAAGCAGAAACTAAGAGATCAGAGGAAAAAGAACCAACGCGATAAAAAAATATTATAATAATAATAATAATAAAACTACAATAATTAGCCTTTAAGTACGTTTTGCGTTCTTTATTGTATACCACTACCATATTTTAGTTAGGGCATTTTTTAGGCTTTCTTTAAATTTGAATGAAAACAATGCATTTTATAGTATTAGACTTAGGAAATTAGTCTTAATTAAAATCCATCGGATAAATGGATTTTAACGTATTATACGTAGAAAGTTAAAACACAAATTAAATACTTGTAGGGGAATCACTATATTATAGAGGGGATTGGAAAATCATAGTAACAGGGAAAAAGCAGTTGGAAAAACGAAGAGCCGTAATTTTACCACTCCTACACCCCAATTATAATTTCCTTTAAAAGACTTTACGCAAACGGAACATGATAAATTTACATTACCATGCATAGAATTAACATAACGAACTAGACTTGGCTTATGGTTGAAAACAGCAGAGCGAATTTTACAGGAAAACATCCCGAGGTCGAATGTGTCCTTAACAATAAATTCTGACCCTTTTTATATTGTCCAGTATTACCTATTACAACATGATGTAATTTTTGGATACATAGTTTTCCTAAACTCTCATTGTTTAAGCTTACGTATACCTATACTTTGACATGGTCAGTGAGTCTCGAAAAAACCGGCGTAAGGTGTCGCTACACAGTGGAGTTAGATCCCCGATTTCCTCAAGTAGCCCATGTTGCGCAATTTACCGTTAAAAATAGTATTTCCCATTGAAAATAACGCGAAGGATCCCAAAATACCCCGATTTAAATCCTATAAAATAAGTCTTATATTTCATGTACAGAATATTTATATAAAATAATTCTTATATTTAAAACCTTAAGTGTAACAATTTTTTGGTATATTTGGAAATAACATTTTATTCTCTATGAAATCGAACGTGTGATGTTAGTTGATTGACATGTTTTCGAAGAATGGGAAAAAATTTCCCCGTTTTTAGAGATTCTGTCATTCACGTTACCCATAGTACGTACAAAAGTAAGTAGAAGTTTTCTCGATGAATATTCTCTAACCGGTAATTTAGCTCAGAATACGCTCGTTTTTACCCCCATACGAATCCGTAACGAATTAGTCTAAAAGATAGTCCATTATACCCTAGCACTTAGTAAATCTTCTTGCAGAGGGAATAAAAGCTTAATCCCTTTTCTCCATCCGGTAATGGAAAACGTTTGACGATGCTCCTGATTTTTACTTTATCCCGTAGTAAATTGCTGAAGCTGTTGCAAAGAAATAGTACTTATCGTTCTAAGATTCAACCTAACTTCTTTGTAAACTTCGTCGTCGCTTGGGTTTCTAATATACGTCATTTTCTTATTCTCTGTACATCCTGGAAAAACCTTAGGTGAAAGGACCTTTCCTACTATTTATGACCACTATGGTTCCTGACCATAAAAACCCCAACCCGCGCTAAAATTATCACATCTTTTCGAACAACTTTGGATAAAAATCACCGAGATAAAAATGACTAGGTGACGTTTTTGCTCAAACGGAACTTCTGAATATACAGATCTGGCCAAAAACCTGAAGGTTAAAATTCGCAAGGTCCTCTGCCCAACACTACGTCTAAATGTCTCAGCCCATGAACGTAGTGAAATCAACCCATGGGCAAGGTCTTAAAGGAATATTGTCACCTGGTATTTTTCTATTTTTTGTATTTTTGTTCAGTTTTCCGATTGTAGGTCGGCGCTTCATGTCAAGTCGACGACAGCTATACTTCACTGTTAGTTTCGTATATGGTACGCATTAATACTATGGCCTGGCGTGGAGTGGTTTTGCTATTTGAGCAGTGACTATATCTTGTTTTTAGCGCATGCGTTGCGAGTAACTCGGAATCCTAATGGCGCGAAATTTTGAACTTGAAATCAACGATTGTTTACGGCTAGCTTAAACTAACCATGTCAAATTGTTTTAATTTATTTATTTAAATAATTACATTTTAATTGATAAAATTTTCTATTATTTTTATCGATGGATAAAAGTAATAGGCTCAAGAATAGATAATTTTAGTCGTTGAAATTTAACTCTGCTTTTTTAATATTAAAATATACCATATCTCGAATACCATGGTAATAAATGAAATATCATAATGGGTAATCCATAGTTAATCTTATAATTTTCGACTCAATTATTCATGACAAAACGCATTTATCTATACGGATAAATTAATACGGTGATTTTCTTTACCGATGCAATTCAGATTTTTATTCAGATAACGATATTTATACCTAATTACCAATAACCACTATTTTTTTATTGTATCAAAAATACTAATATAATAGTTAAACAATTTCACTCCTTTTAATTTTCTGTATATTGGAATTAACATTTAATACGATAAATATTGTCTACAAAAACTCACTAAGCAAAACACGTCCGGTCCTAAGACATTTAAAATATTAAGGGTTCACATTACCCAATAATAATGATCTGTAGAAAAATTCCCGTAGAATTATTAAAAATGACAACTGGCTATATACCGCCCCCGTGTTTGTGCCGTAACGGCTGTCTGCGAGCGGCAACCCGAACCGGTACGGGGAAAGAAGGCCTCGCGGTACCTGGTGCTTCGAGGGAGCCCCTCGTGGTACCTGGTGCTTCGAGGGAGCCCCTCGTGGTACCTGGTCCTTCGAGGGAGCCCCTCGTGGTACCTGGTCCTTCGAGGGAGCCCCTCGTGGTACCTGGTCCTTCGAGGGAGCCCCTCGTGGTACCTGGTTCTTCGAAGATACTACCTCCAAGGAAAAGAACCGTTACGCGGATGGCAAAGCCAAGCCCACAAGGCAACAGCACAGAAAATGAAGAATTAAAAGAAGCGCTGGCAAGAAGGGTTGCTGAATATACGGTTTGTCAATGTCTTTATTAAGTCTTACAAAGTTTTATTATTGCATGTGTAATGTGCTTGTTTGCACGTCTTCCCAGAATGCAGCAAAGACAGCTTCAAGGAAAAAACTTTAATTGTTTTTTTGTGCAGTAGCCGCTAAAAATCCGGAAGCAGTGGCAATATTAATGACATTTGGTATGTAACATTCTGTCCAATTTTCTTCGCGTACTCTATTAGAAACTAGAAAGCACTCAAAAACAGCAGTGTAAACGACAATGTTTTCGAGATCTTGAATTTTTTTAAGTGCGCAATATTTTTTTTTTTTTTTTAGATGAGTCCGACTGTGACAACGGCTTTCTCGCTCCCCAATCTGGAGAGCGGAACAGTCCCGACTATTGTGTTTGTACACAGTGCAAACGCGTGCATACTTTAGTTGAAAACAAGTGCTGTAGACAGGTGCCCTGTATTAGCAGTGGCGCTATATACGAAAAAGTTTGCCTTTTGGAAGAAATCATTTTAATGACTATGAAATTTAGTAGAGATGCCACCATTATGAACCCTACTGAACCGGTTCACTTCAATTTCAGGTATGTACATTTTCAAGATATCACACTTATAGGAATATTACGTGAATGCAACATGACATTTTAGGAAAAGGGAAGCGTTTAGTCATTCCAGCCTACTGCGTTGGAAAAATCAGAGAAAAGTTCCCCTCGCCAGATGGTAATTATATCGCCTTCGAAGAAGGGGAATTACCTGATGGTTATTAATTTTCAATTTTGTTGACATACATATATGCCTATTACCACTAATTTTATTTCTCAGTGACTAAATTTTATTTTCGTATTTCTTGCTTTTAATTTAATGTTTAACGAATTTAATTCAGTTTTGTGTCATTTGTTTTCCATGTAATTTTGTGATTTTCGTTTTGAATTGGGTTTTTCATGTAATTTAGCTATTCTTTGTTTGTGTAATTTTGTGTTTTTTTTATTCAATACCATTTAGATTAATTTCGTGTTTTAATGCCTTTGGTGTTTTACTGTATTCCAGTTATGTTTCATTGTTTTTCATTTTATATTGCATATTTTGTTTTTCCTTTGATTTGAACTATCTACTGAATATTTTGAGTTTCATGAATTTTAAATTGTTAAATTCAATTGAATTTTGTTGAAAAATGAAAAAAAAAGATTCCCGGAGTTTCATTCTCTATTTACTATGTTGCGTAATAGATAATTAGATATAAAAAAACCAATAATTTCCAAAGAAAAGGAATTTAAATGTCATGAATAAAAATAATATTGCTTATTTATTTATTTATATATTTATTTGATTTTGTTTTTCGGTTACTTTATAGTTTATCTTGACTAATAATAAAACATTTTTTAAGTAAACAAATTGTTTTTTTACCTAAAAATAAAACTTCGATGACCGTGATTAACTTTGGCCTCTACCATTGGCGGTACGATAAATCTATTAATATGCGTAATATGAGTCAGTGGCGTAGACAAGGAGGTAAATTTGACTGTACTAAATTTCCACCCCTTCTCGCCCCCTCTTATAATTCACTAACTTCGACCCCTCCATGGATGAATATCTAACTACGCCACTGATATGAGTAACTTATTAAATGCATAAGTAATACTGAATTATGCTACTTATGGTAAAAGTAATTAATGTAGCTATGAATGGAACCAAATTATAAAATTATAGTAGTTATGTACTATTAAAACTTACGATTATATATTTAAGACTATATTAATATTTATATTATTTACTTTAATTATTAGTTTATTGCATTACATTTTTAAATTAAAAGTTAACATTTCCAAAATATTAACGCTTCATGGCGCTACCGTCGTAATTCGTTTCCATTTTTTTAAAAGGCAAATAACGCCTTACGGCGGAAAAATTTAATTTCTGAGATATTAACTATAATATTATCATCAAAAATTTTATATATTGTAATTAAACATATATTTGTCAAAAATGAATTAAAGTACTTTAAGCAAAAAAGATATATTCGTGTTATTTATTTATTTATTCCGCCGTTTTTGTGAGTGGCGCTTAAATGCAGCTCAACAAATTTGAAACAGGGAAGTGGAAATCAGGGGTAAAAAAGGGTGACAATATTCCTTTTAGAAAAATGGACTAGCTCTATATGGGCCTGTTCATAATGTCAAGTAGCGTGATATGCGGGCCTTTCTTTACCAAGAGTTATGAACAGGCCCATATAGAACTAGTCCATTTTACTTAAGACGTTGCCCATGGTTTGATTTCACTACGTTCATGGGCTGAGACATTAAGACGTAGTGTTGGGCAGAGGACCTTGCGAATTTTAACCTTCAGGTTTTTGGCCAGATCTGTATGTTCAGTAGTTCCGTTTGAGCAAAAACGTCACCTAGTCATTTTTATCTCGGTGATTTTCATCCAAAGTTGTTCGAAAAGATGTGATAATTTTTGCGCGGGTTGGGGTTTTTATGGTCTGGAACCATAGTGGTCAAAAATAGTAGGAAACGTCCTTTTCCCCTAAGGTTTTTCCAGGATGTACAGAGAATAAGAAAGTGACGTATATTAGAAACCCAAGCGACGACGAAGTTTACAAAGAAGTTAGGTTGAATCTTAGAACGATAAGTACTATTTCTTTGCAACAGCTTCAGCAATTTACTACGGGATAAAGTAAAAATCAGGAGCGTCGTCAAACGTTTTCCATTACCGGATGGAGAAAACGGATTAAGCTTTTATTCCCTCTGCAAGAAGATGTACTAAGTGCTAGGGTATAATGGACTATCTTTTAGACTAATTCGTTACGGATTCGTATGGGGGTAAAAACGAGCGTATTCTGAGCTAAATTACCGGTTAGAGAATATTCATCGAGAAATCTTCTACTTACTTTTGTATACGTACTATGGGTAACGTGAATGACAGAATCTCTAAAAACGGGGAAATTTTTTCCCATTCTTCGAAAACATGTCAATCATCTAACATCACACGTGCTATTTCATAGAGAATAAAATGTTATTTCCAAATATACAAAAAAAAATGTTACGCTAAAGGTTTTAAATATAAGACTTATTTTATATAAATATTCTGTACATGAAATATAAGAATTATGTTATAGGATATAAATCGGGGTATTTTGGGATCCTTCGCGTTATTTACAATGGGAAATACTATTTTCAACGGTAAATTGCGCAACATGGGCTACTTGAGTAAATCGGGGATCTAACTCCACGGTGTTGCGACAACTTACGCCGGTTTTTCCGAGACTCACTGACCATGTCAAAGTATAGGTATTCGTAAGCTTAAACCAATGAGAGTTTAGGAAAACTATGTATCCAAAAATTACATCATGTTGTAATAGGTATACTGGACAACATAAAAAGGGTCAGAATTTATTGTTAAGGACACATTTGACCTCGAGATGTTTTCCTGTAATATTCGCTCTGCTGTTTTCCACCATAAGCCAAGTCTAGTTCGTTATGTTAATTCTATGCATGGTTATATAAATTTATCATGTTCCGTTTGCGTAAAGTCTTTTAAAGGAAATGATAATCGGGGTGGAGGAGTGGTAAAATAACGGCTCTTCGTTTTTCCAACTGCTTTTTCCCTGTTACTATGATTTTCCAATCCCCTCTATAATATAGTGATTCCCCTACAAGTATTTAATTTGTGTTTTAACTTTCTACGTATAATACGTTAAAATCCATTTATCCGATGTATTTTAATTAAGACTAATTTCCTTTGAAAGCATCGACGATTCCTTCGATCAGTATCACTCTTATTTTTAACTACTGATCACACTTATTTGTTACGTCTAGTCATACTTTGAAAGCATCGACGATTCCTTCGATCAGTGTCACTCTTATTTGTTACTTCTGATCACACTTATTTGTTACGTTGAGTGTCAGAATTATTACTTCTGGTCATACGCCGAAGACTAGGTCGATCAGAGTCATACTTAATTGTTTCTTATGGTCATACGTTGAAAGCGCGGCGCACTCTGAACGGCCTTGAAAAACGCTTTACGGAAACAGGCGCCTAGACCTCTATAAACACGCGGAATAACAATGTTGGAAATTGCGGGGGTCCGTATACGCTGCCCAATAAACCTTACTAAGAATTAAAATTAAGGAACGTATATGCAATTCTATTTTATATGTAAACCACAGCTATTCAAAAATATAATTTTCATGAAAATAGGACTTATATTAAGGAACTGTATGTAGATTTTTAGGCGAAAATATAAAACTACGAAAATTGGAATCCCGTAAATTACCCTAAAGACTATACTTAAATTTAATATTTACTGATATAACCGAAGATGTAGGTCCGCTGAATCCTAACCTATCCAATAATATTTTTTTAACGTTATCGGACTTAATTTTAAATCAAATATCTACCACCGAAAACAGTAAATTGGGCAAATGCCCAACTTCTAGGGCTCCGATTTGAAAACTTTATGACGATGTATGTACATTCGAACGAGATATCATTGACTCTTCTAAGTTCTAGCCCTAACCGTTGAAGAGATATGCGCGACACGGCACCATCGGCATCGGCGGCAACGGTTACACTGTAAGTGAGACTAATACACACAAATCCTTAGGATTGTGTGTAAAAACCATCAAAGTGTAAATAGGTAAGACTAAATTTCTAAGCCTAATAGTGAGTAGATCAATTATACAATTATCTATTCAAAAGAGCTGTATTACAATGAAAAAAAAATGCAATGCAGAAATGTATATGATATTAATTTAAGAAAACTCAAACAATCGACAGCCATTCCTTTTCTGTTTTAAATCAACAATTTTATTTTTTCACGTCCTAAATTATGCATATTTTATATTAACATTTCTACTATACATATTTCAGAATTAATATTTGATAAATAATTATTTTTGATATAAAATCGTACAATTCTATCAGAATTAACCCGGAACTTTCAGGCATTTAATTTCCAAATACACAAACTATATTTGGGGTGCTAATATTTATACTCGCACAATTATATTTCGTACTGACAATTTCACCATCTTTTAAACTTTCAAATACTGCCAAGTGCTCGTCGCATATTTTTGTACTTCTCAAGGTGTTAAAGAAAAAGTGGTTCACACCAGAGCAAACCTTTTTCAATTGAAAAAGCGTTTCACTCCCTGAAACTGTGTAAAATTGGGCTTCCGGGATTTCAAGTAATTTAACATCCACGAGTTTCCTTCATTTCCATCTTTTCCTATTACAAATATTATTTTTCGGTCTGAGAGAATTAAATGTTCCACTAAACTTTTCTGCCATGGTCTAAGTTCTATATCTTTGTTTATTCATTTAGGGGTTTTCATCTGTTCCACCAAAGCACTTGTCAAATTTCCAAAGAGATGCGATGGTAGTCCAGATCGAGCAACGGCTTCTGCGTGGACTCGTTGTTTATCAATTTCCGCTTCTACTTTGCCTAAGTTTACTTTGTGAGGGTTTAGACTGCGACGTCTAATATGTCGACTCAGCTGTGATTTAAACGAATTAGTGCACGTTGTACACGATGTTCGTTTACATTTATGGGTTTTTAATCTATAGCTACGCATTTTTTCTCGCAACTTGGACAATGAGTATATTTGTTTCGACCCATTTGGAATATTTTCAAAGAAGACAAAAACGTACGTTTTACACAAACCGAATCTATTCATAAACTGTTCTCGATTTTTCGGGGGATCTCCGTATATAAAGCATAAAATGGGTTCGGAGGGTAGAAATAATATCAACCCTATTTTGATTGTCTTCGAAGTTAAGTGTTTCAGATAACTTTTACTTATTCCGCACCTTTAATCCATTTGTTTTCACATTAACTTGATATAATAACCTTCTATCCACTAAATTATAGAGAGGATTGGAAGATCAGAGTAACAGGGAAAAATAATTTCTTGGAATTATAGATATTGAGGTGGAGGAGCGGTAGAATTACGACTCTTCGTATTTCCAACTTCTTTTCTACCAAAAATGGACCAAAATGAACCAAAAGTACCCTAAAATCGAATAAAGTCACCGTGACTCTTTTATCACTATATCTCCGTTTAGTTCGTTCCGAAATTCGAAGTCAATAACAATAGATTTTTTATTCCTATAAAAAAATTTTAGTACATTCACTCAAGTACGTTTTCAGAAAATATAATGTCTAAATGAAAATTTACTTACGTATAGCTTGTTGGTTCCATCTTTGAATGCGTTTGAATGTTTTTTCGATCAGGATTTCTCGGCTATTTATACTATTACATTACACAAGAATTAGTAACAATGGGATCACTGTAACGGAGGCTCACACCGCCTCCTTGTAACCTCTTTGTCATTTATATAATACTGGCGAAATTAACGGTTCAAATTTTAATTTAATTTGCCAATTAAAACAATGTTTATTTCTTATATCGAAGTTAACTCTATCCTCGCAAGGAATAATATATACCGTTTTACCGGAGTGTTTCAGATAACGTTTACTTATACCACACCTTCAATCCATTTTTTTCACATTCATTTGATATAACCTTGTATCCATTAAATTATAGAGATAATTGGAAGATCATAGTAACAGGGAAAAAGCATTGTTTGGAATTATAGATATTGGGGTGGAGGAATGTTAAAATTACGGCTCTTTGTTTTTCCAACTGCTTTACTGATGTACCCAAAAATGGACCAAAATGGACCAAACGTACCCTTAAAACGACCAAAGTCACCATTATCGGCCCTATGCACCCTATTTCTGACCAAAAGTACCCTAAACTGGACCTATTAGCTTTATTTTAATGTTAATCTCCATAGAGATTTCCCTAAAAAGAAAGAACTTGCAGTCCAATTTTGGGTACATGACGTATTTCGGAGAGGGAACCCTCACTAGGAAAATAATAACGGGAAATCAGCGGTTCAAATTTAAATCGAATTTGCTTATTAAAATAAAGTTTATTTCTTAATTCGTAATTTACACGGTCTTCACGTGTACAATCTTTTTATACCGAACTACCGGAATCTCAATATCCGGTAGTGCTTGCACGTCAGGTGGATAGCCGGAACTCCTAATTTCCGGTCCGCTACAGTCGCTACCTTCTAACTTACAGTTTAAGATGTAGATAAACCGGGTTGCCTGACAGAACAACTTGCAAATATGTCCGGAACATTTTCGGACTACGATTTGGATATGTATTGAAAGACTCTCTAGCCCCTCCGCTGTTTTGAAAACTCAACCCCTCCACTGCGCCTCCGCCTCTGCCTTCGCCCCCCCCTCTGCGCCACATCCTGTTTCTCAAGTGACAATTTCTACCTACTATTAAAGGCACCTTATTATTTAAATATTTACTTAGCATATCTATATATCATGAATATTCATTATTATTGAACTATTAGTCCTATAGCATAAACTTGTTTTTGTGGGTTGTTATAAAATGTGTTTTGTTATTATTTAGTTTTTCTAATATTTATAGCTTTTTTAAATAAATGCTGTTTCACAACATTAATAATCATCTTAATATGTAATAAAATACAGCGTAACCCTATTAAAATATCAAAAAACGGTGATTGAGCGTAGCTCTCACTGTGGAAAATGGCCAGAAAAGGTGGCTGTCCGGTTCTAGAGAAGCTATTGGATGAAACGAAAAGGGGCGTTTTGGAAAACAACTCGAGAGGAAAAAACGGGTGGTTGTTTCGTCGCGAGAGAGCGCTTTAATTGGGGGAACAAGTGGGGCTTCGGAAAACGAGTCGAGAGGGAGCTCTGACCGTTCTGCTTGCTACTGACACAAGAGCAGATTTTTTTCTCTTAATTGGCGTCGCTAGTCGAATGTTAGTCTTAACAGGAGTCTTTAAGGGTGATTGACTGGGTGTCGAGTTTTGTAATTGTTATCAGTAATTAACTTTTCGTTTAGAGCTTTTTGGGGATGCAATGATTCCTACCGCCTGCTATGTTAGTAAATGAAATACTCTGGTCTTCAGAAATGGAGAAAAATAAGGGAAAACCAAATAATCCTTTGATTCTCCTACCCGAATTCGCCACTACAGCCGTAAGGGAGAACCCCAAATTACCATCTAACCCCCCAGCCCTAAGGGTCTTTAAAGGGGCTGGAAAGTGGGGTTTTGAAATCGTCTAGTGACGTAGTATCTCCAAAAAAATCCAGACCCTGCTTTATTTTCTTTTTCCCCCGCTTGAGGAATTTGGCTCTGACGGAGATGTTTTGAAAATAGTGAGGAGCGACCCGAGGGAGACTAATGACAGGTATTCATACGCGATCTAAGATATTCGGGCCTTCGTGGACGTGGTTTTGGTTCTAGTATTTTAATATTTATTTAATTATAATGAACGAGTTTAATTCAAATAAAAAACCGGAAACGTGATGATACGAAAATATCTCTTGTTGGTGAATTAGTTAAGTGGGAAAAGGCAAAAGAACTGTTGTTGAATACTAAGGTTTATCAAAATGCTCCAGTGAAACCAAGGCCCTGAGAAATTAGCTTCGTTTCACCTAGCGTTTTGTTCCAAAATTCGATGAAACTCGCAAATAATAATTTAAAAAATTACGAACACACAACTGCCAAAAGACCTTTCGCTCAAATGAATTTGTTGTTCACTAAACTAAATCTTAATAAAGATTAATGGAATTTTAAAACTTCCTACGAGCTCAGCTATAACGCTAACTAAGACCACGCTGGATTTTGTCGTACAAAAATCCCAACACAGCAGTGCCTGTTTACGTCTTCGCGAACTTGAGAAAAAGTAGTTCTACGCGCCAATTTTCGTTAATGACGTCACAGATGACGTTTTTCAAAACCCCTCTTTCCAGCCCCTTTAAGTAGAAAAGATGATATTTTTTCGTCCCCCGACCCTTACGCACTAGATAGGGGATTCCTAAATCTGCCTGGCGCCGATTTAGGTGTAGAATGACACGGACATATTGAGACACCTTTTGTAACTTATCGGAAATAAACGGGTCCAAGAAAAAGTTTCGTTATTCAAATTTTAAGAGAGAAGCCGAGATTTTCTTTTAACTAAACTGTAGTATTTTGAAACGAGAGAAGCCGAGTTTAACATTGGAGAAAGCAGTTGCGGACATCGGACCCAACGAGTTTCACTTAAAATGACGTATGTTGCCGTGTCGCAAGTTAAAACATTGGATATCCTCACTGTATTGGTCAAACTAAGGCAATAGCCCGGGCTCCCGCGTCGCTTTCATACTGGGCTCGGCGAGATAAATAAAATTGTCTAGGGGATTTGAAGTCAAGTTAATGTCTAGGGGATTTGAAGTTAAGTTAATGTCTAGGGGTATGCTTATACTAAAAGATAACAATGGGGTTGAGGTTTGCCAAGTAAAACAAAACATATAATGCAGATTTAAAAACAACATGGCCCAATGGGCGAACTATAACACATAAACAGAATAACAGGGAGGACTACGTCCAATGATGCCAAAGGCGTCATATTAAGGCGCCAATTAGCATGAGGCCAAATATAAATAACAGAATAGATATTATAAATGAGTATAAAAATGTTTTACGATATGGTCCAGAAGTGATGGATGCTGCAGGCTCCTTGACGGAAGAACTGGCGATGTTGGTTAGCGAGAACGCGCACTCACACATTTATTACACATGGCCACTCTTTATCGCGAACTCAGGTTCACGCGTTTTATTAGGCGCTAACGGTCTACGCGACCCGTACTGGGACTATGTCCCAATTTTAGCTTCGCGGCTTTTCGACACTCCTATGTGGTAGTCGTCACCTCTGGTTGACTTCCAGAGTTCTATATTGAAAAATGTTTTAGTCCGAGTATTTAACCCAGATCGCAACGTGGTCTTAGAGATCGTCCGTAATTCGGGCCAATCATGACCTCTGAGAAAAACCCGGGAAAGAGTGTCTACCAATCCCTGACCGTGGGATCAGCCACGATGTCCGGCGTCATCAAAGGTTTGACCCGCGCATCACTTTTCCGTATAAATGTCAAAAGTGGCGCCAGTGCGGCGGCCACCATAAATTATAAACGTTCACCATATATGAACGCAAAGGTATTGACAGGGCGATCCCAATTAGGTCAATCGCCCTGTTAAATGAATAGCGGAATTCGCGCAAATAAAATAAAACATACAAAAAGAGAGTATTGGCAACTATAGATAGGCAAACCTCAACGTTTTGGGTAAAATTGATGGAAATGGTCCTTACTTTAAAGAAAATAACAAAAGGTAAGAGAGGGAGAGTCGCTAAGCCGAATAAAGATGGTGCCGCGGGACGGCAAGAAGAAAGCGAAAGGGGAACCGTGGCCAGAGGTCCCAGAACGACTTTCTATAGAGAGGGGATCTAGAAAGGGGGTAGCCCCATTAACCTGTCAGCTAGACGGCCAGCGTCTAGGCAGGGAAGGGTTGTGGAGATGTATTTCTGAGAATTTTGAAAAGACTCGAAGAATATACCCAGAGTCGTAAAGTTAAGAGTGTGAGAAAAGTGAAATAATGTGAATGTTAAAATTAAATATTAAGGCAATTGATTTTATGCGTTACACATTGCGCGCCCTTTACAAATTAACAATTAGAGTGGATTATCTGCTAAAAAAAGAAAACTTGAAAGGCTCACAATCCTTTGGAGTACTACCACATAAGCCAAGTAATAACTGTGTAAAGATATATTCCATTTCAATTTTGTTTTTTCTTACCAAATAAACAGTAGTCTTAAGTAAACTAAATTATTTATCACGCTTTCCTTTCTCTACCTGAGTTTTATTAAACTAAGCCCAATAAACCATTGCATTATTTACGTAATTATAAAAATTGGACACTTACCCTACACGCTTAAAAACGCAAAAATATTCGCCAGAAACCTATCCAAAATTGCGAAAAAACTATATAAAAACACGAACACGATTGATTATACGCAAACAAGGCGGCGACGTATTACCCCAAAATTAATTAAAAGCGCTGATGTAATAGCTCGAAACTGATTCAACAAGCCAAAAGACCCAGACACTAATTAAAAACACAAATAAACAAAGACACATAACCCCAAAACTAATAATAAACATCAAGAAACCCAAACACATAACCCCGAAAATAATAAAAAAACATAAAAAAAACCAGACACACAACCCCAAAACTAAATAAAAACACAAAGAATCTCAGACACATCACCCCAAAATAATTAAAAACGTTCAAAAACCTTGAAGCATAGCCCCGAAATTTAAAAAAAAAAGCTAAAAACTCCGATTTAGTAGCTCGAAACTAATTTAAAACGACGAAAAACACTAATAGACAACCCCGAAACTAATTTAAAACGTCAAAAAATACAGACACATAAATGCGAAACTAATTTAAAATGTCAAAAAACCCAGACACATAACCCGTAAACTAATTGAAAATATCAAAAACTCACATATAATAGCTCGAAACTGATTCAACACGCCAACAAACGCGAAAATATTACTCCGAAACTAATTAAAATCGCCAAAAAACGCCGACATATTAATCCGAAACTAATTGAAAACAATAAACGCCGACATATTACACAAAATCTAAATAAAAATGTCAAAAAACTTTGCCATATTAACCCAAAATTAATTGAACGTCGATATAATAGTTCAAAACATATCTGAAACTCGAAAAG
Organism: Leiobunum rupestre; assembly: GCF_980474605.1. Classification (NCBI taxonomy): domain Eukaryota; kingdom Metazoa; phylum Arthropoda; class Arachnida; order Opiliones; family Sclerosomatidae; genus Leiobunum; species Leiobunum rupestre. The sequence continues at coordinate 8,032,585 of NC_143387.1, read as the reverse complement.
ACCCCGACATATTACCCCGAAATTTATGAAAAATGCTAAAACAATACCGAAATATTACCCCGAAACTAATTAAAAATGCTTAAAAACGCCCCCTGATAACCCCGAAACAAATTATAAACGTCAAAAACGACGATAAAATATCTGGTTACTATTTCTTAAATGCTGACAAAACTATAAAATATGAATTCAATATCCTAAAATATCGAAAAATCTACGAAGATATTTAAAAAAATCACCGTAAAAAACTGTAAAAAGTCGTGTAACCGAGTTGTCGGCCGATTCCTCGCTGCCAACTAAAACTGACCTAAAATTTGAAATTAATTTTGATTAAGCTTTAAAAATTCGTTTTTTGGTTTTGGTTTTCCCTCAATATGTCCGGAACCACTTGTACGATTTGGAAAACGAAACCGGTTCTGGAATGGAAATAATTGGGCGCGTCGAATGACGTTTGTGCACGAAATTGGAGAATTTCAATTGGTTGAAAAATTCCTAACATTTTAAAAATTTAAAATAGCCAAAAGTTTCTCCGTTTTTTAACCTTTCCAAAAAGGTATTAATTGTCTTTTTACTATAAACGGTGATAGAAATATATGAAAAACAAAGTGTCCAGAAACTTTTGTCCGGGACTGTACTTAAATATTTATTTCCAATTTGGGGAAGTGAACTACAGCGGCCTCATTGAATTTTATATTCATTTTGGTTGCGCCTGATAGACCTTGTCATGTAGATGCCGAGGGTATTTTTTATTTTGGCCGCTAATGATTATTTAATTTTTAAATTTAATTTAAGTTTTCACATTGGGCATTTTCACGTGTTTCGTTGTACTTATTTCCGTCGTGTGTTCGCCGATAGCACAGTTTCGGTGTCCTTATAATTTCCACGTGATATTCCGGTAGTTTATAAAATCAATTAAAGTTTTTGTTCATTTTCTAGGTGTTTTGTATTTTTGGGCCACAAACGCTTATTTCAGGTGTTAATTTAATTTTGGGCCTTTTCACGTGTTTGGTTGTTGTTGATAATTTAAAATTAAATACTAGATGCGTAAGGCTTTGTACTGTCCTCTAGGTCGCGTTATAGATGGCCCCAGGCTCCCCGCCAGCAATAGGCACAAGTAGGCACGTGCCTACGTTGAAAAAGTGTAGGCCTACTTTGGGGGCCTCTAAATTTTTGAAACGGTGCCTATTATAACCCTCAATATTTTTAGTTACTAGTTTGTAAAATAAGATTTGATATTTCCATTTTTAGCCTACTGAGAGTAATATAACAGATTGGAAACGAAGAAAATCGAAAGTTAATTTTATCGAAATGTACTATAATTCGAGTACGGTTGGCAACGCTGTCCGTGATTATAGATTTTCCCCTTGAAAAAGCTTTTTCTTTTGAATTGACGGGAGGGGGAAATACGTCATGCTAGGCCGCAAAGTGCAGGGACACCTGTCTTTTTGCCTAGTTGTCAGTGAGAAGCTACAATACACACAACGAAGACATTTAGTTTCTTGGAATTTGACGACGTCAGTGAAGAGGACCGGAGGGGGGGATTGCCAAAACTGGATTTCTCTCTTTCTCGTCCCAGCAGAGGTAAAGCCTATTGCTTTGATAGGAAGGGGTTATTCTTTCAAATATTGAGGAATTTGGGTTTCCCCTTTTTCCCTCTTTTGCGAAGTCACGTGATTTCAGTGACCATCGAACGGGGTCCGTCGGTGATTAGGGCCTCGCGTTTCGTCAATCGTCATTTCGTTTTCGTCTCCTGAGCAAGATAGTTCTCAATTTCGAGTCTCTTTTGGCCAGAATTTAACTAGATTTAATAGTTGATTTTTCAACAGCCTTTTTCAAGGCTAATAAGCTATTGTAGCTTAATTTTCCAAACAGCCTTTTTCAAGGCTAATAAGCTATTTGTAGCATAATTTTCCAAACAGCCCTTTTCAAGGCTAATAAGCTATTTGTAGCTTAATTTTCCAAACAGCCTTTTTCAAGGCTAATAAGCTATTGTAGCTTAATTTTCCAAACAGCCTTTTTCAAGGCTAATAAGCTATTGTAGCTTAATTTTCCAAACAGCCTTTTTCAAGGCTAATAAGCTATTGTAGCTTAATTTTACAAACAGCCTTTTTCAAGGCTAATAAGCTATGTGTAGCTTAATTTTCCAAACAGCCTTTTTCAAGGCTAATTTGCTATTTATAGCTGATTTTCCCACTGCCTTTTTGAAACCTAATTAGCTATTATATTTATATATACTATAGCTCTGCTTTATCCAAACAGTCTTTTCGAGACTACTAAGCTATTACAAGCTTCGTTTAGAATAGGTTTTAAATTAAGTTTTAAAATATTAGCACCCGAAAGTTTTTATCTGGGGCCCAAAAACGCCAGAAACGCAAGAGAAAAGATGGTGTTGTTAGTAGTCAGAAAGGCGCAATGGAACGTTTTTTGAAATCATCAGGCAAGAGTCATAATGATAGTCCCGGGGAAACCTTGGGAAATACAAAGGGTTTAGAATTCGAAGGTGGTAATATTTCTGAGGTTCTTCCAAACGTCACTTCTGCTTTAGACATTGCATTAAGTAATGAAGCCGAAATTATTAGAAACCCTACTATATCTGCCTATGTGCAAGATTTAACTAATTTAACAGAAGTGCGCTTACACGAATTGGATATTAGTTTAGATAAAGATTGCCTTCCAGTTCAGCCTAAACTCAATGCTTTTCCTAAAACCTTAATGGGTGGTAAAAATTGTGGTTTCATTTCTTCTTGGTACGACAAATATCGAATGCTTGAGTATTCAGTTGCAAAAAATGCAGTTTACTGCTTTTGTTGCCGTCATTTGCTAGGCAGTAGAAATACTGGATTTGTATTATAAATCTTTTGACAGAGGGTGGTTTAAAACTGGAGAATTGCGTTGGACAGACGTATGACGGGGCAAGTGTAATGAGCGGACACGTAAAAGGAGTGAGGGCGAAAGTAGAAGAGGCAGTAGGCGGACATTGTCCGTACGTGCATTGCTACGCGCACCGCTTAAATTTAGTTTTAGTTGACTGTTGCACCAAAATATTGGCAGTTGGGGAACTACTTGGTTTGGTTCAGGCCATATACAATTTTCGAAGCAATTCGGTTATTAGAAGCGAATATTTTGAAAACTCCCAAAAAGATCTGGGCTATGAGATACTTAAAATGCCACAAAGCTGCGACACTCGGTGGTGGAGTAAAAAAAAAGGTGTAAGTTATTTTAGAAATAGACTCGATTCCGTAGTTTTAACGTTAGAGAATCTACTGAGTGTCGTGGGTATATATCCCAATTACATAACTTTAACAACTTAATATTAATTGTCACACTAGACGAAGTATTAGGCGTAACGAATTCCCTGTCGGAATACTTGCAAAAATCGAAAGTTTTTTTAACGGAAGCCGTTGCAATTTGCCAAGCTACCGTAAAGACCTTAGAAGAATGTAGGAACTCGGAAGGTTTTGATTTAATTTGGGTAGAAGCTACTAAAATCGCAGAATCTGCTTTTATTGCAATACCAGATCGTAACAGCGAACCGATAGCTTTACGGAAACGTAAAATATTCCCTAACAAGAGATTAAAACATAGTGTGGTAACGAGTACAACTGGTAGCAGGGAACCGGAAGCAAAAACCCTGATTGACCAGTTGAGGTCCACCTATTTCGAATTAGTTGATAAATTTATTTCAGAAATGAAAATTCGACTATTTGAAAACTCTGGCTTATTCAAAGGTATAATGGCGTCTGACCCTAACTCGGAAAACTTTCTTAACGAAAACGATATCGTAACCCATTGTAACACATATAATCGGTTTCAATTCAACCTGAATTCGTTAAAAAGCCAAATTAAAATAGCCAGAAATTTAATTATCCCCAAGAAATTTACCAGCGTAATCGACTGCTTCCACTATTTAATTAAAATGGCAGATGGGTTCCCCGACCTAGTAAAATACTACAAAATTGTTTCTTGCATTCCTGTGGCAAATACAATCTCAGAAAGAAGTTTCAATTCACTCAAAAGAATTGAAACACGTCTACGGACAACTATTGGAGAATTTAGGCTTTCAAATCTGGCTACACTGTCGATAAATCGTGATTTGCCGAATTGTTTAAAAGAAAACCCAAAGTTAGTAGTCGACAAATTTGGAAAAAAACTAATCGAAGAGTGCCATTCCTTGATTAAAATGCCTTTAAAACATTCAATGGGAAAATAGAAATCATGTCAAAATTTAAAACATTTACATAAAAAAAATCCTTGAAACTCGGGAATTTTTTAAATAAACATTATAGATGGGGCCTCTAATTCAGGCATAAAATCCCTGGCGGGCTACTTCATGGCCCATCGCTTTTTAAAGTATGTGGTTGGGGAGGCGCCAATACGGGGAACCCAACCCTTGAAACTCTTGTAACTTTTCCTGTATATTAAATGCTTCAAACCTGTTCTCATTTTTGTTAATATTTAAGTTGATATGATTTCACTAATTACGATGCCACTAGGTACGATAACAGAAGGCCCACCGTCAATGCTCAGAATGGGTACTGATGCGCACCTAAAAAGTGGTGTTGGCGGATACACGACGGAACTAGTTTTAAGAAACACGTTACTGATCCCCTAAAATTACTATTTTTTTTTTAAATTGCATTTGCGGCCCAAAAAAATCACTTCGTAATCTACGCGTCAAGTGCTACATTATCTGCCAAAAAAAACGCTAATCCCCTAAAATTACAACTTTTTTAAAATTAAGTTAATTAAAAAGATTATCATTTGCGGCCCAAAAAAAATCACTTCGTAATTTACGCGTCAAGTGCTACATTCTCCGCCAAATAAACAAAAATTACACGAGGCCGCTGTAGTTCAATTTTGCCTTAAATTTTATGTCACCATGCAATCTTACCTTCTGACTCATATGAAGATTTAATTACTTAATTATGAGATCATTCAGTAAAATTTTATTTAATAAATTAGATTTGGCCATGTCTGCTTTCAAAAACTCCGAATCAGTGAAACAAGTCAAATCTTAAAAACTATTTTGGCTTAATTTACTTAAATATTTATTTTTAATTTAATGAAATTATGCAATCTCACCTTCTGACTCATATGAAGATTTAATTACTTAATTATGAGATCTTTCAGCTAAATTTTATTTAATAAATTAGATTTGGCCATGTCTGCTTACAAAAACCCCGAATCAGTGAAACAACGCAAATCATAGAAACCTTTTTGGCTTAATGTTCTTAAATATTTATTTTTGTAATTATGCAATCTCAACTTTTTACTCACTAACATTACTAATAATATAAATCACATGCAAAGGTATAATTTATTTCCCAGTAAAATGTCAAATATAGAAATTATCATTAAATGATTTTTATAACATATTTGAAAAGTGTAAATCAATAAATTTATTTTACATTTTTTATAGTCATATGGTAAAGATTTTTCTATGGATATTGATTTGGATGAAGATGCTATCATAACAGATAAAATGATTATTTAAGTTGTGAATGAGCGTTCGGAATATAAAAAGTTTATGGTTGAATCATAAGCCTATCACCTAAATTGATAGTCCAAAATGATATTAATAAAATAAATTTCAGAGAAAAAACGAACATGTTACTGGCAATGCAAAAAAGAAATTTCGAAAAGATGATAGATGAACAAGAACAGTATTTCAGTAAATCAAAATAGGGGATTTGGGTGGGGAAATATGTGGTTTTTGACAACAGAGTAGATAGAAACAGTAAATTAAGTATAGATGCAAACAGAGTGGATAGAGTAGATGGAAACAGTAAATTAAGTATAGATGCAAAAAGAGTTGATAGAGTAGATGGAAACAGTAAATTAAGTATAGATGCAAAAAGAGTTGATAGAGTAGATGGAAACAGTAAATTAAGTAGATGTAAACCGAGTAGATATTTCAAATCTAGATGATGCATATAGTTTTTTACTGTTTTTTTTTTACAAAATTTAAAAAGCAATATTTGTGAAAAGTTTAATTGTTCTTATTTAAATTTAGTTCCTGGCACAAAAATTGACACATTTTCAAAATATTGCTATTTAAAGTTATATTATACCACAAAAATTTTGATCTTTTCCAAAATATTGCTAGATTAGGTCCTAGATTAGTGTTTCAGGCAGTCGTCTCATTTCTTTTTTGAAACAATTTTTTTTAATTGCGCTGCGATGTAGGTTTTGTTATTGATGGAATGTTTCCTTTGTTGTTTCCCTTGGTTCTTTTGTTAATGAAGGGCAGATTCGGTCTTCTCCGTCCCGAATATAAAGAAAATGCTTCATGTGTTCGTCGTTCTTTGTTTTGAGATGGCTTCTCATTATCGTTTTATTGGTATAAGGCTGTGCTATTCGGATATTCTTTATACGAAAGATAGAGACCGCGGTCAATCGGTATATTACAAGTGAGTTGAAATCATGTTATCATTTTTATTTTTACGACACCTGTTACATCTTTCCAATTAATTTTTTTGTATACTCTTAATTAGGGTTGAATTATGTTTTAATACTTATTTTTAGTTGTCGTAAATGGAGGTCGCAAAATGGAGGATGTCTAAGTCGCTTAGTTACAGTAGGAACCGAAATTTCCTTAACCGGGCCGCAGCAAAACCACGAACCCGCAGATAAAAATGCAATTAATTTGAGTGTAACTGAATAGCTGAACAAGATAGTGAAATACAACCCTTGTCGACCATTGAAGCGCGCATATAATGAAGTCATTGCAAAGGTTCACGATGATCTTTCAACTGTGCATGGCGAATCGTTTGAGGCAAGATCTTCCTTCGTTTTCTTCGAAAAGAAGTTCCATGAAAAGAGAAAAAAACAATTTAGTTCCAAGTGATCCGAAATCTAGAGCTGAAATTTCTGTGACTGACTGCGATTGGTTTAAGGCTTTGCTTTAATTAACGATGGAGTTGAAGAAAAATTATGGTACTTGGTACACATTTGTTTTTCAGGAGAATGTGTGACTGCAAAGAACTATTCATGCATGGCACTTTTACCGTCGTCCCTAAGTTTTTCTATCAGCTACATTATATTCATGGTTTGGTGCACGTCAAAATGACTGCTTTCATTTATGCGCTACTTCCCAATAAAAGTGTTAGAACATATAGGCGGCTTCTTACCCTATTACGAAATGATGCATTGCAAAACATACTTTCCTTCCAACCTCAGATGATACAAATTGATTACGAAATGGCGATGGTAAAGGCTATTGCCCAAGTTTTTCCGAATGCCGTGGTACAAGGATGTAATTTTCACTGCGTGCAGGCGCTTGTAAGGAAAATTAGGTCGTTAAGTTCAAGTTCAAATTTATAAAGTTTTTCAAATAAATTACATATGTGCTGTAGGGCTAAGTCATTGTTTAAGTATGATGAAAGCGTAAAAAACGGGAGGCCGAAACCCGAAAAGTGAGTATAAAATAATACGCATCAAAATATGTTTATTGTTAATTACGTCTTTTTTTTAGTTCTTCAAGTGTTTTTTGGTTTGCCTTTCGTGAAAATAGAAGGCATTGATGATGTTTATTTAGCTATCACGGAGAAGTCACCTGAGCCCTTTTCGAAAGTGACCTTATTTCTTGACTACATGGTGAAAACGTTACTAGAAAATGACGTTGGAGGAAGTACAGTAGCGCTGTTTCCCCGAAAAATGTGGAACCAACATGGCCGTTTTAGTTTTCGATCAAACAATCATTTGGAAGGTTGGCATAGCAGTCTCAAATTTTTTTTAGGATGTCAGTGTAATCTATATGAATTTGTGTAAGGAATTAAGGTAAAACTATTTTGATGTCGTTGAACTGAAATGCGATAGGATTAATATTGTGATATTTCTAAAACTAAGTTCAGAAATTTTTTTTCAGAAAGAGCAGCAGAATTTTGAAAACTCTTTATAAGTCGCTAATGGACCTATTGTTGCTTGCGAAGGAAGACCACTATCATCTCATTCAACCTATGGAGATCTTGATGACGTTAAAGAATTGCGTTATGTCAGTGATATAACTGAAGTGCCCTAATAATACAGTATATAGAAATTAAATATAAAAATTTATTTCGCTGGCAAAATAAAAACAAGACATTGACATGACGATCTTATAATTATTTACTTTGTTGTCATAATCTACTTTGCTAGTTGTCTTTCACAAGGAAATCGGGGACATAATTTTAAAAACCGTAGGGTGAGGGGTGGGGTGGGGTTAGGTTAGGTTAGTTTGGGTTGGTTTATAATGGGTTAGATTAGATTGGGTTAGGTTAGTTTTAGATTGGTTTAGGGTAGGCTTAAATCATGTTCTGCATTATTGTAGCTTGTAGATATGACTATGAATCTAAGAAGAAGGCCCGATATAAATTATTAATCACAATTTAAAAGATTCTTATATGCATAACAAATCCTGCTATAGAAAGTTAAAGCACTATACTCTTCAGACAAGAACTAAATTTCAATAGCAACAACTAAACCTTTTCCCAAATATAAATTTAGTAAAAAACATGTCTTATCGGTTTCCATATACTCTATCTACTCCGTGTGCGTCTATTCTATCTACTTGGCTTGCATATACGCTTTCTTCTCGTTTTGCATCTACTCTGCATATACTCTATCTTCTTGGTTTGCATCTACTCTGTTTGAATATACTCTATCTACTCGGTTTGCATCTTCTCTGTTTGCATAATTATTATATTTATTAATTTAAAATATGTATTTACTTAATTTTAATTAATTTGACGTATTAATTTATTATATCTATAAATTAACTATATATTCACCCCACCCAAAACCCCAACTTTCGGTCTTATGTCCCGAAAGTATCTTTTTGGCTTAATTTCAGCAAATTCGGCCTTCTCCATTAATTAAACTTCTGTTGATAAAATCCCCAAAAAGCGCACAATTTGGCTGGAACCCGACGAACGGAAAATACACAGAAAATTTGTCGATCAAATGGTCTTTTCATCCATTTTTTAAGTCACACAAAAAATTAGTACAAGAATATCCCTATTTTGGAGACTCAACCGTTTGTTAAATTTTTCCACTTTTTCTGATTTACCATTAAATTATAATTTTTCATGTATCAATACAGAAAAATTTCTCAAAAAAGGTAAATAAATAAATTCAATAACACAAGACGGAAAATGAAAAAAAAATCCAGAAGTTGAGGAAAAATGGAACATCTTTTCAAGAAAATCTGTAAAATTAAAGAAAACAGATGAAACTAAAACAACTGAAAAAACCAGCAAAGGAACTGATAGTTTTATTAAAAGTTCAGTGGAGGATAATAACATCAACAAAACGCGAGACGCTATTGAGAATAATGCTGATAGTTGCAGGAATTGTGGAAAATACATCACCTCTAGCAGAGGAAATTGACCGTTCAGGAAATAATCTTTTTCAGAACGCAAAAGTTTATGCAGATGCCATAAGCATTCGCGCACATCAGAAACGAATGAGAGAAGAACAAAAAAATTGAACCTGATAGACGAATTTTAAACAGCAAAATGGACAAGACATTCAAGGACAGAAGCACTAAAGTTAAGAATGGCATTCCAACACTGGCCCTTTTAGAAGAATATCCAGCGCTACAAGATGTTAACCAGGTGGATTAATTTGCATTTTAGAATTTAACCATTTTTTAGTTTCTTCTAGAAAATGAAAGGGTAACCGATATTGATTTCGAGAAGAAACTGCGCAACTCATTAAAAGAGTATTCTGACAATATTTTAAGTCAAGCACCAGCAAGCACAAAATAATTAAAAACTAAATTAATTTCAGAACTTAATTCAGAGAACGATGAGCGTGCAAGAAAAAGTAATTTTAGAAATATTTTAATGTTAACAGTAATCAAAAAATACTACCTTAATTACAGCAAGAAAAATGGAATCCGTTTTGGTTCTTCTGCCTTCACTCGTTAAAGAAACCCATAATACAATTTTCTTTAGCAAAAAAAATGAAAAGCAAATACCCATAGAACCAGTGATAGTTTTCAAAGGTAATGAATTCTTGCATTCCAAGAGGTATTTTATACATTTTGATAAAGAAATGTTCCTAGAAACTAATGATCTAATAACTGCAATTTTTATGTGGTTTGGAACATATTGGGTGTTTCAAATTGGTTACACCCATGCATTATGTAAAACTTTAAGTATTATAGAAAAACTATTTCTTGGAATGGAACGAACTTAACCAAGCCAGAATGTGAATGATATCATATTAAAATTAAAAGGTGTATTTAAAAAAAAAGACGTTAAACGACGGGCCGTTTAGATTTGGAAATTTGAGACGGTAATGTTGTAATTTGAAAATTGATTTTTTTTAAATGTAAAACTGTTAATCTTTCCAACTAGGTAAAAAGTTAAAAAAAAACAATTTTGTTTATACATAGTTAAAAGAGGGAGTCATAAAAAAATCTAAGAGACGTAATTTTAGTTTCTTCAATTTGTTATATTGACGGTGAAATAGTTTTCCTCTAAGCGAGTGATAAAGTGTAAGGGTACACCTTTTACAGAGTAAAAAGGGTGTAATACTAGGCCTTTTAAAGGGTAGAAAGTGAGGTAGAAAGGGTGTAATATTTCACCTTTTACATCGTTAATAGGGTGTAATGATTTATCTTTTTAAGAGTTGTAATTGATTTAAAATATACCATTTAGATAGTAAAGAGGGTGTATCAGATTGCGCTTAAAAGAGTAAAAAAGGCGTGATGCTACACTCTTTGGAGAGCTAAAATGGTGTAACGTCACGCCAATTACGGAGTTAAAAGGGTGTATATCTATTCTTTTAAGAGAGCGTTTGTAACCTACAACGGTGACTTATTTGGAACAATCGAATTATCCTTATCGAAAAACACCTTGTTTTTAAGAGTATGATTCAAAGGCTACTAAGACCTCATCTGATATATACTTCAGATCAATTAGAAAACCCACCGGAATTCTCAATATGGTATCGCTTATTGTAATTATATCTATGATATTATCATTTTTTGTCGAGTTTATACCAAAGTCCCTTCCGTATTCAATGATAATTAGTCTGAATAGAGTTGAAATTACTATAGTGAAAACTCGGTAATACTCCTTCTGCGTTGAGTTTGCAAGTTATCTCCCCACTGGTTGAGGGGTTGTTCCCCGAGTTTTTGGGTTTCCCCTTTCCATAAAAACGCTAAAAACGGTTCAAACCTGATATTATCTTAACCACTTTGCCCTTGGGCTGATAAACCAAAAGTTATACAATTTAAGTAAAATCATTAGAAGTTTCATTTAAACCAAGGAATACCTCGGCGTGTGGTGCCATACCAGAGTGATTGAGAAAAATCATATCACCTCGGGTAGGAATAAAAATACTTTTGTTATTCCTTTTTTCTTTTGATTAAATTTTCTACTCTATCGAGGTGATCTTATCATAATTGAGCTAAACGCTTTTGATTTTTGAATTTGAGAGCAGGTCGGTACTTACAAGTTAGTGCAATTGCTATTGATTTAGACATCTCCTTATTTAAATGAACATGAAACGGTGTTCTTAATTTTTGCTTTGTGACACGTACCTTTTCCCATATGCTCTAAGGATTCAATATACATTTTTCTGTTGTATATTAACAATATACGTACTAGGTAAATATAGAAATATTTTCGAAAATTTTAGGATAGAGATTAATCCCAAATTCCTCATAGTAACAAACGCCGTCATATTTTAGTGTGTTTAGTTAAAGACTGATTATTCATTATTATCATATCGCTTTTCTTAGCTGTTTAAAATAAACTCTTCCAAGGATTTGTAGAAAGTCAAGAATCACTTATCATAACGGTAGTATGTCTATACACAAAACATTTCAGTAAATGTAATATGAAATCTGGATAACTGCACTGTGCTTAAATTTATATAATAAGGAACTCTCAAACGATTAAGAATAAGATTATAAATTTAAGTTAGGAAAACAAAAAAGGGTTTCCATTTAATTGGTTTTTTTTAATTTTTATATTTAAATATTTCATATATTTTATGAACCTTTACTACAGATAATAATGGGGCTTAAAAAGCCAATACTGAAGCGAAGCCCTAATATTATAAATATATGTTAATGTGTTTCAGTTTCTCGCGTTGAAATTAACAACTTAACCCGTTTTGTGAAGTAGTGATCGGTGATGCGTCGATTCGCTGATAGCAGTTTAAATTTCAGTGTCTTATTCAAAATTCTTCAAAACGTGAGACTACCACAAGTCTTCGACGCTTTGAGTCAGATAAATAGTTGGAACACCTTACTGAGAAACCATACTTTCTAGCTCTGAGCTACAGTTATACCGATATGGTTTTGATCATCGTATCTTGGATCCGAAATACGTAGATCTCTTGATAAGGTTTTAAACATTATATGGTCCATTAAATTATCATTAAAAGAACCTCGAGTAAATGTTTCGTGTCTTCCATCTTTGGATTATTGGATATCATATCAAGGCTACACCATTGGCGGAATGTATCATTGCCTCCGAGGCTTCTTTCATTGAGGTCAGCTTTGCCCACGCGGAAGAGGTTAGAAAATGATTTAACCATCTATTCCGCATCTCAGAACTCGTTCACTGGATTTTGTTTAACAAGTAGGCAATTTAACTGGTTTCGAATTAGATCTTGTTGATTCCTAGTATTTTTTCAGACATTGGTAGAGATTTTTGCTTTATTTTGACTTCTTCTAGATAAGATCACGTATTTTCAATATGGCCATCAAGCGCCATTTGTCTGATCTCGGTTAAACGAATTTCACGAATGAGCCAAGCAAGAGCGTCCTTAATATATCTATTAATTGCAGCACTTCGAAAAAAAACCGATATTCAAATCACTTAATAGTCGCGGAAGTCGGGTTTAATAAATCGTTCAAAGTTGATGATTTTAACCATTTTGTAATACTGGTCATTTCATCATCGTTCTTTCAATTGATGTACGCTATGAATTTGTTACACACAGGCTATCAGCATTTGCTCAATTGGTGTCAGTTCACTCGATGGGTACATCTGCGGGATGCAGATTGCGATTTTTTTTCAATACATGTCCCGCAGAAAGTGAATCTTTTGATAGATTCGACAAACTGTCTACGAAAATAACCATCTTAAAAGCGGATGTAATATCATCCTTATGACGCTTATTTCTAGGGGGTGGGATGATTTGACGACCAAATCGAAGTATTAAACACGAACTACGCACTAACAGATCGTAAAATATCTAAGTAACTCAATACCATTAAAAATAAAAATTTAACGGTTTTAGAAACTATCAGAGGCTTTTAGGGATGCAACGGTTCCACTTTTTTGGACTATCTCGGTTCCGGATCCGGATCCGGTTACTAAATTTTAGGTTTCTCAGTGACGTAGCAATGGGTTCGAGTCGCGATTATCGCCATCTAGAGTTAGGGCTAACATGTATCGCCTTCTACAATTAGATTTAACACGTACTTGCATGTTAAGCCCTAAGTGAAACGATTAAGATAAATCACGGTAATCATCGTCTGGAGCATTAAAAACAAGGGTTCTGGTAGAACGTGGAAGTCTGGAGTTCAGACTCCCAAGTCCGACCAGAATCACGATCAAGATGACTTGATGTAACATAATTAAAAAAATATTTCTACTATTATATCGTAGGGAACTCACGTAAGCGCGTTATTTGTTTATTCAATAAAGTAGGGTAAAAATGAAATCTTCTGTTTGAAAATTCCCACGGTTTCATCGTTTCAAGATGGAGGGGGGGGATGATGTATACTTTCAAGGGGATCGAAAATTACGCTTGCCCATTGCCCCACTAAATAATTGCTCGGAAGGCACACTAGTAGGAATAGACGACACATTTTTTGTGGCCTTTGCTAAATTAGTGAAATTGTGTCGAGTTTTCCGACAGAAGAAAATAAAACAAAAACTATCGCGGATTTCCGGATGATGCCAGTTTTGAAAGCAAACATTTGGAGGACGAGCCCATTTTCAATTGAGAATACGTAAGGGTGTGTCAGTTGAAAGTTACGTAGAAACCCACATAGAGTTATCTGAGATAGTATAAAGATGAGCTTATATTAAAAACTAATAGTAAATTAGGAAGTTTAATTACTAAATTTCAAGATGCGCTAAATGTTGGTAAATAAAGTTATAGAACCGTTTAAAAACCGTTTAAAACAATGAAAAACCCGGTTCCGGTTCCGGTTTCGGTTATAATTTTTTTACAAATATCGGTTCCGGATACGGTTATCAAATTTTTATATTATCGGTTCCGGTTTCGGTTCCGGTTCCTAGAATTTACTCGGTTCTTCTCGGTTCCGGTTATCCGTTGCATCCCTAGAGGCTTTGGTCGAAAATTTAAACCATTCGTCTGAACCTTTAAGGCGTTTCTTTCTTTAAAAAATATTCAAGATTTTGTAAAATAATTAGTGTTCAAGATGGTTTCCTTTTAGTTTATATTTCGTGATATTTAACCTTTAATAAATAAAGTTGTTGGTTTGTATCTACCTAAAAAAGAAGAAAGAAATCGTTTGAGTGGTCCTCGAAAAATCACGTTACAGTTAAAGTTCAGTTAATAATAATAATAATAATAATCAGTCGGAAGCAAGGAAGGTTCACTTCAACTAAGGTGGCGCAGCGCAGCCTACTAAATAGATACAAGGTTTTTACTTAATGTTTAAAAAAAAGTGAACCTGAAAATCCATTTAATGTAAGGAAAACTGATTTTTTTTAGGTTTACGCAAATCTTTGGATGAAACTATTTTCCTTAAAATTCGTTTGCTACAATTTTTTAACCTCAAAGGAATTACTTCAGTGTTATCGAACTCATCAAATAATATGCATGATACATAATTTAATGCTTTACGTAACAAGTGTGAAGCTGTTTATATTATTCGCTTAAAATCGATACGGTGTCAGGGCTTTAGAGTGTCCAGGACAGGGAGGGTTTACTTGTTAGCGACATGCAGCTATGCTCTAAAAACATATTTTGGAAGCTTTTTCTTGACCACCGACCACTTGGTGCTGCCCTTCTTAGCTCATAAATAATGTAAAAGATAATATTATGACTTAAAAAGTGAGGACGCAACAGAAATCTAAAACGTTGATTGTTGTAGTTTTTGAGGTGTTCATTGAATTGTTTTAGTCGTATACTAACTTATGAATGTAAGCCCAATTTGAAGCACTGCACTGCCTTTTGCGCTTGACAACTTGTTTAGATTTCTGAACTTATCAGCCCTCTTTGTATTCAATTTTTTTTATAAACGACATCGAACAGCTCTACGATTTCACTTTCAAAATATGATCATAAAATTATTATTTTTTTAATGAAACTGATAACCTCGCCGGTAGATCTTTGGTGTGCAAATAGTCTAACATATAATTTTCCAATGTTAATTTTATCTACAAAAACTTAAAATGGCGGTAATAATGTACATTTTAACATTGCTTCAGTTTCCTTTAAATTTGAAACTTTAAATCTTCAGAGTTACATGTATAGGTTCGCGGTCAAACAAAAATTACGTAAGACGATTGAAAAAATGTGTATTATTTATTTGAGTTTTCAATTTATTTCTTCTTCTATAAAGTCGTTTCCTGCTGATATTTCATTCAAGATGGCATTCTCTGTCAGCTCAAAGCTTATCATATATTGCACATAATATACCTTAATTTTACACCAAAGTTTTCCTAACGAATGATTCCCAATTTTCTTACTGTTTCCTGCATCTTATAATCGTATTTTATTCAGATAACATTAACATAGCAAACAAAACACATTCAGCTCATTTATCTTATCTGATCAAATAAGATCCGTAAACTAAGCATTTTAATAAAATTGTATTGGAAAATTCATTAGTCAAACAGCTATCTGTACAGATTTTTTAATAATATTATTTTGTACTTTTGGTAAATAAAGTTTTTATTTCACATTGTCTCACATGAAGTAATCTTAAGATTGCGAATGAAATCAGGTGAAAAATCATTTAAAGAATACATATTAATTTTCACGTCTTTTTAATTTACTGATTTGGTAATAATCATAAAGTTATCAGATATAATAATAGCTAATCTATCCGTGTTGAACTCTCAACTTATAATCAGGGTTAATTTTACTATTAAGAAACAGATTTCCATGATATTTACAGGTTTTACACTAATATTTCCATGATTTTTCCAGTATCCATTGTTTTAAGAAGTTTAGAGCTCAATAGAGGTTTTCCCAGTAATATTTCCTGGATTTTCCCAGCACCCAATGTTAAGATAAGCTCAATATAAAACTAAGGTTTTATCTTATTACGTCATAAACAGTAGTTGAATCGCTACCATAAACAATCGTTCCAGAAAGAGGCACTCATTTAATGATTGACATATATAGTAATTCGGTTCTATATTATTATATATTAGGGAAGTAATAAAGCCAAATCTTTTGGCAGAATCATTTTTAAATTCAATTTTTAGGGCAAACGATCTGAACCTTTTAAATTTCCCTGATATTTCCAGGTTATACATGTCTTAATAACTGTTAAAATTTTAGCTGGGGTAGCTTTTTCTGGTGATTTTTGTGTCTCCGATTAGATAATGAGAGTTATTTATTACTATGTGGTATATTCAGATTTTCTTTCTGATTGTTCAACAATAAAATTATCGTTCCTTAAACCAGGTTTATTATTTATCTGTAAAAGTATTATCGTATAAAATTCAATCGAAGTACCTATAATTTGAAACATTTTCTGAAAATAAAGGTCCCTTTATACAGCTTTAAATCGGAATAACAAAGACACGGCATTCAATAACACTACAATTAATATGATAGTAAATATCTATTTCACAAGTATTATTGACGAAACTGAAATATATGCCAGTCAATCTGAAATATAATCATAGGGCGTATGATTATATGTGTCAAAGAGTATTGTTATTAAAAATAAAGAAGGCTTCGTGGAAATGATATTGTCAGTTGTCAAAACACAAAGAAAACATCAAGTTATCTAAATGGACTCGTTCTAAGTGGTGAATGAAAGCAAGGGAACTACCCTAACGTTGCTTCTATGGAGCTTCATCTGACTGAAATTTTCATAGTGGTAGATGCATTAAAAAGCTAAGCCGAACAGAATTTATAGAAATTGCAAAACTTCCGAATAATTCAGATCAATAGGTCTTCGAGAATAAAATAAAGACGCGTTGGAAGTTCTGGTTCTTTACTATTTTATTAGTTTGTGTGTTGAAGGGCTATTTGGTTGGTTTGAGGAATCCGTAAGTTTTGTAATTTCTATATTTTTTTATACTATGAAGTGTTTTACCTTTTTGCATTTTCTATCATTGCAATCCAACGTTGGTTCTTAATTACTTAATTTAATCTGACCGAACGATAGAAACAATATGAAAGTAGTGAAAATCGAAATAAGTAACTGTCAAACGACGTTTATAGCCCTATTAACTTATTAGTTGTTCACAAATTTCGGGTATCCGGTTATCGAAATGGGTTTCTGGCGGTTCGAGAAGCATTGATAATAGTTTTATTACCTATCGGTTAAAGGCTTGATTAAACAAACCTAACGCAAAGTTATAATGCTTGTCATCGTGCACCCTGCCTAATCGAAAGACAAGAAAACCATATTGATCAGTACAAGTTGTTTTCTTAACCTGATGTCAACTCTTTGGAATAAACTAACATTAAACCTATTAATATAACTAGTACGTCAAAGGCTTCTTAAATTTTTGGTTTAATGATTGTTTTTATGTAAAATGTCAGACATAATTCAGAAAAAAAGATAACTAGTAATTTTACACCCTGGTTTGGGCAACCTTGAGGACGTTACCTGTTTGCAGAACGCTACCTGAGAGCAAAAGTCAAGTAAGTCGAGATACATGACTATTGAAAGAAATTCAAAATAAGAATCCTTGAGTGTTTTCAAATTAAGGTGACTCAGTATAAAATTTTCAATATATATTTTCACTCTATTTTTATCAATTTTCAATATTAGATTACCATTGTTATTATGCTAGATTTCGAACTTAAAACTTTTTTTTTTAAATAGGGGTTTTTAGACTTGCTTGACTCTTGCACTAAGGTAGCGAGATGACGGGGCGCACTTTCAATTTTTTATACCGTATACGGTATCTTATTAAAACTCATAGTACTCATTTCTGGTTTCATATAACACTCTACTGTCGAACCAACGCGTCCGGTCCTGTCCGAAATATTTCTGTGAAATACTAGTATTTGCTTTAAAGTTATCTATTCCTTTTTTAAGCCTCATCATTTCAAATATGAATTATTCTTCTCCAGTTGAAATCAGGTATATTCCGCCTTTGTACATGGTACATCGAAAGGTAAAAACCTTAATTACATTAAAAAAAAATTACACCCAAAATAATGTAACTAAGAATTGTTTTATTTTAACTTTGGGAGGATGCCAATCTTAAGACGAGGTTAACCATGGCTTCTAATCCAACTCTTGCTCTAATGCTTGGCATGTTTCGGCCAAAGTTAGATTTTAGGTGGTTTGAAAGAAAATTACATTTTAACACGTACTTACTGGAAACCAAGCTTAATAGTCCTAGTCGATACGTACGCCGCAAAACAATTTGGCGTCCGGCTAAATTTGGCGGGAAATCGCGAGGTCACATGATCGGTAGCCATTATCGGTGCGAGAGAGAAAAAAATATTTTATCTGACCACGGATCTGGCAACCCTTAGCCACCCAGCAGAAAGAAAATTTAAGATGGCGGCCTCTCTTCCTTATGCCGCTGTAAATTTAGATGAAAATGATGTTCCTGGAGCAGTATTTATTCATGAAGATATTAGTAGGCACAGTGTTGTGCAGTTAAAACGTTGGTTAGAGTGCCGCGGATTATCGCTAAAGGGAAAAAAGGGAAGATCTTATTAAAAGGTATGTGTAAACGTTTTTTTGTTTTAAGCCTTGGTGGCTTGTCTTCATTTTTTACGTGTACTTCATAGGTGTGAAAACGTTTTAATCAATAATACTGTTGATAATGGGAAGATTCTCCTGAAGAAAGTTAAAAAGGCTCGAGATGGTATTTTGGCCAACATACCGCTAAATCGTCCGCCAGCATTTCCTGTAGCTGGTGAGAGATGAATATTATCTAATTTTTCGTACAATTTTACAATAACATAATTTGTGTAAAAGTTGGAAAACGTTCCCTTCATGTGATATTCCGAAGGGATTTTCATACCATCAAATATACGAACATCTAGTTTTAAGTGCCACAAACATTATTCTCAGCAACTCGGGTAATTCAAGTCACACTGATGACAGCAACGATGAAGGTATTGATGGACATACCTCCAAGCCGTTGAAGAAAGGACGGATTTACTTCACTTCCGGAAATGTATTGGAGATATATGATAGAAATATTTCTAATAATGAAACTTTCTACTGCCTTAAAGCGAAAGTGATGTCATCATACAACGTAGAAAAGTTTTACAATGTTTTAAGTATGCTAAGTACGAAGGTTCAAGTTGTTGACGCAAGTTGTCATTGTAAGGCCTCAGCAATGGCACGATGCAATCACGTGGCAGCGCTTCTCTTTGCGATTGAAGATTACATTAACTTGTTTGGATACAGTCCGGTTAGTTGCACTAGTAAATTGTGCGGATGGAATCGCGGAAGGAAATCTAAAAGATTACCAACAGAAATATCAGTGGCCAACTTTGATAAAAAGATAAAAGATGGACGAGAAGGATATGAACCACGCCCATTAGTGCTGATTTCCACTGAGCCAGACGACCAACGAGCTAACACGCTAATCACAAACTGCCAATACTCAACAGTAAAAGAAAATCTGAAATTTCCTTGCATGTGGGAACAACTACTGAGCCTGAAGTATGAAGATTACGAGCTATTGATATCCGACACGGAAGTATTGTTTGAAATGGTTTATAGCTTTCTACGAAATATGTTAGAAGCGCTAGAATCGCACGAAGACCCATACATGGTTGCTGGAACTGAAGCACAAAGCAAATCTGATATTTGGAAATCGCTAAGATGTTTTAGAGTCACAGCTTCTAGGTGCAGAGATGTTTACACCCAGATGCTTAGAACCGGGGAAAATAGGCACCCGATGTTTAAATTAGTTAAAAGTATTTTGTGGGAAGAAAAGTTTATTCAAACCCGAGCTATGGCTTATGGTAATAAAAATGAAGCCGAAGCCCTGAAATGTTATCAAAGGTATGTTAACAATAATAATTCCCATAATAAGGTAGTAGTAGAAACCACAGGTTTATGGGAAAATCCGAAGTATCCTGGTTTAGCAGCTTCTCCGGAAGGCTTAGTTACTGATTTATCTGCACAACCAATTAAGGGAACCATCGAGATTAAATGCCCTAAGGTACTTGAAGAGTATAAACCAACTGATTTAAACAAACTAAAACCAACTCAACGATCTAGCTTTTGTTGTAAAGTAGTTGACGGGCATCTTTTTCTAAAAAGATCTCACAAATATTTTTATCAAATTCAAATGCAAATGGCAATTACCGAACGCGAGTGTTGCGACTTCGAAGTATGGACTCCTAACGGAACCTCAGTGGAAATAATTTTATTTCATGAACATTTATGGGCCACAATTTCAGTTCAATTGACAGGATTTCACCAAGCTATTTTGGTTTTTGAGAAACGTATACCTAGGAAATTATTGCCTTTTGATTTTAGGGAACATTTAAAAAATGGCCAACTTTCGCTAGACTAGTCATTTTAATACCCCCACCCCCCCATATTTGCTAAATACGCAAAAAAAGTTCCTAATTAGCATGATAATATTAGTAGCTAATTTTAATTCAGAGTAACATTTTCATATACGATTAAAAATATTTATAATTTACAATCCTACCGCACCAAAAATTTAAATTTATGAAAGCGATGTATTTGAAACCAAAGTAATAAGACTTAGTGAGTTTTTTAAACCAAATATTTGAAATTAAACAAAAAAGATTTACAATTTCAGAGTTGATGTTTTTATTGGTATATTATCAATATCAATATTTAACAATGGGCGTTTGAAAATTTACGAGACAGCCAATAACAAATAATAAATCATTAAAAATTCCTATCATTGGCAAAGGAATTTTTCTTTTCAAAATTCACCATCTTTTCACTCTCCCTATAGTATGTTCAACATATATCCGAAGCTTGGCAATTTCTTTAGTTTTTAATTCTTCTTGAGGTATTAGAGTTTCTCTTCCACATAAGAACGGTGGTATATTTAGGGACACTTTTCTCTCTAGCAGGCAGTCTGCTATAGTGAACCCCCTATCAGCCATCACACAATCGCCCTCCTCCAAAAGTTCTTGCAAACCGCTCTGAATAAACAATTCTTTGTCAGAGATAGCACCTTCGTAAGCCTTCGACACAAAGTTGTGTTGCAAAATTACTTCGAGATTCGGTAAAGAATTCTGAACAATCAATAACAACTCTAACATCTTTGTGATTGCGAAAACAAGGGGGCAAATTTCACGGATAACATCTCTCGGTGCAAACATTCGTCGTCGTAGAAGTTCAAACTCCTTACTCATAAAAACAACACATGTGGTTATGAAACTGTTAACTCTGCTTTTACCTAAATCAAATCTATACGCTAGGTCTTGTTGTAAAAATCCGCACCGCAGCCGAACGAGAGTCAAAATCATCTGTTGAAGAGGACTAAATCGAGAGGCTCTTCCATATTTCTTTGGTTTAGTTTCATAATTTTTTTCCCCGTTCCAGTAATTGAGCTTCGATGCAGCAGGTCCAAGGAATTGAAACAGATTCAAAATTCGTGAAAAATAAAGGCAAGTGTAAAAAAAAACACATTGCTGAATTGGTCTTAATACGAGACTCAAAGTCCTCAAACTGGGACATTTTGTTCTCTTTATTGCAAGTGCATTTGGAAAGCTTGCTATTTAAATCTTCTATTTTCAGTTTAAGTTGTCTATTTTCTTCAACGAGATAATTTTTGGTCTGAGTAAATTTGTCTGAAATATCCGGATGGCAGCTAAAACGAACAGATTTCTTTGTAATAGCTTTGGTTTGAGTAGTTGCCATTTTTACTTAAATTTTTCTGGCTTTTGGGGTGGCACTACTTAGTGGTGTGATTCCATTAACATTCTGAGATAAATTAGAAGTTTCCAATATAGAACTATCTTTGGATCGTAGCTCAACATTTCTTGCACGTAAAGGCAGCGGAGATTCATAAAGAGAGAGATTTGTTAAATCCGACAATTCAGTGGATGCACTCGTATTATCTTTTAGATTTTCACTCTCGTTTGATAATGATAAACAGCTTCGCTTGGGAGTGGAAAATAAATCAGTAGTTCTATTATACAAAGTTGGTCTTTTTCTGATCGATATTCCACCAGATTCAATATTTGAAGTAGGTATACTTCTTGCGTGTGAAGTCAGAGGATTTTCAATAGTCCAGTGATTTTCTAAAACGAGGCTTTCAGTCGGTTCTACATCTTTTGATATTGATAAGCCACTTCTCTTTTGATTGGGAATATAATCACTAGTCCCAGGCGATGAAGGTCCTCTTTTTCTTATGGATATTTCTTCACATTCACTATTTGAAGTAGGTACGGCTTCGCAAACCTCCTCCTACATAAAAGTCACTTGTGAATATTCTGTAGAAATAACTAATGCAATTTTGCCATACCGTTATATCTTGAGATTGAGGAGTTGGTAGGGGATACTCTTCATTTGGTCCCTCACTGTTTTCAAAATGCAATGAACATATGTACCTGTCAGGGCCGTCTTAAAGCATGTGCTAAGTTGGCAACAGCCCAGGGCCTCCAGCCAGTTTGGGGGCCCCGGGAAGGCCATCCATACCGCCTCTACTCTAGGGTTAAGGGATTAGTTAATTAAATATTATTTATACTCATTTAATATTATGTATCTTTTAGTTACGTCTAAAGTTATTTGACTCATCGCCACATCGCGTATCATACGGTACCAACAATTTCTAAAACCTAACAGCGAGTCACTGTCAGTAAAAATCTTATTTTCAGTAGGACTATGTTATACTTTTGAAATTAAAAGCTTTGGTTTGATTATTGCGTAGTTGAATTTAGACAACGGACATACAAAGGCTGAACGTTGGGGATCGCAAAGGTCTTAAGAAATAATTTAGCCCATGGCCCCAAAAGGTCTTAAGACGGCCCTGGTACCTGTCTTTGGTTATACAATCCAACGAGTCGAAGCGACCACAATTTCTTAACCCCTTTATAGCTGTTAAGCATATTCTGCATTCTAAATCGTTATGAGTGGGATCTCCTTTTCTAAATCTTAAGCAAGGTTTACAAAAACCAAAGAAACGAATAGACGTATTCTTAAAACAGTAGTTGTGGTCACTTTCATCGACCTCGCTAGGCCTTGTATTTCTACTATTCGAGGTACAATTTAAATAGAAACAGTTTTTGGATGTTTTACTTCGCTCTTTGGGTATTCTACCTCTTTTAGGAATAATCATAATGGCTTTGAATAATTAATAACTGTTATTATTATTACAAATAAGTAGATATATACGACGGAATGTACGTAAAGAGTACACCGAGCCTTGGCGAAAATAAGTATAGAGCTATAATAAGTCTAAATAAGAGAGAAGTTCTCTCGAATCACTAGTCTACGTTTTATAACTTTTATTTCTACCTAGATATGAGAAATCTAGCTGGCAGCCATGTTACACCGAAAATGGCGCTCGATTGCGCCGCCGAAAATTTATACCGAAACTCGTCGGCGGCTTTTTATCCGTTATTTTGAAATATCGACTAAGACTATAGTAAGGTCCTTCTCAATAAAAACTGGACAATGATGGATCATCTCCACATAATCATTCTCCCTAAGTTTAAATAAGTAGAAAATTGGCGTAGTTATAAAAAATATGGTGAATTTGTAAACGTTTTTACGTCCATCTCACTTGACCAGTACAAAATAGATGCGCTTTAAAACGAATAGTGAGAACATGCAGGATTGTAGATTTATAAAGCCCTATCGTTAGAATTAAAGTGGCGGAGTGGTGAATAGAGCAGCCGGGTTCGATCCCAGCTTGTGCTGAAAACAAGAAATAGAGTTTGCAAGATCTCTCTCCAATGGTTAAAGGGGAACGGTTAAGCTTTAACCAGTTAGATAGCCCTATAGCCCATTAAAAACTAAAATTTATGGCGAAAACTGCATCAAAAAATATTGAGTGGTTAATTTTTAATAAAATAAAGAAATTTGGGGAAATCGAAAGGCGCGCGTCCGCCGCGACACCTGGTGAGAAGTCGGTGAGACAGAAAAACAACGTAAAAGCGCGAGCTTCTGAAGACGCAAAAAATATGTTTTGCACGCGCGGCGAGTTCCAGTTATAAGAGACCTAAGCCTAAGTTGCGCGATTTTAAACGTTAGGATAGTTCGCAAATCGCTCATACGGGGTTAGGGGCGCTGGCGGCAGCCCCTAAGATGACGGAGAAAATTCAAACCCAAACACCTGGCGTTATTTTTCATTTCAACTTTTTGGGCCAAAAGCTATTTTTTCAAGACAAAAAAAGGTACGTGTTAGTATATTGCACGTCTTGTTAACCTTTTGATACGGAAATAAGGCCATATTTGGAAAAGCTTGGCCGTTCCCCTTTAAAGTGGTTTTGCACTCTAGTTATTCATTTTCACTTTTCTAAAAAACCTTCCTGATGTTAATGGTAATAGGGAGTTCATTATAACCCGGTCATGTAGATTAATGGCACTTTATATAGCTAGCTGACTTAGGCCTAAGGTGGTGCATTGGGAATTATCATAGTTGACGCATTATAAAATGTTTCAAATTAGTCGTTCTTGTTTTCAAGCACTGGCTTAGCCTCTCTAACATTCGAGTAAACACGAGATAATACAAGGTGTTAACTAAAAAAACGATACAGAGCCAATTACTAAAATGTGTTTTATGTAAGAATTTGAAATTTGCAGGTTACATAGAGGGTGCAGGGGGACAAATGACAATGAAAATTTCAATGACCTTGAACCAGGTCTTCAAGGTTATTCAAATTTTATCTCGAGAACCATTAGGATAAGAAGAATGGTTCCAATTAGAAATGTGTTCTACGTTTAATTTTAAGTCTAAAAATATTTGACCCGATCTAATTTGGGCAATGGGAAGCTGAGAAATGTTAGACCAAAAACCATAAGGTCGTGTGTGGTATTCTAATAAAGACGCAGCATTTAAGGGCTTATTAATCGAAAACTACCAGATCTAATGGATCAAAATTGTCGTGACACTCTAAACCGAGTGGGGGAGTTAGAAATTTTTAACGTATGATGACCTTGAAACATTAGTTCAAGGTCATTCAAAATTTATCTTGAGAACCATTAGGATAAGGAGAACGGTTCCAATCTCGGTGGTCACACGAGCATAAGCATGCGTAGTAACCAATGGAGCTATTTTTGAACACTTCATCAAATAAGTCTAGAATTTAAGGGAGCTTGAAACATTACATTATCATTGTTATGTTTATTATTATTTGAAAGTTAATCTTCAGTTTTTTCATTATTTATTTATTTAAATTATTTGTAAATAATTCTTACGTTTATTAGTTGATTATTTATTTCAATTACTTATGTAGTTTCTTTTGTGTTTAAAACATTTAAACTAAAAAGTTAATAAAATACTTGGTACGTCTTAAATCAATTAATTAACGTTTATTTTTGAGTTTTATTGGTTTATTTACCTCGGGCATTTTTCGAATTGGAACAATTCTCCTAATCTTAATGGCTCTCGAAATAAATTTTGAATGACCTTGAACTAAGTTACAAATTTCTAACTCCCCCACTCAGTCACGGCAATTTTGATCCATTAGATTTGGTAGTTTTCGATTTATAAGCCCTTAAATGTCGTGTCTTTATTAGAATACCACACACGACCTTATGGTTTTTGGTCTAACATTTCTCCGCTTCCCATTGGCCAAATTAGATCGGGTCAAATATTTTTAGACTTAAAATTAAACGTAGAACACATTTCTAATTGGAACCATTCTTCTTATCCTAATGGTTCTCGAGATAAAATTTGAATGACCTTGAATTTTGATTGTCATTTGTCCCCCTGCACCCTCAAATTTAAAATTCTTAGATATTACACATTTTGAGTAATTGGCTCTGTATCGTTTTTTAGTTAACACCCTGTATTTCCATTTCAATGGGGCGGTTAATTATTTTATGCGGGTTTCGTAAGTCGAAATAAAGAGTGAATTTTTTCGAAATGTAGTTATATGATAAGATTCAAATTTAATAGGATCAAGATTTCTGGGTGGATCCGATTCAGGACAGAGCTTCTCCCTTAAATCTTTGGCGTTCAAAACGATTATTGCAATATGTTCTTCAAAACCTGCAGAATGTCAAGTATTCTCATTTTGTCAATTTAGTAAAATTTTCAAATTATTAGTTTAAGATGGTTATTGGTGTCTCAAATTACTCGATCACACCATTTTTCTCAAACACTAATTTGTCTAAATTAGATTTCAGCAAAAACGGAAAATGTTTCACAGGTCGTAAAAAAATTATAATTTTACCGGTAGGCGTCAGTCGAAATATTTCAATGAAAAGTGGTAGATCATTCTTATAATCGCTACCTGAGAGCAAAAGTCAAGTAAGTCGTGAAAGAATTTCAAAATAGGAATCCTAGAGTGTTTTTAAATTAAGGTGACTCAGTACAACATTTTCAATATATATTTTTATCAATTTTCATTATTAGATTATCATTGTTATTATGCAAGATTTCGAACTTAAAACTGGTTTTTCAGACTTGCTAGACTCTTGCTCCAAGGTAGCGCAATGTATAAATAGAGTAACTTTGGTCTTTTTTTCATTAATTTTCGAGGTCATGATTCTTCCTCTCAAATCTGGGCAAACATGTGTCCGACATATCTGTTCTTTGATGAAACCCCAGAGGGAAAAGTTGAGAGGTTTAAGGTTTGGGGATTTATGTACTCACAGAAGAGGCACATTCCTTGAAAACCATAGCTGAGCAAACTCATTGGTTAGAAATTCTGCACCATCACGATGTTAATGTGCTATTACACCGTCATGATGAAATCAAAGATGCCTGAAGTCGCCCAAAATATTTCGGCCAAGTGTTCTGCTAATTCGTTTAAAAAATATGCTAAACAAATGTCTATCAAGGCGATTAGGAAAATAAATAGGAACGTTAACACGCTTCCCGACCAAATCAGCCTAAGCGTTTAGCCTGAATTGTACTTGGTCGTGATGAGGGAATGCAAAAGTGTGGATTTGCATCATTCCACATATGGGAGTTTTGGCTATTGAACCATCCATTTCTTGAAAACGAACGTTCATCGAACACTAAGGTTAATTGCATAAATAGCCAATTTATTACTATTGAAATAAATAATTTATATATTATATTAAATTTTGGGAAACAGTTTCTCTAAAACCATGTATTTATAGGAAATTTAATTAGCTTACGTCATTTAACGTCAGCTGTTTTTCAACTCTTCCTGCTGCAATAATAGGATAAACCGTACATTCCATAGTTTAAAACTTGTGATTCATTAAATTATTGGGACCAACTAGTTCATAAAATCTGTTGTTAAAAATAGATTAGTACAACCTTTTTTTTCATGACTTCGAAAACTAATGAAAAAAAAAATTGTTTTCAATCTAGATAATTCTATTTATGAATTTTTCTGTATACTCTATAAATTTCTCATTGAAACCTTTTGTCCGACGCCTATCGGATAAAAAAATTATAACTGCATCAATTTGACACCTTTTGCTGAAATTAACAAATTAAAGAGTATACAATTTGGAAAAATTCAGAATTTAAGATGAAATAGGTTTTGAGCAAAATGACATGATCGCATGACGGTTAAGTAGGTCATAAGTTATTGGGTCTCTTAATTCTTTGGGTTCAAATGAGTCAAACATTTCCTATCGACATGGGTCCTTAAATGTTCAGTTTCAGAGTCTTAAGCCCACAAAACCCGAGCCCCAAAACAACGAAATATCCAGTAATATGAAGTTCGTTATTTAGCCTTGAACCAATTGTTTCGATTTATTATTCGTTTTTATGAAACAAAGCATTCATGGGACATTTTCGACTCATTTGGACCAAAATGCCATCTTTTATATTTTATTACCAACTAAAGATGTCGCTACTGATCATGATGTATTTTTCTAGTGTTTTATAATAACGGCATTCAGGTTTTTGGAATTTAATTTAATTGTAATTTTAAATGTTTTCAGATTAAATGGTATCGATTTTGATCGGATAATACCGATATCAAATCCAATTACGGTAACAATTCTGTTTTTTTGTTATATAATGTCCTTCCCATACTTCCTTTTTTGCACTGTCCTTTTTGGTCAGATTGGCCAAAAAAATGGGTAAAATTTATTACGCCGGAGGGTAATTCCATTTAAATGACAAGATAAAATGACCTTTAAATATCCATGAACGCTCACTGCATTTACTCCAAATCGACCTAATTAATTAAATAAAAAAATTGTTACCAAAGGTAACAATTAAAGGTTAGCGTGGCGAGGAATTAGGCTTAGGGATTTATAAAATTCAATTGAAATTAACAATAAAGGAAATAGAAAATGGCTCTTAAAATAAAGATAATCAGAAAGATAAATCTATGGAATTCAATTAGCTAGCTAACTTATTATCACATTTAAAAAAATATATTTTTAGGATTGCCAGATTTTATAAGTGGACAAAAGATATTGAAACGACTAAACTTCCCAAATCATTAAAAAAAACATTCATGACACAATATCAAATAATCAAATATATCGACAGATTATGACATTATAACACCACGATTTTAGCTACTTTGTAGATTGTTCATCGCTAGTTAAGGGCAGGATTTGACCCAAGCGTCCCTTTATTAACGCAGCCAATACTCGGGAACGCAGACTTATTTCGTACTAAAGAGACAAACAACCCTGTACGGAATGACCAGTTCAAAGGGGTCATTAAGCCATACAGGCGTTCGGGTTTGAGGAAGATGTGAAAAACGCCCCAATTATGTTCAACTCAAGCTACCCAATTAAAGGAGGTAAAACTTGGCGCACCGAATGAGAATCGTAAAACCCACAATAGACAAAAGCCTCTCGTGGTTTCTAAAGGCCCAATAAAAGGCCTCTAGCCTATAATTACGAAGTAGTTATATCTTAACTAAATTTTGTACCGAAAAGAAACATTTTATATAGAAATATTTCATATTTATTTCTACACGCGGCCAGCTATTATAACGGGTTAATCGTTTTGGCTTTCGTTAGCTTTTAAACGGCCCTTTATGGTGCCCCCATACGAGCGTCGCATTCCCTAACACGCAATCGAGAAGATTTTCAAACTAAGGGCATAACTCTAGCGGTTCTCTTGCCTTAAGGTTTAGGATTACATCGGAATTTTTTTTGGATTTTCCAAGAGAAAATTAAAGCCTGAAAACTCTAATCGGATCATTCATTTGGTTTCCCCGGGAAACGGGAAAGCGCACGGAGTTCGTTTTTAATACAATCTAAATGAAAATTTCTGGAATGCAGCTGATTGATGTCTATACGGCTCAAATTTCAAGCTATAAATTGGTTAATTCTTTGAAAATTATGCACGTTACAACGCCTTTCGAATCGAAAGACTTTCGTCTCTACAGCTGTTTAGACGATCAAATTGGAGGAAAAGTCTTGTTACCACACCAATCACTTGGATTTTCAATTTGGACATTATACCTAGTTGCATGGATTGCACTCTCACTTGTCACAGCCTTTGCTTTGAAACGACTAACAAGCCGAAGTCGAGGAGTAACTACATTGCAAATTTTATTGGATATTTTATTTTTTTACGCCTCGCATTCGCTGCAGAATGGTGAGTATCTCAAAAAGTATTCTAGGACATTTGTCGATTTACCTGTTTCAACATTTACAACAGTGAACTAAAGTTTATTTCATACAGCTCCCAAAGAATTGGAAAAGAAGATGTATTCGAGACTTCTGTTGTCGGGCTGGCTTTTCGGATCGGCCATTATATTAACAAAAACTTTTCAAGCGAACCTTAAAGGAGAATTAACAGTCAACAAAGTAGAGTATATTAACACGCTAGAAGAGGCACTCTTAAGTAAAGGAGTAGATGAATATCTCGAAGCGGTCAGCAACATGGGTGACCTTACGGTAGGATATTAAGGCCAATTCACTTAATTTAGATATCACTTGAAATGTTAATTTTGGTAATGGTCTATAAATAAAGTAGTTTTTCTATTATTATATTTAAGGGGATTAGAACAATGATCCTCCTTTATTATAACGAATTTTTACAAGTCAACTAAATATATGAGACGAAGCATACTTTTAAGTTGAACCTGAAATCACCACGAAAAAGCAAAAGGCGTTATCTACTTTGAATTAACTTTTAGTATACCGCATTTGAACTTAAAACGATATGAAGGCATCGAGTGCAAATATATTTTTTCTACTTGATTCTCTATTATGCAAATTGATATTGGAAATTAAAGAACCATCATTGGTTAAAGCCGACTCAGTCGTTGCTGAGAAAGTAGGTGAGGTGGCGGAGTGGTTAGCACTTTCGCCTCGCAGCAAGAGGAGCCGGGTTGGCCCCTACGCATCCTATTTATAAGTCCCTAGATTACTTGGGCCTAAGAAAAAAATGCTTTACTGTTTTTACCTAAAAATGATTCTAGCGATATTTATAGAGTAAATATATAAATTTTTTAGGGAAAAAAATATCTACCGAGTTTCAGAGAATTCCTGAAAAGAATACCTCCAGAAAAGTATAATAACGTCATTGCATTAGTAAAAAGGAAGACCGTGTTGTTAGCATTGAGTTCCAACTTCGCTTGGCTGCGCAAATACAGTAACGAGTGTCTAAATATTTACGAAGGACAGAAAGATTATTTCTCGCGGACGAGCCATCTCTTTCTTTCCGCAAATATTCCATTTGACGTCGTTGACAGAGCTCACTACCTGTAAGTCTTATAATTTATCTTATCGAAAACACTAAAGTTCCGCCATAGAGAATTAAACGGGCAATCATTTAAGGTAATCACATTTACAGTCTGTTTCGTTAGTTTTTATAACTAGAAGAATATAATAAATTGGCTCGAGTAATGTCTCCAATTAAAAGAAACAAATACCTTTGCAGGCTCAGGTCAGTGTTCAATGACAATTCATTTTCTGACAATCTGAGAAACGTACACAAAGTACAGACGCGGTATAACCTATCAATGGGCTCTTAAACATCTTCAAGATATTGCCAATAAGTATTATTTCCGAGAGCCAGGATCTGCAAGTTACTGTTTATACAATGCTTGTTGAAATAATGGCATTTTTTCACCTGTAAATAGAACGCCGTGTTTTTGCTAAGCCTTAATACGTATAAGGAAACACTTGTTGCGTACCGTACCGGTGAAAAGTTTCCATTATTTCAACACGCACTATAGAAACAGTACTATGCAGGTCCTGGCTCTCGGAAATATTACTTCTTGGCAATTTCGTTGAAGATGTTTTATTGAAGGGTCTATTAAACTTCGTGTAGATATTGACTTACAAGGTTAGTTATAAAACATGTTACGATAGGAAATAGGTTGAGAAAATCACAATAAACCGAAGTTCGCCATAAATAAATTTTTGTAAAACAACTTAATTTAGCAAATCTTCTTCCAGTATCAAGTGGATAACAGTACAGTGATAAGTGAATGCTTCTCTCTAAGAGATCATTTAACCTTTTCTAACAACGTATCGCTTACTGATACCCTGTTTTCGTAATCGAGAGTGAGGTTATTTGTATATTTTAAGACATAATTAGTTAGGTTTTCTATTATTCTTATTAATCTTCTAATGACTTGTAATAAGACGTTGCCGAGCCATAGCGTCAACCGTTTTACTCGATTTTTTATCCGTCAGCTTCGAGTGACTATTTTAATTCGTTTTTTTTATCTAAAGTAGCGTAGGTTATGAAAATATATTTAAAATATAGCCATACAAACTAGGAAGACCGTTCTTCGTTAGCTGAGTTGGTCGTATAATCATTGGCTAATCAATTATATGCCAGCCCAACAGGATAAGGTGGTTAAACTCTTTCTCTCTTATTGAATCAATCGCCACCGTTGGACGCTTCCGATAAAGA
This sequence comes from Leiobunum rupestre, assembly GCF_980474605.1. Classification (NCBI taxonomy): domain Eukaryota; kingdom Metazoa; phylum Arthropoda; class Arachnida; order Opiliones; family Sclerosomatidae; genus Leiobunum; species Leiobunum rupestre. The sequence goes on along the minus strand of NC_143387.1, from coordinate 8,000,516 downwards.
TACAGAAAGGGAAAAACGATTAACCTACTTCCCTTATGGGTCAGGAAGGAGCTGGAAACTGGGCTTTGGCTTAGGCTAACGGTGGAGGTCCTCGTATTGTCGGCGCTCTGGTGGAGTTGATTTAAAGCTGTGTGGTGGTGTGTTTCAGTATGAGGCGTTTCCACCCATGCTTTCCTGCCTTTTGGGCTCACACCAGGATATACAGCTCCTGATGTGCGGGGGGCTCTGGGTCGCAGTGTGCCCGTAGTCCGCCTTCTTGGTTACTTTTCTTCCCAGCGTTGAATCCCGTCCTTTAGTGAGTGGTCGGTGGTGCTACTGCAATAATCCTTACTCCCATTGCTGTGCGCGAAGTAGTGATTTCATAGCTGTGACTTTCGGAGGTTTGTATGGCTAGTGTAAGTGATTCGACTGTCAGCTGAAGGGTTTTCTCGCTGATCATGGCGGTTGGCATTAGGATGTGAGTACTGTTGATATAGGATTATATCCAGGTGCACCATTATATAAATATTGGATAAAACCATCTTCTACCCCCTCCCCGTTTCCAAAAATTAAGAAAATATGGCTCTTAGCTTTACATGATACGGACAAGCAAAGTTTTAGCGCTCTAAGAAAATGGCTGTGGGTGTCTTTGGCGAGATAGACAGTCAATTATTCTTCCTAAAATATATTTCAGATTATAAATAGGAAGTAATATAATTATTTTACTGTCTACTAATGTTTGATAAATCATTTTCCTAAAACATGAATAACGAGTTACATTCTCATTCGCCTATTTAATCAAACAACAAGGTAAGCTAGATAATTGAGTTAACATTTTCTATATTTCTTTCGAGCCTAAGTGGTTGAGAAACACCTGACCCAACATTCGCCTCGCTAGAAAAGCAATAGCAGACGAAAATATAGCAGGGTCTATTTGGAATAGAGCTTCTTTTTCACGTTATAATCCTATTCTAAAAATATAATTGTCTCGTAAAATATTTAGTTTTCCAAAAAAATAAAATAGATTTTAATTAAACAATTTTATTACGTTAAGTGTCACGCGCTTCGTGGAAACAATGCAGGGAAGACCAAGCGACCTTATGGACGAATTTAATGACAGACACGACCAAATTTACCCTCAGATGATGTCTCCGTCCACAATCACACTCGACGTTCTGACGCCGGCCTTTCAATTCTGGATCTCAGGAATCGCGTTTTCTATCGGAGGAATTTGTTTCGAATTCATAGGGCTCAAATATTACAACATGATGACTGTAAGAAGGAGAAATAGAGCTATGGTCATTCTATTTCAAGCCAAAAACGAATCGTTTTATGGGTCTATTTATTTGAACTAAATGCGTTGTACAAGTTAAGAAATTTTATTTATTGATATTTGTGATGAGCCCATGTAAAACAATATTAACTAAAAAAGTTTCAAAAATCTAATACAAATAATGTCTTACAAGGTGTTTTAACGGTCGGCCACTAAAAAAATCTACTTTGTTGTAATTTTTCACAACTTGATATTAAATTAGCTTCGAATTAAACATGATATAATTCTGTTGATTTTCTTACGAAAATTACTTGCGTTCAACTGGAAGCATGACACATCGAGTTTGAATTCCGATCTGTTTGGATCAAATCTGAATGAAGTATTGGGAACCAATATAATACTATTTGAATTAATATTTTATCAAAGTTGAATTGGAACTGCCCAGTTTTAAAATCAAATGCATGATTTATAAATGTTTCTGTTATCCAACCAAATTCGAATATTTAAAAGCTTAGAAACTTCATTATTTTCAAAAGATTAAGATAAAAACCACTTTATTTAGGCAATAAATATTTTAATTAAAATAAATATACAATTTAAATTACGACCAGTTTTGCACTTGAAATCAGATACGTTATCATTCAGGTCTGGTCTGGGGAATACAAAACATGTACAGAAATAAGCAATAAAAAAACAAACAAATTGTTACGTGTCAGTTATACAAATTTTTATTTAAAGCATATTTCAGGTATTATGTAGACGGAACCGTTATCTCTGTTAAGACATAATTTAGTTTTATGTTTTTTAAATATTTTTAAAGATTCACAAATATTTAGATTTAAAGTTATAAAATTGGGGTCTACGACAATCCGTCGGAAACTTTTCGGTTGGGCGATAACTTGGTGTAGTCAATTCGTTAGACTAATATTTGCGGGACATGCCAATTGGTCGTACGATAATTTGGAGCATGCGTCAATTAGGTGTGCCCGACAATTTGCTAAACGATTATACGGTGCGCACGACAATTGGGTGTGCGCGACAATTTGTGGAACGATAATACGGTGCAGACGACAATTTGGTAAACGATAATACGGTGCAGACGACAACTTGGTAAACGATAATACGGTGCAGACGACAATTGGGTGTGCGCGACAATTTGTGGAACGATAATACGGTGCAGACGACAATTAGGTAAACGATAATACGGTGCAGACGACAATTGGGTGTGCGCGATAATTTGGTGAACGATAATACAGTGTATACGACAATTAGGTGAATGATTATAGGGTGCATGCGATAATACGGTGCAGACGACAATTGGGTGTGCGCGACAATTAGGAGAACGATTTAGGGTAAAAAAAATCGGGTGAATGCGTATACAATGAACGTTTCAATGGAACCCTAGTTTACAGCTTCCTACATATATGTCCCACAAAACTAGTCATCGTCACCACATTACAGGCCCCTTCAAAAGCCCATGACGTTGCCCAAAATGGTGTGCACTAATACTAGTGGTTAATTGTAATTTCAGTTAATGATTTCGAACCTATTTAAACTGACACAATAGCTATAACGCGGTTATTTTGGTTTAAATATAATTCGGATGTCATTCGAAAGCATGACTGCCAAATTAAAGGGCCCTACCAGTGTTTAAAAAATTCACCCAGAAAAGCAGGTAGCAGACGACGTGTCGTGGCTTTCCCTATGTCCGCAACTCACCCGGGAAACTGAAGAAATTCAAACGCCGCGCCGGTGTGGGGACCTTTAACTTACACGTTTCATTTATTTTTAAAAGAAAAAATCATTTTGGGATAAAAATAAAGCTCTAATCTTTCGACTGCGTAGAGGGAGCACACAAATAAAATAAGTTCACTTTTTAAAAGCTCTTTTTTTGTGCAATTATGTTCTTGCCTCTTGTTTTTTAAAATACGTTTCTATATATAACACCAAAGTGCTAGAAAACGGTTTTTATACACTTATTGCTGTACAGAGTAGGTTAGACTTTGCGATGGCAGATTTCTTCTTTTCCGAACAGGGAAAAAGAAAGCTAGTGTTTGAAGGCTTAGGTTACGTCTGGGAATGCGATTGTGGTAATAAAACTTACTGGCGGTGTGATCAGCGAGAAATTTGTCGGGCAAGAGCGAATTCGACAATAAATCCGCAGCCTGGAGCTGAAATTATATATATATATATATATATATATATATATATATATATATATATATATATATATATATATATATATATATATATATATATATATATATATATATATAAAATTCCAGTCTAATGAACATAACGATATTAATATATATATATATATATATATATATATATTAATATCGTTATGTTCATTAGACTGGAATTTTATATTTCGTCCAGATTGACATTTAAAAACCATATTACAAGAACATGTTTTTTTATAAATTCCATAGGTATAAATAAGGAAATATTTCCACTGTTACTGAACACGTCACAGAAATTTTTAATGAATGGGATAGCATTATTTTTTTATTTTCGATAGTTAACGATAAACGAGTATCCTGATTAATTTTATTGCTATTAATAGTTCTATCCATCTAATCTATTCTAGCCGTTTTCCCTGAAAACAAACTATTACAAAACCTGCATGAAACATAATGGAGTTCAATTGTTGACCATTCCATAAATTAATTAACTTATAAAATGGTTTACTACTGAAAAATATAACAAAACTTAATTTAATTTCAAGCTTACATTTCATTGTTAAAAATGATGATCCAGTAATATTATCTACATTTCTTGGATTAATTAAATTCTAATCAGTATTTGCATTACCAAATCGATGTCTAGTTGGGCATTTTTGACCGTTAGATAATTATTTACAGTGATTATTGAGGTTACACTGTCATTATTGCCATTCTGATTATTCACACTGACTTGGAAGCCTGCGGATGTTGTATTAGGAAGAATAGTTTTAGGTTATTCTTCCTATATTTTTCAAAGTTTGGCTTCAAAGAAGCATATTTTTACAAACCACGCTTTCCGCAATGTTGCTATGGAACATATGCTGAGTTTTCGTGGTTTTTCCTGACTATCACCAAATGTTTATTTTTAAATTCATGAAAAAGACGATTTTAAACTTAAACGTTTTTATAATAACCTTCATTCTTTTCCATATAAAATTAAATTATATAGCTTTGTTAAATAATATTTTTGGATTGTCTGACTTGTGAAAGCCCTTTACCCTGGCTTTGATTGCTCTCACAAACGTCTTTGGTACTGAAGATCTGTTTCGTTTTGCAGTTACTCACAAAATTGTGCTCTAATTTTTGATTGTCGAGGAGAAATAAGTGTTTTTCTACCTAAGAATTTTTCATATGTTTATGAAAACGCTACTGATAAGGGCGTAAGCTCTTACCATTTCTTACCATGTATTTTAATGAATATAACTATTGCGCTACCCTTTCCTTTTAATTAGGTGTAGCCAAAACCAACACCAATATACTATAATTGCACTTGTCATTAACGATCTCGTATTTCAATTCTCGATACTTTGCGAGAATTTTTTGCAGCGGCTTTGCATATAAACCTAAGACTATTAATTGTTATTTTCCAATTCAGTTTTGAATATGTGGAGGGGTTAGCACTTTCGCCTCGCAGCAAAATGTACCGGGTTCGACTCCAGCTTGTAGCACTCGGTGAAAACTCGGAACCTCTCCTGCATTAAGTTTCCAAGTTTTCCCAATGGTCAAAGTGGTTTTCACTCGAGTTCTTCGGTTTCCCTTCCCATAAAATCTCGTAGAGGTTAACGGTTATAGATTGTGTAGGTAGCTGTTGGCTCTAAAAAAGCCGCTCGATGATTTGGGCCTAAGGTTGTTCCCCGGGTATTAGCCTAGCTGATTATTATATGTTCGTCACATTTTTATTGTATAATTTACTTAGTGAAAAGTTGCTAATTCTTTTCGCTCGGCGTTTGTTGAACTATATTTTATTTTTTTTAAATCTTTCACTCGACATCGGCATTTTCTCATGAAAGATCATGGTAGTCTCTCCCATTTCCCAAATAGGATTCGCTAGCAACGCTTAGAACTATCGCTCCAACTGTGCTATGCTGCTTCGCAAAAGTCTTCAAATCGGTGATGCATAAAAATTGGTTAAAACCAAGTTTTACTGACATGACTGTCAGCACGGCTTTTTAAAATCACGATCAGATAAAAGCAACCAAGTATCCTTTGTCAGTTTCGTCGTGCCACAGTCACGACTCGCGGTCAAGAAACGTAATATCAATCGATCTCTCAAAGGCTTTTCACGGGGTTTGTCACCCTTTAATACTTCCCAAATTGAGACTATGTATTTGTCTACAAAGCTTAATTCTTTGTAGTTTCAGGATTACCTTGATAGATAATCAAATTTCATAAAATGCAATGGCTGCCTTAGCAACGTTTATACATATTATAATAATCTGCAACAAAAATAAAATAATAATAAGAATACATTTTAAAATTTTTATGTTAAATGTGTAGGGAAGAAAATAAATATAAATATGGATACCTTTGTGGGCAAAATTGGATCAAAGATTTGGTGTTAAAAATTGGAGGAGCAGTGGACTGTGATTTGAAAGGCGGAATGACGTCATTCTGTGTTCACAGGAATATTTTTTAATACTTTAAATGAATTTGACATATTAATCAACAATAAAACTAATATATGTCCCTTTAAGGCTGCACATTTAACGAGCTCTAAACTGTTTTTTCAGTTCGAAGAACGGTTTTAGTTATAATTGAACTTATATTTGACATCTACGCAAACGATTTACCGGACGTACTAAAACACTTCACCGACGACAACAAAATATACCACAACATCAGCAACAATACTAATTGCCAAAAACTACAAAGCGACTTCGATCGCGTTCCAGCCTGGTGTACTATCAATAATGTAGTCATCGACGAAACTAAAAGTCAAAAGATCACCTTCACACGAAAAACCACCTATATAAATTTAAAATAAATGGCGAAGCGGTGCCCCACACCAACTTTGTATTATCAGGGACGAGAGCAATTTGCAAATGTTGTCGGTTGATGTAAGAAAGCTGTTGGGGATCTTAAGGCCAAGGAGCTTAGCTCGGTTAACATTTCAAAACGCTTTACTTCAGCTTAGTATGATGAAAGCTTCTTTTTGGTTTGCTTTCATTTAGAGGCCGCGTAAAGTATTAATTACCTTAAATCGAGAACGTGCGAAATAAATTCCTTGAACTCGTTCACACTCGATTCCTAAAAAATTAGCCTTATGACCACGTACTTATGCTAGGACTCGATAGAAATGTTTTACTTAAAAACACTTTTTGTAAGGTAAACAATTCAAATTTAACAAAGTAATCTCAATTTTCACGTTTCCTCTACAGAAATGAGGCAAAAGATTTTATTTTCTTAGAATATATAAAATAGCACAATATTTCTATAAAATCAAAAAAAACTTGGTTATTTATTAAACTTAAATATTGTGCACTTTTTTGGGTATATATTTTCTTTGTTTATTGTGCTTTGTATTTTGAATATCCTTCAAAGTATGTCTATACTGTTGATATGCACATTTAAGATGTCTTTTCATTCAATTCAAATTAAAGAAATAATTTAATGCAACTTACAATGAGTCCTTAAATATATTTATTACAATTGTAATAATACAACGACTGGACTTTTAATGTCCTTTGAAGGATAATTTATTGGGAACACTGAAAGGGTTTATATTTGCATTGTGAGATATAATATTGAGATAATTTTTGCGGAAAAAGTAGGTAATAGTTAATGGAGATCTGAAAAAACTAACTGTATTTCATTGACTAAAATCAAGTAAAACGTAAAAATTATCAATGAAAGTCATATTTTGTTTTCTCTAAAATCAGTGATCAGGACTGGTGTACAGCATTTTTACTCATGGAAATCGTATGTTAAATTATAATTTAACATGATTTTGATACGTTTATTATGACGCAAGAGCTATATTCATGCTCGCTTGATTCAGAATATAAATCAGCTCAAAGTGGTATCGTATCAAATTTTAACTTTTTCCATTTCACTCGTAATATTAAATATTACTTAATTTATGTGTGCTAGTATACTTTTAATAAAAGCCCTTGTGTAAAATCTGGTTACTAGGATAACGTTTTCACTACGCCATTTCAAATGAAAGAGGAACATTCCGCTATTGAGATTAAATATTTATTATTTAAAAATAGCTAGTTTAAGAGATAGCTACATGTAGTTTGAGAGATCGCTAGTTCCATCTTGGCCAAAGATTAGAATGAATGAAAACACCTAAATTTAAAAGAAAAATCCCTCAAGTAAACTGAAAAATACCTAAAATTTAAACTCATTCTCGCAGTTCAATTAATTATCAGATTTAACTATTTTTGCATCGCGATTCGTCGGCTGATCAAAGTGTCTTAAAGATGTTAAATCTCTAATTCAAACGGCAATGTGAAAGTAATGGCTTAACAGCACATTTAGTAGTGTATTTCAAAGTAGAATATCCAAGTATATTGGCTGGTTTGATTTGTTAGATTTAAGAAAACAACTATCAATAATTGTTTGAGGGTTACAAATAACTTTATTAAGTCACATAAAGAATGTTTTCTGTGCTACCATGAATATGGAAGTGCATTAAGTAATCTGTCTCAGTCATTGTCTACTCTGTTTAAAACGGTTTTGATCTGCACTTTCTGAAACTTGGGGTATTTTTATTGCGAAGGCTTTGTGCGAAATTTTTTTCTGTTTGTGACAGAAAAATATTTCTTATCCGCGTTGATTTTCAAATTAAAGTAATTAATTTTTGACCCCATAGTAGGATTTTGGGCACCCTTTCAAATTGCCTACCCCACCAACATCTGGCACCGCCACTGCGTCTAACCAAATCCCATCGGCGCTCTGCTCAAGTACTGTGACGTTTTATTATTCATAAAATGAACAGTCACTAAGCCTTATTATTAAAAACCGACTACGGAAGTATCATTAAAATATGACAAAATGTAAAATATTATAAATTTACATTGTATTAGAAAAACCAAAGAAGGCAACTGAGCAAGTAACTCCAGCCCAGTAACAGTTTTTTTAGCCTGAAAGTAACCTGCCTGCTAATAGCCTCGGAGAAAGATGTCATTTTTGGGAGGTAATATATAAAAGGAATGTCTTTTGGTAGATGACGTAAAATAGCGCAATATAAGATTATTTACCTATGATTACGGACAATCATGGATATAGTCAGTTGCAGGCTAAGAAAGACAAAATATATAGTACAATCGGCGCAAGGATTCCTCAGATCGTTTCCGTTAATTCCACCGCGCGAAATTTTAATTTAGCCACTTTCCGGTCAAATTCGAATTTTGCTCTTTTCGTCGTCTTTTAGCGCCATCTAGAAACCAAAATTGGAATCTTTATTTTTTAATTTCATAATTGTGGTGGCGAGCAAGTTTAAAAGATAAGGCATTATCAATTAATTTTGTAAATTTAATTCTACGTCTTACCAGTTAAATCGGCAGTTTCTTTTAAAATAGTTACCACGCTTTCTTGGGGCTTATGTTGTCTTAATGAGCTATAGACGTTTAAAATTATGTTTTTCTCTTTACTTGTTAACAATAAACCTTTATCGTGCTTTTTATAGTTACCTCATTGAATAAACAGACATTCCTTTTAATTCCAATTAAAAGTTAAATAAATTATTAAAAACACTTCTTAGAAATCTCAGAGTGAAATTGAACTTAAGCGTTTTAAAAATCCAAACTCGTCAGATCCGAATGCTTACAGTTGGAGTTGTGAAAATCACCTAAGCCATATTTCGGGTAAATAACGTTTTATTGACTAATTATATCACCCGTAACTAAAAATTTTCTTGATTACTATATACAGCTGATAGTAGTTCCACAACTCTAGAGAACTGAATTGCTTGTGCAGGTGGCGATTATCCAACTGGTGCTCGCAAGTGTATGCTATGCAACGTAGGTTTCGTGTTACTGTATACGTGTTTTTATTATAACTTATTAATGTAGTTTTTTGAAAACTTAAGATAAATATTCACCACCTTCACAGATGATCTATTGGCGTTGATGGGGAAGAGGAAGGATACGGCGAAAAACGAATGTGTATAAATTGTATCAAAAAGTCTCCGGTAGAGAAAGAAGTTCAAAAAGAAATAGCATCAATCGAAAACTTTAGAAATCAAGCCGCTAGTCCTAGCAAAAAAAGAAAACGAACATCATATCTAAATCAACTTCCTGAACTTGCGAGAACTGATTTCTCTTCTAATCAAAGCACTTTGCCTCTAGGTCTTCTAAAAAATGCAAACTGTCAATCGCTACAGGCCGTTATTATTGAAAAAATTAAATTCGCGTTTTCGAATACCTGCGTGTTTGAAACTATCATTCAATGTTTTTGCGTAGCCTATTGTGACTCAGACGAAGTCAAAAGAATTATGGACGATTCTAAAATAGGTTTAATTCAATTTGTTGAGACAATGATGCGTGTGGGGGTTAAGGCTAGTATTTACAAAGAAAGGGCAAAAATATAAAAGACCTTTACGATAACGAACCGTTACCTAACAACGTATTTAGAGTTAGGTGTGAATCTTCCGTAGCTGAACTCTTGCAAAATCTTAATTTTGGAGACACCAGCTTCAAAGAAAACAGCATATGCAACTCAGACGGCTGCCATAACAAAATTCAAGTGATATTTCAACATTTCACGTCAATAGAATATTTACCAAAATCAGTTGAAGAAATTCAACTACTAATTCAAACTTTTTTTGAGCGAGCAATTTGTGGAGCGCATGTCTTGTCGGGACTTTAGGAAAGTCACTAAATCCTTGCCTTACTACCACTTTTTTTGTAGAACTATTTGATATCTCGGAAAGACTGGATTGTGAAACGAGCGTGATAGTTATGCTTTCAAACATAACTAAAAACGTAACCTTTGATGACTTGATATACTATGCCCGAGCCGTTGCATCGTTTCAAGGAGAAAATACCCGAGATATAATAGGTCATTATGTTTGTTTTGGTCTCCGTCCCAACGATAAGTGGGAACAATACGATGACTTGGCTAAAAAGAGTAAGGAGATTTCAGAAACCACAAACGTCTGCCCCCATTTAATATATTACTCATCACAAAAGGGGAAGCATAAATGTGCCACTTACTTCATCAGATTTAGCAAACGTTGACGCTCTTATTTATCCAAAAACAATCTCAAAACAAATCTTTCGCGTTTAAATTACATGATCGTTTTCGAAACGCATAGAAGATAATAATGGTGCATAATGGGTGCATTTGAATGGTACCATTTTTAGGGCTAAAAATTGAAAATGGAAAGCCCAAATTTCAAAATTAATTATTTATGTTAACTAGTATGGTGCATAATAAATCGACTGTGGTGCATAATGGTGCTTAATGAGTGCAATTGAATGGAACCAATTTCAGGGCGATTGGTGAAGAGGGGGGCTGAGGTAAACCTGCCCCCCCCCAATTAAAATTTTAAATAACTCTATAATGAAACTGGTGCGTAATGATTGGTGTGTGGTACATAATGAGTGCGTTTGATTGGTTAACTTGTTATTGTGAAAAGTCAAAGTGGGGGGCTATGGTAAAGTTAACCCCCCTTTTAAAGTCGTTTTTTCCTTCCAAGTCCCATAGGTGCATAATGGGGTATTGGTGGTGCATAATGGTGCGTAATGGGTGCATTTTAATCAAATAGTTAATTTATCGAAATGGCGATAAGGGGGGCCAACTTAACCGACCTACGGGTTTTCACCACCCGTATTCGCTGTGCGGGGAACGCTTTTTTCCATGTTTCTTTAAAGTGATCACAACATTTTTGGTGCTATTTTTGAAGCCCAGGACCTAGCCTTCAACAAGATGTGTTATACCTCTTCGTGTGATTTTTGTTTCGGGGCTTGTAGTTGCCTTGTGGATTATTAGGAATTTTTTCCTCAGCATTATTGTTTGGGTAATCATCGAGTGCGCCATTTTATGAACTTTCTTTTGATATTTGTACTGCAAACTCCGGTTGTCCGCGGTTTAAAAACAAATCATCGATTTTTTAAATTGACTTTTAACTGCTGTCTATTGAAAAGGTATAGTGTTTATCATATTCTAACTCTTTATTATAAGCTAGATTTTTTCCATTTTATTTTATTGGTTGTTGTGTGCCCAAAATTATTTTCGTGCTTATGTGCCATAGGGTATCTGTTGTTTATTTGTCTTGATGAAATGAATTACATAAGATGGTAGTGAGTTGAATATTTCTATAAATAAAACACGCTAAACCATTCTTCGGCAAACCCAAACTCTTGCTCAAAAATAATCATCTAGCTGTCACCAAATTTAGCAAAACAGAATGCATATTTAAAGCAACAACTTTTCTTTTAATGCTTGAAAACCTTTAGAAATTTACCTCTTCAGAACGGCAAAATTCCGCTGGACTCTTCCTCGATCTCACAGTTTGCCGATATTCCTTCAACATCTAAAATAGGTGAATCTTAAAAACCCCCTTCTCTTACGGAGATTCAGAATGCATTCAATGAGACCAACAGCCTAATGAGGGAAAAAGACTCAGTTTAAGATCATTTGATTATTGCTGTCTCTGAAATATAAATGAAGCCAAATATAACTTTCAGATAGCAGACTATTCCAGTCTCTACAACGACTTGGCATCGATTGACTGGTCAGAGCTTTTCGGTTCTCAAGATGTAAACAAGTGCGTTGATTACCTTACAATTGGTGTTAAGGAGCCAATGGACCTATATATTCCTAAAGCTACACGCTGAACAGGTCGAAGGTACCCCTGTTGGTACTTACAAGGAGACTACCCAAGGTGGTTATCACCGATTTTGTTGAAACTCAGGGGTTAGGTAGAACTTATGGTAGTATGAAAATTGCCAAAGGGAAAAGTTGCAATGTGCTTTAGTTTTTCCATGGCCACCGAAATCGGTGATGCATAAAAATTGGTTCAAACCAAGTTTTGACTGTCAGCACGGCTCTTTAAAATCACGATCGGATTAAAGCAACCAAGTATCCTTTGTCAGTTTCGTCGGGCCACAGTCACGACTCGCGGTCAAGAAACGTAATATCAATCGATCTCTCAAAGGCTTTTCACGGGTTTTGTCACCCTTCACTCTTAAAAAATGTTGTCCAATTTTGGATGAAACAGGATCCAAATAACTGACTCTGTGAGAGCACACATTTCGGTCCAAATTTGGATAAGAAAATTGACATCCAAATTTTGGATGGATATATTAGAGTCCGATTGTGGATCTAGCTATCCAAATTTAAAGAGATATCAATCAATTTATGGCTTTAAATTTAACCAAAATTAGACGAGTTGTATTGCATTTTGGGAGGTATTGGTTCAGATTTGGACAAAAAAGGTTCAGATTTGAGCTCTATTTAATCCCCCATTGGATTAGCAAGACTCCCCTTTTGGACCGGCAAGAGTCCCCTTTTGGACCGGCAAGAGTCCCCTTTTGGACCGGCAAGAGTCCCCTTTTGGACGGGCAAGAGTCGCCCTTTGGCATTGTAGGATTCGAATAAAAAAACTCTTTGGAATTCCAAAAATTTTAGTGTTTTAAATATATAAATTGTTGAAATAAAACTGCAATAATTTTACAAAATATAAATTTTATTTTTTTATTTAGACATTTGATTTACAAAAGTAATTATGGATGGGGCTACACTAATTTTAAACCTAGTTTTTTGAAAATATTCTAAAGTTCCAGTTGGAAAGCGTAAACACCCGCAAATAGAAACTTAAAATTTTTCTTTTTCAATTTCGACGCCGCCTTTACATGTGGTGAAGTCTTCATTTCCTAAACAGATTTGGAGTGACAGTTTATGAACTCTTAACAAAAATAATAAAAATATTTAAATTAATTCGGAAAAATAAATGTTTCATATATGAGATTAGTTGCAACCTTGGAAGAATATAAGTTCTAGTACAATGATATAATTGTGCATTCGCGGTATGTACGACACGCATTGACCATTTCCGTTTACGTAGCTCTAGGAGCATTTAGGTTTCAGTCAGATATGACGGTATGCGCGCAACTAGCTGCGCGCCACGCTCTCAATTGGGGGGTGGTATGTTCTCGACGCAAAGGCTTCCGCGTGCAGACCAATGACCAATGGAATGTCCCCCTTCACAACCTTCACGAAAAAGGGGGAAACTTGAGCCGCCACGAACAAACTTTCTCGCTATGTCCATCATAAACTAAACAGGTTTCTTGGACCTGTCTTTGATGAATATTGTTACAAAATGGAAGCATTTTCAATTTTTTTGTCAGTAACATAGTTTTCAGCTTAAAATTAATACTGTGCTCTAACCCAGAATTGTTAAGTTTAAGTATAAAAACACTTACCTTAAAGATATAGGTCGTAGTGATTTTTCCAAGTTCCGAAACAAAATTTCGAACAATAAAGCCACGCGTAGAGGTCGGCGGAACGAATAAATTAACCGGCAAAATTTAGATTAACCATAAAAAGTTGGGTTAATTAATTTTTATGAACATTTTATACGAATAAACAACGATTTAACATATATATTTGATTAATTTGCGGTTATTAATAAAAATAAATTGGATAATTTCTTATTCAAACGCGGACGCTCGTTTCCAATAAAGTGCTGGTTGAACGCGCTATCTCTCGAATAAGATCAGAGAGATTGAGTATACGGTGACCGTCGTCAAAAAAACAACAACGTTTTTTAACGTCATCTGTTTTTTTTACCATTATCGTTGCTGCCCCCTGCCGCTGTTCAAAAACGATCTGGTTTTTGAAATAAAATTTATAATGTTTGAAGTTGACACGTTTTTTTAAAGGATCCACATTTGGCTTTAAGAGGGCAAACAGGGAGTTCATTTACTGGTATGATCCAAAGTTGGAATATTTCGTACAACTTTGGACAAACATTGGATCCTTTTTTCTAAGAGTGTTCAATACTTCACAAATTGAGACTTTATGGATTTGTTAACAAAGCTTAATTCTTTGTAGCTTCAGGATTAACTTGATAGAAAATGCTATGGCTGCTTTACCAACGTTTATACATATAGAACTTATATTTGACGTATACGCCAACGATTTACCGGACGCACTAAAACACTTCGCCGACGACAACAAAATATACCACAACATCAGCAACAATACCGATTGCCAAAAACTACAAAGCGACCTCGATCGCGTTTCAGCCTGGTGTACTATCAATAATGTAGTCATCGACGAAACTAAAAGTCAAAAGATCACCTTCACACGAAAAACCACCTATATAAATTTAAAATAAATGGCGAAGCGGTGCCCCACACCAACTTTGTATTATCAGGGACGAGAGCAATTTGCAAATGTTGTCGGTTGATGTAAGAAAGCTGTTGGGGATCTTAAGGCCAAGGAGCTTAGCTCGGTTAACGTTTCAAAACGCTTTACTTCAGCTTAGTATGATGAAAGCTCCTTTTTGGTTTGCTTTCATTTAGAGGCCGCGTAAAGTATTTACTACCTTAAATCGAGAACGTGTGAAATAAATTCCTTGAACACGTTCACACTCAATTCCTAAAAAAATAGCCTTATGACAGGACTAGATAGAACTATTCGCAAAAAAAGAAATTTTTTATTTGAAAAAACTTTTTGTAACGTAAACAATTCAGATTTAACACAATATCTCAATTTTTACGTATCATCTAAGAAAATATAAAAAAGCACAATATTTAAATATTTCTAAAATCAAAATAAACTTGGTTATATTTTAAACTTAAATATTGTGCTTTGTATTATGAATATCCTTGAAAGTATGTCTGTACTGTTGATATGCACATTAAAGATGTCTTTTCATTCAAGTCAAATTAAAGAAATAATTTAAAGCAACTTACAATGAGCCCTTAAATATATTTATTACAATTATAATAATACAACGACAGGACTTTTAATGTCCTTTGAAGGATTATTTATTGGGAACATTGAGAGGGTTTATATTTACATTGTGAGATATAATATTGAGGGTTTTTTTTTCAGAAAAAGGAGATAATCGTTAAAGGAGCTTTAAAAAACAATTGTATTTCATTGGTTTCAATCAAGTAAAACTTAAAAATTATAAATTAATGCATAGAAATTAACATGATTTTGATACGTTTACTATGTCGCAAGACCAATATTCATGCTCGCTTGATTCAGAAAATAAATCAGCTCAAAGTTGTATCCTATAAAGTTTTTACTTTTTCCATTTCACTCGTAATATTAAATATTACTTAATTTATGTGTGCTAGTATACTTTTAATAAAAGCCCTTGTGTAAAATCTGGTTACTGGGATCACGTTTTCACTACGCCATTTCAAATGAAAGAGGAACATTCCGCTATTGAGATTAAATATTTTTGATTTAAAAATAGCTAGTTAAAGAGATCGCTACTTCCATCCTGACCAAGTGTTAAAGCAGAAGATCAATAAAAACGTTAGTCAAGAGTAAAATATTAAGGCTTTACAGAAAGTTCGGGAGGTTTGTTATGCTTGTTTTAAACATTTGAATCTCCTAGAAAATGGATATGTAAATCATCCGTGCTTAGTTTCTACTCTTTAAAAAATAGAATTAAACTAGGGATAATTCAAAGTGAATAACACTGGACTAGATAACTTGTCTGGTTAATCTTGTTCAAATATTATCATTGGCCTGAAAAAAATCGGTTAAATTTGTTTTATGGAAAATCAAAACGTCTAGTATTTTTCTTCTGATCTTTTTTGGTGATTATGAAGCAGAGCAGCTCCAAGAAAATTACTACTACTGATGAAGAAATTCCGTACAACCATACTTTCAAAATGGGCACTAAAAAATGGATGGTGGTGGCCTTCGGTAGAAAACTGAGACCCTCGGTGTCTCTACTGTCAAATTCGAAGCGAATCTCGTTCGGTCGTTTTTGGTTTGTCTCCACAAATCGTAAAACCCTGAAATAGGATGATGATTTTTATGAAACTCTCCAATCCGATTTAAACCATATCAGCCCTCTTAAAATTATAGCCCAATAATATCAATTTTTAAATGTATAAATTATTTTTTATAGCAAAGTTACATAAATCGTGAACAACTCTTAGTAGTTCGAAATTTAATATTTTACTTCTGCCCCAACACTTCAAAAAATACAAATCATCCATTACTTACCGATAGTTCAACGTTTCCTTGACGAAAAGTGGAAGGGCAGGGTAAAGAAAGATATGTCCCGATAATGGGAAATATTCCACTTGCCCTTGGTACAAGTTCTTGCAGCTTTCGCTCTTCTTTCTCAGAAGAGGAAGAAAACCATCGGATGCAAAGAGAACGCTCTTTGCACTGACGACGGTCGCCAAATGCCTTTCTTTGGCAGCCTTGCCTTTCTCAAAAAAAAGTTTCATTTCGTTGCTTCTTTCATCTTTCTGTTAAACACAAACATCGTTACAAATTATATTAATGACACATTTGTACACACATATTTTATACGTTGACCTTTCATAAGACAGGTTAAGTCAGCACTAGAGAACGTGTACGTAGAACTGGTAGGAAAGTAGACGTGTGCTTTATTACGTAATATCTACACACTTTTAAGTTACCCCTACACAGTTTCGAGTTGGGGTAAAACTTTTCTTTTAACTAATCAACATAGAACTTTGGCGCTTTAGAGAATATTTGGTTGGATTACACCAAAAACACATGCCTTAAAATAATGAGTGTAATGTAATTTCCAATGGAAAATTCTTAATTGCGGTTTCTCAAGGACTTCGGAAATGGCATTGATGTACTGAAATTTAGCCGTGGCCAACTCGCCCTTGAGGTTGGCCAAGTACGATCTATTGAGAATGATCCCAGTACCTAAAATCCATCCTGACAATAACAATCGCCAAGAAAGGTTGCGGTTTATTTCTTCGACAGCTACAAAGAAAAAAAATAACAGTATTCAACCGTATTACTCTTAATCTTCTATCATATCAGCCAACATACAACCTAAAAAATAGGCTAAGATGTAAACGATTGAATGAAATTATAACTTTGTATAAAGAAAACTGTCATTGAAGTGGCTAACAAGGGAAGGCTTACGACTGTAAGTCTGGGATCCGAGAAAACGTTATGGGAACATCTAGACCGTGCCCAAGGAAGGTATCAGCCGGCCGGTTTTTTGAGCACAGTCAAAAGGTCAAGTTTTATGACCTTTTGAAATTTTGAGCCTGGCCGAGCAAGTAATTTCCTATGGAATTTTAGATGCTAATTTCATGGGTCCCAAAGGGTCCCCCCTATGAAAAATTTTGAAATTAGAACTTTTGTCATGCCCATGCCAAACACGGTTAAAATGGAGCAAACTGGACAATTTGAACCGGGAGTGGTCAAGATGGTCTAAAATGGTCAGTTTGATTTTGGAGCGTCCACAATGGGCAAAAATGTTCAGTTTGAGATGGGAGTCTCCAAAATGGACCGGAGTGATCAAGATGGTCAAAATGGTCAGTTTGGGTTACGAGTGTCCACAATGGGCAAAAATCGACAGTTTGAGATGGGAATACCCTAAATGGACGAAAACGGACAGTTTGAACCGTGAGTGGTCAAGATGGTCAGTTTGGGTTGGGAGCGTTCACAATGGGCAAAAATGTTCAGTTTGAGATGGGAGTGTCCATACTGGTCAAAAACAGTCAGTTTGCGAGTGGGGTGTCCAAACTGGACAATTTGAACCGGGAGTGGTCAAGATGGTCAAAAACGGTCAGTTTGGGTTGGGAGCGTCCACACTGGGCAAAAATCGTCAGTTTGCGATAGGAATATCTTAAATGGATAAAAATGGTCAGTATACGGTGAGTATGTCCAAAATTTAGAGCAATGATCAATTCATAACAATCAGTTCTAACAATTGTAAATATTCACATTGGGTATATACGAGAATTCTATAGTGCTACTGTTGTAAACATTTGTTTTCTGTAAGATACATAGGCTGAACAGTTGTTGCAATTATTTAATTTTATATTTGCATAAAATTTGTCAGTTGGTACGATTTCACTATTTACAAAGTAATGAGAAATACGTTTACTAAAATCGTTTTATTTTACTGGTATATAATATTGAACACCTCTTTTAACGGTCCGATTTAGTTATGTTCAACACGTTTATTTATTTTGTTCGCGAGTCCTCTCCTATCCTAAAAATGTGGTTATATTTATAATATAAATAAGTTTCGTAATGTTACCGAAGTTTGTTTCACCCTACCTAAAGAAAAATCGGCCAACTGTGAAATTAGAGATTGCGAAGATGGGTTTTTCATATGTTGTAGCCACTGTTCATTGGTTTTGTGCATGACGCATTTTTATATTGAAAATCATCAACATTAGTCGTGCTGAATTTTAAATTTCCTTTTCAATCCGTTCAATAAAATGCTTTAAACAATTTAACTACTTAACGGCTAAATTAATTTGAAATTATTGGCAAAAAGGGTTTATAAGTGATACATTCAAAAGGTAAACGTTATACTGATATCCACTAGCTTAAAACAAATTCTACTCTTGTTTTGAACAAGGGGATTGGACCATTTGCAAACGCACTGCGTGCGGGATTTGGCCCCTGGTTGAGAGGGTTTAGTAATTAAATAAATACTTATAGTTTTACTTACCGATGCAGTCAGATGACCCTATGAAGCTTCAATTATCGATTTTTAAATTTGACCTCCAGCTTTTTTTGCTTCTCAAAATTTTAACCTCAACAGGAAAACTTTATGCATTCTAACTCCCATCGCAAACTGTCGTTTTCTTGCCAATTGTGGACGCTCCCAACCCAAACTGACCATTTTTGACCATCTTGACCAGTCCCGGTTCAAATTGTTCAGTTTTGTCCGTTTTGGACACTAGCCGACGCAAACTAACTGTTTTTGACCATTATAGACACTCCCATCTCAAACTGAACATTTTTGACCATTGTGGACGCTCCCAATCCAAACTTTGTGACAATCTTGACTACTCCCGGTTCAAATTGGTTAAAATGAACCAAACTGGACAATTTTAACATTGAATGACCACTTTTACCCATGTTTGGTATGGGCATGACAAAAGTTCAAATTTCAAAATTTTTCACACGGACCTTTGGCACCCATGAAATGCGCATGTAAAATTCCATAGGAAAATACTTGCTCAAAATTTCAAATGGTCATAAAACTTGACCTTTTGCCTGTGCTGATACCTTCCTGGGGCTAGGTCTAGATGTTCC
Organism: Leiobunum rupestre; assembly: GCF_980474605.1. Lineage (NCBI taxonomy): Eukaryota > Metazoa > Arthropoda > Arachnida > Opiliones > Sclerosomatidae > Leiobunum > Leiobunum rupestre. Next base: position 7,981,058 of record NC_143387.1, on the reverse strand, counting down.
CATAACGTTTTCTCGGATCCCAGGCTTACAGTCGAAAGCCTTCCCTTGTAAGAAGTTTTACAGGCGTGTTCTTTAAGTAACAAGGATTGAAAAATGTCATAAGAAACGTTTTCCTAAATTGAACTGTATCCGAGTAATTGGCTGTCAACAATCGGCCGCCAAAACGCGCAAATATGCAGTTTCTTTAATTCCTTGGACCCAATTATTTCATTTTACTAAGTATTTGGTTTTTTATCGAAAGAGTTAAGAAAAGGATCACTTGTATCAAAAGTTCGTTATGAATTGAAAGAAGTATTCTACGTGTAGAAATTTAAAGTACCAAGGTGGTCAATGGAAAGAAAGTTACTTTTTGAATTTCGTTTTTTCTTCAAATTACAAAATATGTTCCAAATGATCACCAGGGGCACACGCAAAATATTCTGGAACCCGTTCAAAGATTCGAGGCGTGTTACGAATGTGCGACCGAAAACTATCGCTAAAAACGTATTATGACATAAGTGAATAAACCTTTCTACTAGCAAAAGCTTATTAAACGTTCGCATCTAGAAGCATGCTATCGATATGTGATTTTAATTATGGACTCCCGCAATTTGTAGACTCGTACCCATCCAAAAAAACTATTACAACTTGTGTTGTAGACTAAAAACATGTTATTTTTGTGGGTGACTATTTAATGAGATCATAATTTAGACAAGCCAACTAAATTCAGTTTACTAGCATTACAAAAAACCAGGAATATGAGCTAGATCATTTCTAAATTGTCTCTCAAATTGAAAATGTGTACTCACTTATGGCATAGGAAGAATTAAACAACAAAATTCAATAATTCCTTTTTTTAATAGGCGTAGTCACTTAAAAACACCAGGTTTTTGTTAAAACGTATTTCTACACGTAGCTTACACCTTTTATTTTAATAAAGCAATTTTAAAACTAGTTTTTTTATCGAAAAATATAAGAAACCAATGCTTAGTGAATGGAAATAATTGGGTCCCAGGAATAACAGAAACTGAACATTTGCGTGTTTTTCGAGATTTTGGAGGCCAATTACTCGGATCCGGTTCTTAGGACTAGTGCTCCACAGATCTGGATCCAAGGTCGGAGCTCGAGCCGTTCACGGCTCCGAAGCCGCTGCGAGGAGGTGTCGGAGACGGAGCCAAAACTCGGCTCCACTAAAAAGCCGGAGCCGGATGCAAAATCCTAGAGCCGGAGCTCGAGCCAGGAGCCGTCTCCGATTGCACTAATTATTTTAAAGCGCATGTAAATATTAAGATAACACTAATATTTCTTTGAAAGAATACACTATTGTGTTTCAAAAGCTAATCAAAGCGTGAAATAAACTTCAAAGCATCATCATTCATCAATACTAATAATAATATTTTATTTTATTTTATCCGAGGAGTCTGCTACAAAAAAGGGAGAGTCCATTAATTACGGGAGGCGATTTTGGCGATTTTTCGACCCCCTCCCCCCTTGGTGAGATGTCGTGAGATTTGGTTCGCCCCCCTCCCAATATCACCTGCGATTTTTCAAAAAGCGTATTTTTAGTGTAAATGCGTTAATCTGTTTGATTGCGTTGGATTTATTTAAAAAACAACATAATTTGCTTAATTATTTATATTTAAGACTAGTATTATAGACAGAACGTAGTCTCGAATCACAGTGAGAAAATCGAACAATAAAATACTTAAAATTTAAGTATTAAGGAACTATTAAAATTCGTAAAAGAATATTCATTCTAATTCAGTCCACGGGGACTCATGTGTGGTCTCAAGAGTGACTACTGGAACGAACGTGTCCATGTGATTTTCAGAAAAATCATCTGCTCCTTCCACCTCGCTCAGTAACTTGGCGTGTGACAATCCGTGAAGGTCACACTTTGCGCGCTGGTACCGGTGGTGCTCTGTGGACCACACGCCGGTGCTCTGCAGCTCTTGTGAGGGATGAAAAGTAGATTCCGTATGTATTGCAGCATCTCTTTTTCTGATCACCACTTACACTTGGGCAATATAGGTCATAGGGCATGCTGATGAAGGTGTGCAAGGGTTGAATTACTTAATTTAACCCAGTTTTATCGCAATTTTACACTGTTTCTTGCAGAAACAATTACGTGATATTTGCCGAAACCCCCCCTCTCATCCACGTGAGATTTTGTGGCATTCAGCTCGATCCCCTCCCTCCTCTAAATGCCTCACATAATTTATGGACGCTCCTAAAGCTTAGACATAAGAAATTACCATAAAAGTATTGGAGCCGTCTCAGGAGCCGGTTTAAAACACTTGGAGCCGGAGCCGTGGCTCCAGATCCGGCTCCGGCTTTCACCGAAACTAAAGCCGGAGCCGACTGGAGCCGATAGGGTTTAAGTCGGAGCCGGAGCCATGCGGAGCACTACTTAGGACCTTTTTCACAACTTGTTACCCAACGACCACGCCTGTAAATTTGTGCCAGACTTCTCTGAAACACCCGTTATAAAAGGTAACGCGGAAAAACACTTCTGTTTTTCACTGAACGAAATTAGAATGTGTGAAACTGCTTTTCTTACGATTTTCAAAAAGATGCGAAGTGAAATATATTAAACTATTTGAAAGTTGATTGAATAGATTGTCAGTTCTTCGAGACATTTTGAAGATTTTTCTGAATGCGAAAGCCGTTACTAAGGTGACCACAAAGAAAGAGATTATTAGCAAATTCCAAGTTAGTTGACCGAGCGCCTGTTTGTGTAATAACACTTGATCCATTCCTCCCTGGCCGTCGAGGCAAGTGTAGATTCTCATTCCTTTCGAACTGTAGGCAGCTGTCACACCGTATTCCTTAATTCGGGTGGACAAATCCTGCGCCGAAATTCTATACTCGAAAAGGTGCAATTTCTAAATGTAAATAAAAGATTACTATACGAGTGTTGGAAATAAATGCTAAAAATAATGCATTGCAGAGCCATGAAAATGAATTTTACGCACTATTCTCAAAGCTCTTACATGCCACTCCACTGATAAAAACCAGAAAAGTACATGGCCAAACACAAGGTTACGTGACACCCCTTTAAAAACATTTATAGATGGCATGCAAGAGTGTTGCATGGGACGTTTGAGAAGATGAAGTAGGAAAGAAAACTCCAACATTGGAGTTCCTAGAGGGAGGAGGGAGTGCAGCCGGAAGTGTTAAGTACATTTTAATTAACATTTGCTTTAGTATAAATTATATTACGCTTTATTGCCTTGCATTGTTATTGTCCCATGTGAGTAAAATTGCATATTTTCAGTTATCCCTTTATCGAAATATTTGTATCGTTTCTAGGTTCTGTGAGGTGAAAGCAATGTATCGCTAAATGTATCTAAACAAGAACACCGTTCATGTGATCGCGACTTCTTCACCGGTCACCGATTAGTCCGAGACTCGTCCTAGATATCATGCAATGATGACCGAATTTGAAAACATTTGGTTGGCGATGAATTTCTGTAGCCATATTTTAATTTACAAATTGATTTGAATGTATCTTCACTTTGAAAGCCTTAACCTTTTCTACCTTTAAGCTTTCCAACTAATTGATGAAGGATTACTTATAATCAACGTAAAAGTTTCTTTGTAGCCGAGTTTTTTTCTTTTAAAAACGACATTTTACGCTCATATAACCTTATTGTCATTTGTAGCAGTCATTTCAATATTAGACATTTTTTGTAGTGGTATTGATGCAATTAAACATCTTTCTTTTATTTTTTGGTAGCACTTTTTGCATTTCTTTCGAAAGAACATAGTTATCGATTTGAATGAGCGGTGCTCTAAGCAATTGAATTGTCTGTCAGATTTATTTATTAAAAGATTCATAACTTCAGAACGGGCCCAGATAGGTAATAGCACGAAACCTTTTAGATCAGTACCACTTCATATATCAATTTTTTTTTAATTGGGTGCAATATTCCCTTGTCTATGTTTGTATTATTATAAAATATTTCTCAATCAAGTGGCCACCCAGATCGCTAAAAACAAATATCCTGTGCGAAATGAAATGGAAAGTATCACCTGAAAGCGCTATGCTTATATTAAGAAAAAATTATTGTGTTTAGAAAATCACGTCGGTACTTACTCCATTTGCGACATCAAAAAAGTGCTCATAGTACCACATTTTATTCAGTTCTACACTATACAAATAACAAACAACTATATTTTTTTATTATTATGCCAAAATGATTTACGCACTCAATGAACATTATTAGTCTTAACATATTTTGTTTATAAAAAAATGTTTATTAAACGTAGAACAATTTGACTGAAACCACGAATTAAATACATCAACGGGATTATTAAAGTGAGTTTTACTGGCGCCTCCAACCAGGCGGGACATACAATATGCTACCACTTTTATTGAGAATTTCCATAAAGCTCCAATCAGACCTTTTAGTTGCTGATTTAAAACGAAAATGTGACGATGGCTAAAGTTTTGACTGTTTAGTGGATTTCATTTAGCGCTGTGAATTTGCAATTACTTTTTAATATTGTATATTTAATTACGAGTAGTGTTTATGGTAATAATAATCAGCTAAGCTAATACCCAGGGCACCACCTTAGGCCTAAGTCATCAAGCGACTTTTAAAGCCATTAATTCAGGTGGCCGGGTTACAATGCGTAGGAGGGTGGTTTCGACTAGTCGTCGTTACAAGATATCTTTTTATTCATAATTGGCCAAATTTGTAATTAACATATTCAAAGAACACAATGATTTTTATGGTCTAAAATTTCGATGGATTCTCTTAGGTTACTACGGTCAAATTAAATTAAATGGTTAGGGTTTTCTAACACATGTACCGCCAATGCTGAAGAATATACTTGAGGGTTACTTACGTCATTCTTATGTTCGTTTATTATGTATTTGAGATCTCTTTTTGTCTGTCCAATGTATACACCGTTACCACAACAGTGAATTGTATATACAACATAATTTTCTAAGAGGATGATTTTATCTTTGGTAGGTCCTATGGAGTTAGATAATTTATTGCAAGGTTTGAAAACTGGTTTTACATTAATTTTCACGTTGTTTTTTATTTTTGTTAAAAGGGAGATGTGAATTAATTTTATGTTTACTTTTATGGACTAGGTTGTTCTTGTAACCACGATCATAAAATAAATAAGAATGAAACACTAGCCTTTTAGCATTGGGGTAGTAGGAATTTGTCTTCATAAATATCACAATTGTAATTTGGAAAGAGAAGGGACCATAACGTTTGTATGTCTACAATTTATGTAGTGTTGATATTATCAACTTAGTTTTTATTTTAGTACTCCAAGGAAACTTTTAATTGGAACTTTGGTGATAATAAGCCAACAAGTCTTGATTAAGTGGAAAACTTTCCAAAAACAACTACGGTTTGAAGTTAATTGTAGAAGACCGATTATTATTCTCGACTACATTAATATCAGAAGCATCCTATACAACTATAGGTCTCGCAATACATTTGGACATCTCACAGCCACCATCCAGCAAAAAAGAAGAGATATTGCTAGCCTAGAATGTCTCACGCAAGCAAATGAACTCTCTTTTGGTAATCAGTACGAACGTTTAACAAATACTTCTTAAGCCAATAACCGGTGGTCTAATTAAGAACAATCCGAAATCTCTTAATATAAAAGTACCTCTTCAATTTTAAAACTTAATTTTACAGTCACCGAAAAAATTAACTCTACTTACGCTCGAACATGAACTGCTATTTAAAAATCCCAAAGTCCTCAATAAATTTTCAAAAGATACAAGACAGTTTTTCACAAATTAGGCTTTAAATATATCGTCACTCTTAGAACACTTGACCAAAAAGATATCAGTATCGAAATAGAAGGTTGCTTAAAAAACGTATGCGACAAGGATCGAGACGGTGTGAGATTTAACTATGAAGAGATCATTTTAAACAATAAACAACCCATCGCTCAATTCAGCCAAATATTAGCCCTTAAAGAACTCAAGGCCAATAAAAACTTAATAATCACTAGAGCCGATAAGGAAGGCTGCGTAGTTATTTTAAACAAAAAAGATTATGAAGAAGACTTAATTATATCTTATCAGACCAAGACACCTATCGTCTAAATAAAAATGACCCCACTAACATAAAGCACAAAAAGTGATACACACTTTAAATTAATGTATAACTTTACCCAAAGAACCGGTTAAAAAAAGCTACACGGACACTATGCCGTTCCTAGAATATATATTATCCCTAAAATATTAATTGCTCAGCTCAACCTACTGCAAAATATTTAGATAAAAACCTTTCCCATCTCAAGAAAAGGCACGCCCATATAATTATAAATACTTCGAAATTCACCAAAAAATTAAAAAAATGTTCAAATACAAGACGAAGATTTGTTTGTGTCTTAGCTCTTTGGGGGCTTGGTATAAGAAACTTTGACGCTATTTTAATTTATTAAATTCTCTGGATGTTTTAATTCAATTTACTCACGAAGTTGAAACAAACAATAATAATTTATTTCTATTTTCAAATATATAAGATATTAACAATTGTATTTAGAAAACATTTATCTGTATCGTTACGCAATTGAGTTCATTACTCCAATGTCAATTTAATTAGGGCGTTCCGATAAACTTTCTTTCAAAAATGAAATTTATTTTTATCACCGCCATTGCAAATGACAGAGATTAAAATAGTAACTCCATCATAAAAAAATGCATATAAAGTAAAATGTAGACATACAATTAATATAAATTCAAATCTCCCTTTGAAGAAAAATAAAAACAATTCGCAGTATTCAATTTTATCGAAAATATATCGGATAAAATAGGCAATGAACTCAGCAAATTTAAAGTTAAAACAATTTTTAAACCCTTTTATAAATCATCTAACTCCATAGGACCTAATAAAGATAAAATCCCCCTCTTAAAAAATTGTGGTGTGTATAAAATTCCTAATTTTTGTAACGGTATATACATTGGGCAGACAAAAAGAAATCTAAAACACAGACTCAACGAACATAAGAATGACGTGTGAAATTTTGAAGTATACATGTGTCAAAATACCCAAACTATTTAATTTAATGTGGCGATACGAAATTAATATGTAAACTAGATTATTATTTTAAATGAAACGTTAGAGAATCCCTTTTGACATTTTAGACCATAAAAATCATAACGAAGTACTCAATAGAGATGACGGGAAAGGTAGTTACATTGCTGCATTCTGGAAAAATAGTACCACTACTACTATCTTATCTCTCTTATGGTTTAATTTTTCTGTTTTAAATTGTTGTATAAAGCTTGGTTCACACGATTAAATTTTGTATCCCGATCGCATCTTAATCTTATTCACTCCAGGCTTTAAAGCCAATAACAATGAGATGGCCACATTCCTTAAAAAAAAACAAGAAATAGCCTCGAAATTTATCGTGTATTTGGGTTAAAATAATCCGGATGCTGGTCTTTCTATAGAAAATCGTTTTCCACGTAAAACTCTTTTGCTTACGTTTCATCATTATAACCATGGATAAATAAAACCAATCAACCTATACAGGGTCTTTTTTTTTGCTCGGAAAAGTGTTTTTTTTCAAAAACTATTTATAGTACCGATTTCAAATTTGGAAGGTCAATTCTCTATACCGGGGGACATCAGTTTGAGAAATTTGAGCGTTTTCGGTAATGTTTTTCACCAATTTTGAAAAATTATTTTTCGACCACTAGGTGCGAGATAAAAAATTTCTATTATAAAGTTGTAGGCCGTCATCGAAAACCCTTAAAAATTGTTCACTCGACGAAATACAACTTATTTATCAGTGAAAATTCGAGCTTGAAAAATTTACAAGTTGGTGAAGCCAAATTACGATTGTTTGAAACGATAATTGAAAAGGGAACAAGTCTAATACAAACGTAGTAGAGTTTTCACACTTGAAAAAATGTACACGTTTGGTTTTTAAATGCAGATATTTTATTCACATAAATTTTTACAAAACATTTTCAATAATATCACCATTGGCTGCAACACATGTTTGTGCGCGGACAATTAAGTTCTCAAACGCTTTCTCTACCATTTCTGGTGTGACGTCTCGGCAAGCACTGATTATTCGTCTAATGAGTTCCTCCCTAGTTTCAATGGGCGTGGCGTATACCTTTGCTTTAACGAATCCCCAGAGAAAATAATCCAGCGGTGTTAGGTCAGGTGACCTTGCTGGCCAATGCACTGGACCATTTCTCCCTATCCACCTTTCAGGAAACTCGTTGTTGAGGTGCTCAGTTACTTGCCGGGAAAAATGCGGAGGGGCGCCATCTTGCTGAAACCACAACTGACGTCTTTCAGCCAATGGAAGGTCGTCGATTGCGTCACTCAGTTCGTTCTGTAGAAAATGTAAATACCTTTGGCCGTTGAGGTTCGTCGGCAGGAAAAAGGGACCAATCAAACGGTTTCCAACAAGTCCAACCCAAACATTGACCCGTTCAAATTGAACCTGGTGATGATATTCAAAACCCCAATGTGGGTTGATGTCAGACCAAAGATGGCTGTTTTGATGATTAAAGGGCCCATCTCTTGAAAATGACGCTTCGTCGGAGAACAAAACATGGCGCAAAAATTGTCTATCTTCTTGGACAGCATTTAGTAACCAGTTGCTAAATTCATAACGTCTTTGATGGTCTCCGTCAATTAGTCCTTGGTGGAGCGTAGCTCTGTATGGGTGATAGCGATTCTTACGAAGAATTTTCCACACACGATTTGCAGAACAACCCAAATCAGCAGCGGCGTTAGCGCAACTGTGACGAGGATATGCCACAAAGTACGCGAGTACATTGTTCTCGAAGTCTAAATCCGGTTGACCCAATCCGCGAAACCTAGGTTGCAAGTTACCAAATTGATTGAAATCGTGAATTGCTCGTCTTACTGTATTTACAGATGGTGCTCCATTTGGATGTCTTTCTGCGAAGATTTCAGTCACTCTTCTAAGGTTTTGCGCTGCTTCTCCATAGTAAATGGCAACTATCTCGGTATGCTCAGCTACTGAATAACGAGGCATAGTTCGAAATATTATCAAACACTGATAATAAGCTCCCAAAGTTTTCCTTTAAATACCCAATGCATGTTTAGGATTGACCTATAGCCTCGTGTTTTTTAAATCCGGTCGTTTTTTTAACCAAAGTTTCAACTGGATTAGGTAATTCGGTTTCAATTATCGTTTCAAACAATCGTAATTTGGCTTCACCAACTTGTAAATTTTTCAAGCTCGAATTTTCACTGATAAATAAATTGTTTTTCGTCGAGTGAACAATTTTTAAGGGTTTTCGATGACGGCCTACAACTTTATAATAGAAATTTTTTATCTCGCACCTAGTGGTCGAAAAATAATTTTTCAAAATTGGTGAAAAACATTACCGAAAACGCTCAAATTTCTCAAACTGATGTCCCCCGGTATAGAGAATTGACCTTCCAAATTTGAAATCGGTACTATAAATAGTTTTTGAAACAAAACACTTTTCCGAGCAAAAAAAAAGACCCTGTATATACTGCGTGTGAAGCGAAGAATAAACGCAGTTTTTGACCTGCCCTGCGGACAATCCCGAACAAGTGCACGATAACCCACCGAAAAATTCCAAAAACCCTTATCCGGGCTTTAAAATAGATTTTGGGCGCACAGAAGGAACTTTTAAATATTTCGAAGTAGTTGCTCCCACTTTTTGTAATACTGAAGCGGCCAATCTCGTACGACAAAATAGGTACCCACTTATTATGTTTCGCAAAAAAAAATTGTGTTTAAACTCTAACAACTATTACTCTGTTTTTGTCAACCCCTCTGTAGCCCCGACCAATATTAGTATGTAATCGCCTAACGACGACGCTAGTTTTGGCGTCGAAACGGCCGTAGCGTTGTTTTTATTGTACAACAGTGGTTCCTATATTTTTAATCTAGTTATAACATGTTCAAGATAGTCCGCAAATACAATTAGTACGATACTTTTACTTTGAAAATTTTTACTAGTTGTCCACGCTGCAATACATGTGCTCACTATCACATGTACAACTACCAACGTCTTTTACCCCTTGTGCTGAACTGTTTGCGGAATAGTCTACATTGGGGAAACAGGCTGCCCGTTGTCGCAAACATTTGCGTGATATACGAAGCGACCAGAAGCACGTTACTCGCCATGTCAACGCTAGGAACGCTAAATCCATCCTCGTCCTTAGATCACTCTTTGCGGATCGTCCTCATCGACTCACGGAAGAGAATAGACTAATTTTTTTGTTTTGGGACTAAACAACCCTTTAGGAATAAACGAACAAGTTGGAAAACCAAAATATAACCTCTACTCGTACGAATACGAGTTTATAAAGCAACAAGTTTCGGTTTTTTGGAAAACCTCTGCAAAAGAACTCGGTTCGATTCCCGTCCGGCACGAATGTATTTTATTTTTAACTTATATTAAATTCGTTCTTATGCCTATAAGTTTCCTGCTATTGTGAGAGGTGTTGGTAGCTCGGTTATAACACATTTAACTACCCAAAAATTTTTAACGCATAACCGTGTATCTGTATTGCCATATTATCAGAGTGCTTAACAAATGTCATTAATTTTTGTAAATTAATTATATCAGTTGAACTTTTTACTTGACAAAAATCTATAAAATCTGAAATTTTTTATTATTGTGCTTTTTATTTTTTACTTCTCAGTTAAAGTTTGCACAATCAGAGAAAAAACACCTTCCTTTTGGTTTTTTTTTTAATTGTCAAACAATCTATATGAGACCAATTAATCAAGCAGTTTTCCTCTACACAAAACCTCATTTCACGCTCTTCATAACCTGGACAGTATTACCATTATTTTATAACTATCATTTTGACTGTTATGTTTCTGTTGTGTATGTAAATAATATAGTCGGATAATGAACACGAGGGGGCGTGACTATTAAGAGAACGAGCTAGGCGAGGAAAGGACGGGACCGGCACGGCATTCGGTCGGTGGACATTACGTGGGTAGCCAGCTAGCTTAGAGTTTCATCATATATATATCTTATCATCAATAAATGTATTAGTTCGCAAGCGTGTATTTAATTATACTAGAAACATAACAAATATAGCGACGGGGATAAATATAAAGAAGATCAACTTAATTGTAGACGCGAGTACAAAAAATACGGAAAAGGCACTATTCGTCGAAACATAAAAGAAGGAGACGCCTTTTTTAATTAAGCCCCACGTATCCTGACTCATCAGATAGCCGCGCCGCCATTTTGCAAAAGTAGAAGCAACCTTTAAGCCTTGATCAACCTAACCCTAATCAGCACTATGCCTACGTACGGATTTTTGGAGAAATACGATGCCAAGACCGAATCATGGACTTCATACACGGAAAGAATGGACCAGTATTTCCTCGCAAATGGTATTGATGATGAAGATAAGAAACGAGCAAGACTGACTTCCTGCGTTGGAGCTGAAACGTACGTAATTTTGCGAAGCACACTTTTGCCAGCGAAGCCTGTTGACAAAAGTTATGACGAGCTGACCCGAATTTTAAAGGATCGATTTAATCCAGCACCGTCAGAAGCTGCACAGAGATTGAAATTTAAGAATCGCCACAGACGAAATAATGAGACACTAGCTATGTATGTCGGAGCCAGCGTTGCCAACCGTACTATAATTATAGTACATTGCGATAATTTCTCCTTTCAATTTTTTACGTATAATTTCAATCGCGTACTATATAGTACGCTTTTTGCGATAATTTAACTATATTTCCGATATTTTTGCGACAATTTCAGAAATTTTAGAAAGTTACTTTTTTAACTCCCCCCCCCCCCCCGTTGGTTATAGTACTCCTAGTAGGCTTACTTAATATTATACTCCTTGGAGTGTTTGATTTGTGCCTTCTGTAGTTCTGACTGGCAAATTCGACCGACTGTACATTCTCAACATTATGGTTGTAGCCTTGTAGGTACGAAATAGGCCGTAGAACCTCGTGACAATGGTAGCGGCCAATGAGTATGGACTATGGAATATGGATTTGTAGTTTTACAGTTTTGGTTTTACTTTTGATTCTGAACTTCCAAATCAAAAGTAAAACCGAAACAGTCTTCAAAATTTTGAAGACGGGAGTCACGGGACCACTGCGTCGGGGAATATGGCGTTGGTAGCAAGTTCATCTGAAGGTAAATATTGTGATTAAATTAAATATTATTTTTGATGATTTTATTAATTGAACTCAATTGTGTTATAATATAGATCTTTGTTTGAGTGAAGCTGATGGATATGAAACTCGTGGACATGACAACGGTCCAAAGCCTAAAAAGAAAAAAAACGAACACAGAAGTATAGAAAGGACTGGGAACTAAAACCAGAATTTTCTCCTTGGTTTAAAGCTATTAATCAAGACTCAAAAAAAGCGAAGTGTGTTTATTGCAATATAGCATTTGTAGCTCAAATTCAGGTCATTACAAATCATATGGCTGGAAAGAAACATGTAGAGAAAGTGAAAGATGCTCAAAATGGTGTTAAAAATTTTGCAACATATTTCAAGAAACATCAACATCAAAGTGCAGTTTTAGATGGCGTTAAGAGGGCGGAAATTAAAATTGTGCCTTTCTGGTTGAACATAAAATAGCATTCAAATCCATTGATAACCTAGCAGATCTTATGAAATCTTGTTTCCCGGACTCAAAAATAGCTCAAGATATGAAGTTGAAAAGAACCAAAACAACATATTTGGCGACAAATGTTATAGGAGCTTCTTACAAGGAGAAATTAATTGAAAAGCTAAAAAATACAAAATTTAGTATAATGATAGATGAGAGCACGGACATATCGGCAATTAAAACCACATGTATTACTGTAAGACATTTTGATGAAAGTGCAGGATCAATTCTCAGTAGGTTTTATGAACTTATTCAAATAGAAAATCTACTCGAGCCGGGAAAATCCACAGCAGATGCAATTTGCAAGTCCGTAATCAAGACTTTTGAATCCGAAATGATTAGATTGGAAACAGTTATCGGTTTTGGTTCTGACGGCTGCAATACAATGATGGGTGCACATAATTATGTTTCAAGTCGTTTCAAAGAACAATGTCCCGGAATTTTTGTAATTAAATGTATTTGCCATTCATTGGCAATTTGTGCGAGCGAAGCGTGCAAACAGCTTCCAAGGAGATGTGAAGATCTCTCTAGGAATATTTATAATTTCCTTAAAAGTAGTAGCAAACGTTTGGCAGAACTCAAGCAATTCCAAGAAATATTAGAAATTCCGGTCCACAAAATCCTACATCCTTCACAAACCCGCTGGCTTTCTTTTCTACAAGTGGTCAACAGAAATTTAGAACAATGGGATGCATTACAATTTTTTTCTCTAATATGTGGAACAAGGAGAAATTGGTAGCAGCAGAAGAAATATATAAAAGTCTCCACGATCCTAGTATCAAACTGTTTTACTTAGTTCTACAGTGGGTTCTACCAAAATTTGTTGGTTTGAACGAGTATTTTCAGTCAGCAAAAGTTGTCATTACAACTGTCCATGAGAAGGTTTTGCTTACATATAAAGACTTATTAATGTGTTTTATGGACCGTGAAACTATCCATTCCACTCGAGATCTGAATAAAATAGATGTTAATAACGAATCAAAGTACCTGCCACTTCATCAAATCTATTTAGGAACCAAGGTTTTGAATGAACTAAGTAACCCCAGGCTACTATGCCGTCCAGAATTTCAAGCGATGCAAAAAGACTTTCTAATTAGGTGTAGAGAATTTCTGAAAACAGGATGTCTTCAAATAAAGCAGAGTTATGACTTCAATGATTCTATTCTCTCTCAAGTATCAATTTTATATCCCTTGTCTGTAATTGGAGGAAAAGTGCCTTCGGTAATTCCTTTGGCAAAAGAACTACCAAGACTAATTGATAAAGACCATTTACAAGAATTAGATAACCAATTCAGGTGCATCAGTATTTACAATTTGCCAGATGATATTAAAAATGAAAAAGATATTGACAAATTTTGGCACAAAGTTATGGTATATGAAGATGAAAATGGGAAAAAAGAGATTGAAATAGTTGGTAAATTTGCTCTTACTGTGCTTTCGTTGCCTCATGGAAATGCGGACTGTGAACGCATCTTCAGTCAAGTTAATTTAACAAAAACCAAGGCTCGTAATAAACTGGCAACTACTACTCTAGACGGAACTCTATTAAGCAGTCAATGTGTGGCTGAAGCTGGAGGCTGCGTAAAATTGGACCTACTCAAGATATGTTTAAAAGATTTAAAGTTAATGTACAAATTTAAAAATATTGTCGAAAATGTTGACAATTGCGAAGTTATGCTAGGTGATGTGTAAAAGTTTTAAAGTGATAAAATAACATAATTGTGATATTGTATAAGTACAAACGTTTAAAATCAAATGTGATATTTACAAAAATATGTAATGTACCTGAAAATATGAGTAAATAAATATTCCAAAAGATAAAAACTTATTTTACTGACTAGTAACTTGGTAATAGTTCTAAAAAACAAAAAACATGAATGTGGCCTATAATATGGCAATATATAAATTTAAAATTTGCGCCAAAATAACGGCCTACTATGAACAATTGCTACCACGCTATAACCTGTAATCGAAGTTGGCCGTACTTGTGTACTATAATGTTCTAGAAAGTACGATAATTTTTGGGCTTCGATACTATAATTTCAATTTTGGGAGTTGGCAACGCTGGTCGGAGCACTGCAACTATGGCACAGAATTGGACAGGATGATCCGAGATATGGTTGTAGGCGGTATTCAATATGAGCGGACTCAAATTAGACTCTTGGAAGAAGTCGTTTTTACGCTGGATAAAGCGTTGAAAATTGCACAAGCCATGGAATCAGCCTCAAGAGAATCACAAGAGATCAAAAGGGCTAATGGTGGAGCACCTGAAGAAGTTAACGCTCTACATATGGACACTCACGTCGACATCTTAGAAGACTGAATCGACCAACAAATGAGAATGTACCAACAAACACCGGAAGATATTCAGTCGCAGGATCGTGGAAATATGCACCGTAAAGTAGGACGAAATAAATATACGAGATGCGAAAGAACGGATCATGAGCCAAGCAATTGTCCATACTTACAAGCGACATGTAGATCGTGTCAAAGAAAAGATCATATAGAACGATCATGCTTTGCGAAAAGGGGAAATATTCGGATTAGAGGCACCAGTAGAGCAGGAACTCATCACGTAGCACCAAGCGAAACTCATTCCAGTGACTATGTCCTGTACCACATCAAAGAAGTTACGCCTGAGGAGCAAAAGGTAGTAAGTCAAGAATCGTCAGAAACCGAAGATGACCATATTACTAATTGCGTCTTTAATAACGAAACTCCACATCAAGAAGATTTTGGTAATACACTTGCCATAATCCAAGACATTCCTGTTGACAACGTCACAGTACTGAAGCCATGCATTATAAGCTGTACGGTGAATGGGAAAATACTCAAGTTCGAGTTGGACACTGGATTGATACCAGAAGACATCTTTAAGAGTCTACCGAAAGCAGGAAGGCTAGAAGAATGTAATGTTACGCTGACATCATTCTAAGGTCATAAGGTCAAGATCATGGGACAAGTAACAGTTGATGTACGTTATAACTACTATAAAGCCAAATTATCCCCAAACATTTATTAAAGACCTGTACTGTGTGGAAGAGCGTGGATTTTTTCAAGTTTAACAATCATGTCAACAAATATTGCACATATCACTAGCAATAATGAAACCTTGCAATCCATATTGGGGACGAATAAGGATGTGTTTTCCGAAGGACTTGGAAAGCTCAAGAACTTAAATAATCACTTACATCGAAAGAAGGACTGTAAATCAGTTTTTATGAAAGCAATAAGTTTGCCGTACTCCATGAAACCTAAAGTCGAGAAAGAACTTGGTCGGCTGGAGTGGGAGGAATTATAACTAGCAAACCGCATACCCAATTTGCTGCACTTATTGTTACAGTCATGAAAAGTAACGGGGAGGTACGAATATGCGGAGACTATTCGACATCGTCAAATTCAGCAATAGATGTAGAGAAGTATCCTATTCCAAAAGCAGACAGTATATTCTCCAACTTAGACGGATTTAAAGTTTTTACCAGATTAGACATGTAAGAGGCGTATAGCCAGCTGGAGCTAGACGAAGAATCTAAGGAATTAATGGTAATACATGCCACAAGGGGACTCTACAAATATAACAGACTACCCTATGGAGTCTCTTCCGCCTCGGCTGCATTTCAATGTTGCATGGAGACCGTATTGCAGGGCCTGGAGAGACTCTCACCGTTCCAAGATGACATTCTTCTAGGAGATGTTGAAGCAGCTGGAAGCTGTACTGACTAGATTCAGGGAAGCAGGAATCAAATTGCGAAAAGAAAAATGAGCCTCTCTGCAAAAATCAGTGGACTTTCTTGGGTCGCACTTAGATGAGGAAGGTCTACATCCGAAAGAAAGCAAGACTAAACAACCTCGAATAGTTGAGAGCGTTTTCAGGATTGGTAAACTATTATAGCGAGTTTATTAAAATTTCTGCACAATTACTTTCGCCTTTGTACCAATTACTACACAAAAATACTAAATGGTATTGGGAGGCATAACAAGCAAAAACATTTAAAGACGCAAAGTCAGCCTTGATATCATAGACGTTCATAACAACCCTAAATTAGAACTAATTCTCGCATGCGATGCATCACCCAGAGGAGTAGGGGCAGTACTGTCTCATTCCATCTAAGGTCAAGAAAAGCCAGTAGCATAGGAAAGCAGATCATTATTGCCAGCGGAGAAAAATTATTCTCAAACGGAGAAAGATGCATTAGCCATTATATTTAGTTTGGTTAAGTTTAGAGATTACCTTTTGGGAAAGAAGTTCGTTCTTCTAAGAGACCACCGTCCACTCACCACGATATTTTCTCCATCTAAGCCGATTCCGCAGACAGCAGCAGGAAAAATGCAGCGCTGGGCACTGACGCTAGGACCATATAGCTACGAGATACATTAAAAGAAGGGAATAAATCACTCGAATGCCGATGGTCTAAGTAGACTGGCATTTTCAAAAATCGATGCACCAACTCCGGTACCGAGGGAATACGTTTTTGCTAAGGAAGTATGACTCACCAAGGCATCTTGTTTGTTAGCGACAAAGTTTTTATTCCAAACGCGTGTCAAGAGCTAGTTTTACAGGATCTCACATCAAATGATTGTCCAAACGAAGCCACTCGCAAGAAGCAAGGTCTGGTGGCCCGATTTAAATTCGAATATAGAGAAGAAGATCAAAACATGCACAGTCTGTAAAGAATATACACCTATGCCGAAAGCAGAGTATTCCAGTTGGCCTAAAGAACAGGCACCATGGACCAGCTAGGTACATATCGACTTTGCTGGTCCCATAAATGGGAAATACCTTCTTATGTTAGTAGATTCGACATCTAAATGGGTGGAAACCGGAATAACAAGCTTTACAAGTTCTGCAGTTGTTATAACATTCCTAAGGCAGAATCTAGCTCGCTATGGAATCAAGCGATAACGCAACTTGTTTTACAAGTCAAGAATTTCAAACCAGGGAAACGGGAGTTAAACAAATGACAATTGCTCCATATCACCCTGCGTCAAACGGACAAGCGGAAAGAGCGGTACGCAAGGTGAAAACTACGCTCAAGAAACTCGATAGCACATCTAATCCAACTAAGGACGTTATTGATGCTGGTTTACAAGAATTCGCAACAGGAAGTCTCGATCTAAGGATAGCGCGATTTTTATTTAATTATCGGCGAACGCCACAAGTTGATGGAAAGTCACCAGCAGAAATGATATTCGGAAGACCGATACGTACCAAACTGGACATCATACATCCCAATAATTTACCACCGGAATATGAAGAAAATAACAAAAATACTACACGAGAATTAAAGTAGAACAGTAGTATTAGCTAAAAATTTTGGAAAGGGAGAGAAATGGTTAAAAGGAATAACTAAGAAGAGACTGGGGAATATGATGTATGAGGTGGCCACTGACAGGTGTATCGTGAGAAGACATCAGAACCAGATGCGGCCAAGGGAAGTCAGTGGTAGGGCTTATGACAAAGTCATCATTGGAACTTGGGGAGGGAGTGATAGTTTCTGGTGAATTATTTGATTAATAGTTCCTGTAGAATAGCTATTTTGAAGAATTCGTTGGATTTATCTTTCACAATATCCCAAAATTAATGGTCTGGGTATGTTTGCTCTATGCGATACTCGGTGGTTGTCCAAACAAAAAATCAGCGTATGAATGTTATGTGATGGAAATCTGCACTTGTACTCGTGCGTTCTTGGAATTTCCCATTATCAGTTTTTTCCTATCAATGCTTCGAGTCAATATAAACAAATAATTGGTTTCTATTAGAGACATAAGCATTTGATTTAAAAGACACCTTTACCGAAACCGTCGCATTGTACTGACCCATCTATTGAAGCTTTAAGATAAGGATAAGCACAACATTCTCCACATTGAAATTTACATGTTTTCCGACCAGTTTCTTAACGTAAATTTTTATTGAGGTTTCCTCAGTGGCCTCAGTTTCAAAAACTTTACTATTAGGATACCAAATTATTGTTATCAACAAGACTTTTGGCATAATAAAATAATGTTTAATTGAACAGGTTAGGAGAAAGTATTTCATACTTATTGGGTCCAGTATCATTAAACAAAATTTATTGGTAGGAAAAAATAATGCATTCTAACAATAATATAAATGATATAATGATATTTTCATTTAACCACACCATAGTTCCGTCTAGCGAGTCTCGTCTTAAAGGCTGTCACTGAGGAACGGAGGATGATAAATCATTCCTAGCGTTTATAACTCGTTGAGTGAAAAATTCACGTCTGGAAGTTGCTAAACATGGATCTTTGAAAAATTTAAGAGAGTTTCTTCTATTCTAGGTGACCTTGAAAAACCGAGACGCATTAATACCATAGAGACCATGAACAATCTCGAAAACTTAAGCCCGGTCGTTTACTAATCTTCTGTTTTGTAGTTTTTGCAAACCTCGAAATCCGTTAACCATATTTGTGGCTTTACGTTGCGCTCTTACAAACTTTCCCATGTATTTCACTAAAGTTGGTTTCCAAAAGCTGAAACAATATTCCAAGTTAGTTCGTACGTAGCTAATATACTGGATTTGAAGGTGGAGAAAGAGTGCCGCAGCATAATTAACACGCGGATGGCACGAGCTACAATAGGTGAGCAGTGGCCAGAAAAAAATAAGCTCCTAGAAATTAAAACGCGAAGGTCCCCCACGGTACTTCAGGATGAAATAGCTTTCCCAAAGACGGGTAAATATGACCAAGGTTTCTAATTCCCAAATGCTAAAGAAGCACCTTTTTCGGGTTGATGGACATGGAATTCGAAATTGCCCAATTTTCTAGCGCCGTAATGTGTTCTTGTAAAGCCTGGCAGCTTGCGTTTTGATACAGCGACCTATCTCCGAACCATCCGCAGTTTTATAACGAAGTTTTGGCGTGCAAATGCAGATCATTGATATATATCAACAATAGCAGAGACCAAAGAATGGAGCACCACTCAGAGTACACTCCGTTTACTCAGAGAGAAAATAAGTGATCCGTTTTATCTTTTAAACTGGAAGACCAATGTGGCGTAAATTTACGAGCAATAGTGAGATACGGTGTTAAAAACCTTTTGTAGGTCTAAAAAGACCACACAGAAAGCATGTCCGTTAACGATCACCTTAGTAACTTCTCGATAATTTTTTTAATCTAGGATATGTACCGTAGTATCGTGAATGAAAGTTGCCATATTTTTCGACGGTATAAATATAAACTCCTTAATTCGTTGACGAGCTTACTATCTGGTTTTTTCTTCTGGGCCGTTATCTTTACTTTTTTCCAAAAGGTAGGCAGGACACCCCTTTCCAAGAATTGGCGATATATTATTATGAGGGGGCCGGATAAAATAGCTACACGCTCTTTTAACAGTTTAGGGTGAACGTCATCTGGTCCAGGAAACTTGGAGGGATTTAAATGCAATAAAGATTTCTGTATTGTTACGTACGAAAGGTGCATAGTGAAATCGAAGTCCAGAGATACATCTTGAAAAGGCAAAAAGTCCCCCAAATATACCGCTTGATGACTAGTTTCTATACTAAACGTTTGTCTTTTGGACAGATACGAAACAAGATGTGGTACCATGGTAACTGTAAAATTAACTTATCGGATAGATTTCTGTAGGCAATTGGAAATTTGTGACATTGGTTTAGGCAGCAGTTGACCACAAGTGGGTGCCATCATAATACGACCAAGTTTATCAGTTTGCATGATTATTTTAATAGAATTTTAAGGAAAAGAGCAGCGAAGTAGTAATATACGTTTCGAATAGAACTCTCCAAAATAGTCCGAATGCATGTATCGTCTTTCACCTTCATGAACAATGCCGTTAGAGGGTTCTAAAGGGTTTTGATTTGAAGATTTATTTTTTAAATCAACAGATCTTTTTATTATGTGCATTTTGGTGCTTTTCCAAGCAGATAACCAATTTGAATCCTCTTGAATTTTAAAACGATCATCGTCAATGAAAAAATATTTTAAATGTGGTGTCTATAGAAAAAGCTTCAAGGGCACTACCACTGGTTGCGGTTTAATATACGTTTTTTCTTCGTTTTCAGTAGATGTGGTTTCTGTTATTGATATTGAGCTTTAGAAGAAAACATCAATCACCATATGTACATATTACATAAGAGATTTGTTTCTTTACTTACTTGCGAATTATGAAGCACAAAGGTTTCCTAGAGCGCTTTGCTTAACCTAATCCAATACTTTGTTTTTGAAAATTAGTTATTGGCGTTCTATAATTTTTGACTTCTTTAAAAAATGCGGCAAATAATAACATTCTAATAATATACTAGAGGAAGAGGCTAAAAAGCATTCAAACTGTGAATCCGGACACTTTTGGCTGATGTTAGAAATAATAGGGGAATTGAGAAATCTTTGGAATGCTTGACCACATTTTTAAACCGTCAGAATTTTCAAGGAGGAATGGGAAATTGTTACCGAAATAATTTAAGGAGGTAGTTAAAAGAAAGTCAGGTTATGCAAAATGGACACCTAAAACTCTACAGAAATTTTATCATTGAACACAATGATTATACTTATTCTTTATATCAATTACAACTTTAGCCACTTAAGAATAAAAAGATATCTTCGTATGATGACGTAAGGAAAATTGACTAGTCGAAAAGGGATAAAACTGTCAAGTTAAAATAAAAACTTTCTAGTAACAAATTGCTACCCCCAAAGGTATTAAACATTTCCTAATGGTGACATATGTTTCGATTATAATTATTTTATTAAGTTACATCTTTCGTAAGATTGATAAAATTAGAAACCAATGATAGACAGCTCTAGCCATAAATTATTGTTTATGAAACTTTCATACAACCTCTACCCACTCCTCCCATAGAAAAATTCGTCATTATTCCCCTCTGATCGTCTCAACGATACAATTATCTCCAGTGGCATAGCTTGACCTTAATTATAATCATCATCAGCTAGGCTAATACCCAATTACCCATGGCACCGTCGTAGGCTCAAGTCATCAAGCGACTTTTAATTCAGGTGGCCGGGTTACAATGCGTAGGAGGGTACCCAAGGTGGTCCCTCTCAATTTACGACAGATTTAAGGTTCTCTCCTCTACGTAATTGCAAGGATAACTCACATGAAAAATGCCTCCCCAATAAGTGCCGCCCGTGACGGACCACTCTCTCTGATTAACCCTAAATATCATTAAATAGATCCTGATATCGACGGATTACAAAGCACATGTCTTCATTGCGCGCTATGCTTCAAAATATCTTTTCTAATTTTAATCGGGGGATGGTTTTCATTAATTCTGCCGTAGCTTTTTGTATTATCATAAGTAACATAGGTATGAAATGTTTTTATGATAGTCTGTTTTGCCAATGACAACATTAACTATTACGTAACGACGGATTGACAACTCTCCGCGAACTGCACATATTTGGAAGAAGCCCGTAAATTGGCCAACGGTTCGCCGGCCGCCTTTTCGACGGGCCAGCCAATGCCTATTGAAAATTCAAATGCTTTTAATAGTGTAAAGAACGCTTACTTTTGGAAAATCATGAGGAATTATTGAATCGGAAAATCGAAATACCTATTATAAACACTGGCTTGAATTCAGAAGTTTGTTATTTTCGAGTTTCACACCTAAACGCTTGTATGCACGAATTTCTGTTCGGAAACTTCCTATTTCGCAATCACTCCCCGACAGACTTGCATTAACTAAATTCGTTCTGTGTCATACTTATTTTTCTTATGGTTTTATTTAAAATTACTTAATTTTAAGAAAAAACAAAGGCAAAGTAAATAAAAAATATTTACGTGATATTAGAAGGTAAATTTGTTAGAACATATCGAAGTATTTTTTCGTGTAGTTGCCAATAGTGGTATTCCTCATAATCACGCGAGATAATTGCCATTATGCTCTCATCCACCTGCTCAAAGTACAGACAAAATGAAAATGGGAAATTAAGTGTAGCGAATAATATTAATAGATACTCAATTTTAGATTGACCACTTTTCCAGCAATAAATTCGATTTCCTTTCCTTTACTGTCATCTTCAGTTTTAGAGCCTAAAAAGCTGCCAAAATTAAACTCGGTCATGACTTCCAACGGATTTAGTGTTTGGTATTATGATCTTTTATTTCAGTCTCTTAAATTTCCCTTCATTTGTGGAAACAACTCTTGTTCGGTGGTTTCTGTAAGTATACAATTACTTAGAAATTATCGAGTAGCGCTGATACAAAATATTTTTAACTCGATCCGCTTTACTTAAGTATAGATTTGTAAAAGACATCAATTATTCTTTAAAATTCGATGATAAAATTAGCGAATAAGTAGATTAGTCCATTATGAAACGGGATAAAAAAGCTAAAGCCTGAAGAAATTTAAAAACTTACTAATATAGCTCGAACCGATAGGTCTTCGAGCAAACAATAAGACGCGAAACTCGGACCAAATAGATCTTCCAGTGAAAAACAATTAAATAAAATAGCCAGAAATTCCAACGGTAGACCGGTTTCGTCCTATTTGGGACTCGTCAGTACCGTGCGGGAAATCTGGCTTGCGACTATAACACCCTTTTAACTTTTAATTTAAAATTCGATCGCATACTATAAACATTAAAAAATGTGGTACAATTTTAATCGTATTTAAGACGTATCTGTGGTGTGTTATTAACAACAGAAAAGTGGCCTGTATGAAATATATTAAAAAAATAAAATAAATTTGATCTATTTAATTATTGTTTGGATGTGGCAATTTAAGCTTCGTTGAGCATCTGAGAAGTATAAAGGAATGTTTTTATACGAATAAATATAACTGCAAAGGAAACAAAATAACATGTTCACATTTGTATAAATTTTAGAAGTGGGAGCCCGTGGCCCAAATAAAAATACCCACAGGAATACTAGCGTACTGTTCAAGTAAATGGAGTTAAAGTCATAGAGACTATTGAACGGGTACTCAACCAAACGCTCTGTCGGACAAGGAGCGCTTGAAACGCGCCGCTTCGCGCGAGCACGCTCTCTAGAACCTTATTACTGACAGAAGTGAAGATAAGCACATTGTGAAAAACTAAATGAAAAGAGACTTAAAACGGTTTTAAAATTCACTATTTATTTATTTAGAAAAAATCCCTGAAGAAGGAGGAACAGTTCCTCCGAAACGTTGGATTTTCTAAATAAATAAATTGTGAATTTTAAAACCGTTTTAAGTCTCTTTTCATTTATTACTGACAAATATTTTAGTGTTGTAATATGTAGAGGACGAAATTCCCCAAAGATTTTCAAGAACCGATGTGCACCCACGATGTGGCGTTATTTCTTTACCTAACGTGTAGTTAATCTCCCTAGCACAGTTAAATCTTATTCTTCTACAAACATATGGGTTGGAAACAAACCTAAGCATGCCTTTGTATATGTATGTATATACAACGTAAAATACTCTTTTTTTATTTTTTATGACGCTGCCCCAATAAGCGGATGTGCTTTCATGTATTCCTGATCAATAAAATCTAATATTCTAATTTAATCTTTATACGGATTTAAAACTGAAATAATTATTTGATCATGTCCTGATAATCATTGGATTGATTTATCATCGTAATTAGAAATAACATATATTCTAAATATTAATTCAATCTCATCTTTAAACGATTATTGTTAATGTTAGGTGATTTTACCTATTACAGGAATAGTAGGTCCTATATCTAACTGTTGATGAATATCTGTTTTCGCTTCACATACTCATGTTTTATGCGAAAACATAACGAATGAAACAGGTTTACTCTTCATTATCTGTTAATATCAAAATATGAAGCCTTATATGAATATGTTTAGTACGGGTAAAAGTAGAGATCGGCGGAACAAATAAATTAACTGTTTGTTTATGAACATTTTATACGAATAAACAACGATTAAACATGAAAAAATAATGGTTTTTTTCTGATACTTTTTGAATAATTGTCATTTATGAATAAAAATAAATAATTGGATAATTTATTATTCAAACGCCGATCTCTAGGTAAAAGAGGGTAGCTTAGCGGCAAAATTCATCTAAACTTGCATTGTGGCCTCAAAATTCCATTTTGTTGTCTACTTTGATAGAGGGGGCAGTTGCCCTCGAAATTTCCGTCCAACGCAGTGGACCGTGTTGTTCTTGATGAATGTGTTCACGCTGAGTCGAAAGAGAACAGCAGTTTCCGAGTTATGAACGAATTACGAAGTTCTTTCTCTAATATGCATAAATAAATCCCCAAAATTAAATTATAAACATCGGGTTGAGTTGGGTGTCGTTTCTGTGGTGTTTTACCGCTTGTCGTAGGACTAATAGTTTCGGAGTTATAACCAAAAGGATACTATAAAACGTGGTTTTTACGAAATTTCACTAAATATTGAAAGGTTAAATCACGATTTTGGCCTGGACCGACCAAATTTTCGGATCTTACGTATTGTTTAGTGTTATAACGAAATATGTGCAAACATAATTCAAAAAGTTCTAAAATTGACATTAAAACCTCCAACGTTGTTTAAACAATTACTCTCCGGACTACCGCAATCTACCTGTCTTACGTAGGAGCTATAACGGAATTAGCGTTAGAAAATTGACATCAAATCCTCCAACAGTGTCGGACAATAAGCTTTTCTTATTTTTTAAAATATATTTAACATACTACAGAAATGATACCCAACTGAACCCGATGTTTAAATTTTGGGATTTTGTTTTGTATATTAGAGAAAAACCACGTAATTCAGTACAAATTCGGTCTTACCTCGGAAACGGTTCCCCCGACGGACCTGTGGGTGTTCACATTCGACTCAGCGTGAACACATTCACCAGGAACAACACCACCAAATTCGTTGGACGCAAATTTCGGGGGCATTAGCCCCCTTTGCCTCCAACGCCAAAAAACTATGTTGTCCACCCCGCATCGCTGCGGACTCATCGGATCCTCAAAGTAGACCCCACAAGGGAATTTGGCCACATTGCAAGTTGCGACGAATTTTGCCGCTGGAGAGCGCTTTTAGGGGCTCTTTTCCCCTGACTAGTTAACTGTTCCGAGTTTCATTTAAAAAAATTCAGTTGAATTACTTTTGAGAGCGTTGTACAAATGTTGCCAGAAAAATCAACGAATAAGTTATCACAGTTTCAAGCATTACACATATACGTGATTAACTTAATATGAAAGTAGCAGACGAAAATTAAAATTTAAAGCAAAAACATTTACATCTAGGCCTTTTAAGTACAGATTATTAATATACGTATAATAAATTATACGCTACGGTAGCTCTGGATACGAAAAATACTTGGACTCATGGAGTTACTTTTCAGCTCCTTCTCGAAATAAATTAAATAATTAATTTGGCCCTCAAAATTTATATTCGCTCTAGTACTTAAGCGTTTAGAAAAAGGCTTTCCGTAGTTATTCTTAAATCATTATGGCGAAACGTGACAATCTTATTCTTCGGAATTTGAAAACCAACTCCACCGCTTAAAGACCGTGCTTCGAATAAGTTTTGAAACAAAATGAGTTTTTGGAGGTAGAGAGGTTAAATAGAGAACTCTTAAACAACAAAGTTGGGTGTCACGTGAACATTTTAGACGTTTTAATTTCCCGTTTGTACTTCGGAGTCAAATTTTTAGCAACGACGCCATATTTCCTTTCGAGCTTACGTGACACAAGTCTTATTATAATTTACGAACTCAACAAATCGAGACAGAATTCTGACAAATCAATATTTATCAAAGCAGCATACTTAATAAAAAGAGTTAATACTTGTTTGAAATGAAATACGCCTAGGCCTTGTAAAATTAGGACGAATTTGGCAAAATACGTACGAGTATACGAAGAGAGACAATTGCGGTACGCGCGGACACACAAATGATAGTATTTCGACAATACTCAAACCGAAACATAACGCATGTTTAAGTATTGTTCAAAGGACGTTTTCAATTTTTCGTGTGCAAAATCGGTAAAAGCTAATTTTAAATGTACTTAATTGTCTTAGGTGGACAACTGAAAGCGCAATTAACTGATTTAAAGAATGTTTATCCTTTGCTTATCGTCTCTATTACTCAATTCGTTGGAAGACACATTTTAAATATAAATTTTTACTTTGTCGAATGAAATATTAAAAATCAATTGAACCTTTAAAGGGATGGTGAAACGGCGAAATAACCTACTTTCTATCGATTCATCTTCTATAATTCCTTTCAAAAACGATCGTCACTCAATATTATAGATTTATTTCGAATTCTAATAAATTAAAAACAGAAAAATGGCTACCGTTTTTTACGCTAAATAGTCTACGATTTGTTGTAGCGGCCAATGAATGGCACCCGCGTAATCCGCGAACGATAGCCAATGAATGGCGCCCGTATAATCCGCGAACGATAGCCAATGAATGGCGCCCGTATAATCCGCGAACGATAGCCAATGAATGGCGCCCGTATAATCCGCGAACGATAGCCACGAATGGCGCCCGTATAATCCGCGAACGATAGCCAATGAATGGCGCCCGTATAATCCGCGAACGATAGCCAATGAACGGCGAGTTTCTCGGAGTCATGGTCTGTACATCTCCGACTGTTTCAAAAATGGTTTGCTTTGCGTTTGATTTCCGGACACATTGCATATTAATGTTAAAGTTAACATTGAGGCACTTGGTATGAAGAAGAGCTGCTGGTAACCTTCACTACCATATTTCAACGTTTTAAAAAGTATTTACTCGCTCAATCTCTTATCTATCCTTCACGACCAAGGCTTATTATTTATTTTATTTGTATGTAAGAGATTCTGTTAAATGACTGAAGAAGTTGGAGTACAGCCCTATAATTTTGAACCACTGTTAGCAGACCACACCGAATGCAATGATATTAATGATGAAGAAGTGGTGATGAAATAGATCAAGCTAGAGTAGGGGGAAATACAATTTATAGTTAGGGCCTGTGTGACATAACGTCTAACTTCTTGTCAGCACAGGCTTTCCACCGCAGTGGCCATTGGTTGGCAATTTCCACACTTCCACCTAAATGAAAAATTGCTGTCCAGCAATTCTTTCTTCTATATCTTAAGTCTTACCAATTGCGTTCCCTACTCTAGCTTGATCTATTTCATCACCACTTCTTCATCATAAATGTAATTTTATTCGGGGTGGTCTGCTAACAGTGGTTCAAAATTATAGGGCTGGACTCCAACTTCTTCAGCCATTTTACAAAAAAATCTTACAAATAAAATAAATAATATGCTTTGGTCGTGAAGGATAGATAAGAGAGATTTAGCGAGTAAATACTTTTTGAAACATTGAAATATGGTAGTGAAGGTTACCAGCAGCTCTTCTCTATACTAACGTCGTAAGTGCCTCAATGTTAACTTTAAATCGATTTTAATATGAAATGTGTCCGGAAATCAAACGCAAAGCAAACAAATTTTGAAACCGCCGGAGATGTACAGACCATGACCCCGAGAAACTCGCCGTTTGTACGAGCGCCATTCATATACCTATTTCGCGTAAAAAACGGTAGCCATTTTTCTTGGTCGATTTCGCCGCTGTTTTGAATTTATTAAAATTCAAATTTAATCTATAATATTGAGTGAAGGTCGTTTTTGAAAGGAATAACAGAAGAGGGGTCGATAGAAAGTAGGTTCTATCGGCGTTTCACCATCCCTTTAAGAAAATTAACAAAACTTTTATAAGCTTGAGAACTTTAGTGGCGGGCAAACGTTTTAAAAATATATACATTTCCATCTGATCAATTTACGAAAAGTGACTACTACTTTATTTTTAATTTTTCCGCAAAATATTTATCTAAATATAAAATATCTGATCTTTTATAGGTCTTAACTTTAGTGCCCTCGCTTAAATCTATCTGGGAACTGTTTTGGTAAAAGAGTTTAGATTTTAATATCTCTCTTTTTAAACTGACCCACGAAGGTGGGGTGGCGGAATGGTTAGCACTTAAGCCTATTAGCAAGAGGAGCAGGTTTCGATCCCAGCTTGTGGCACTGGGTGAAACCTCGGAACTTCTCCTTCTGCGTTGAGTTTGCAAGTTATCTCCCCACAGGTTTAAGGGGTTTTCCCCCGAGTTCTTCGGTTTCCCCTTCCATAAAAACTTGTTGAGGTTAAAAGGTTAGTGTAGAGAGCTGTTGGCTCGCGTGGCATGAAGGGCTTTGCCACCACCCTCCTACGCATTAAAACCCGGCCACCTGAATTAAAAAAAGTCTTTAAAAGTCGCTCGATGACTTTTTAGTAATCAAAAGATCAACTTAAATATAATTTATTTTAAGTTTATCTTGGAAATAAAAGTAATAATTTAGCGTTCTTATTTGACCTAGCGAGCGAAGCAAGACACTATTAGTAGACTTAAAATCGTGCGTATGAGAGTTATTAAGATAACAAGGGTTGCCATTTGACTAAGATTTAAGAGTACCTTTTAAGCGCTATTAAAATATACGTAATATTTACTATTTCTTCGCAGTAATTATTTTTTTTAATGATTTACATTTACATTTTAAAATAAAATCCACTATTGCACAGTTTGAAATATTTAATTTGCGCGCTACGCACGGGTCTTCGTCAGGCACTAAAAATAATAATATTTATTTCTTAGCAACAAACAATATAGATCTTTCCTCGCGACAACGGAACGAAAAAATACCAATAACAATTATTAAGGAAAGCAATGCAATATATACGCATACGGCGAGGGGGGGGGGTTTATAAAAGGGACTTGTAAGGGGCTATACGATGGTGTAGCGGACCATCTTCACGGTTAATTTGTTTATTAATATTTTTCAATTTTATTATTTCAATGGACTCACGCGTGTTTAGCATTGACCTGTTTTTGACACTTTTGACGAGTGTGACATCCCTAGTGTTAAACGAATGACCTGGCTGGTTGGCATGGTCAGCTATCGCCGATTTCTCAAATCTATTTAGCCTAATATCGGCTTCGTGTTCTTTAATACGTGTCTTGAGATTGCGGCGAGTTTGACCAATGTATGGCATACCACAACTGTATTCTAATTTGTATACCCCCGGCTTCTCCAGCAAATCCGCTTTATCTTTTCGTGAAGGTAAATTTTGATTAATTGTCCCTATCGGCTGGAATATAGGTTCTACCCCATTATTGCTGAAAATGTGGCCTATTTTTTGTCTAGTATCTGTGTATGGCAAAACTATAATATATTTTATCTTTTAAAAAAGAGGATTTTAATTTGGTGTCATTTTGTGTTCCTAATTTATGTTTTTAACTTTGAATAGCAAAAAAATTGTACTTGTACAATTTTTGTAAGGCTTAGCCAGTTTTCCATAGATTTACATAAAATTACCTGAAACACAATTTTATACATGGAAAATAAAAAAATTGAAATTTAACCACTTCATTTGAATTTGAAGCAAAATGACAAATTTATTCAATAAATGGAACTTCCAACAAATCCTTCTGAGGTCTATAATATATATTTATTTCAATTTTAGTAAAAGTCTTACTTGAAACCAACCCTCAAGCTTTGTAATTTGTGTGATATCTTACACGGTGATATTTTGAAAAATATCACTCAACTAATTTAATAGTCACAACACAGTCATTGAATAGTAGAAAATTTAAAAAGGGAAAAGTGAACAAAAAATGTTTTCCCTGCCTCTGGCTGTATTGTCGTTTCCTATGGCAGAGCTTGTTGAGGCCTTGATAAAGTTCGGGGTAGCTTAATAATATTGGCTTTTTTATCACAGCTTTTCACGGTCTTAAATGGAAATTTAAATAATAATAATTTAAGCTGATTAAACGTTATAAATAAATGCGATTTGTTGCAAAGAAATGTTTAGGAAATATACTATTTTTCCTTTGGGTTAGAAAGAAATTAAAATTATCTTGAAATATTTTAAAAAGAGAAAACTAAGGCTGCACCTACTTGGTCTGGGCGAAACAAAGTCAATGTTTTTGAGTAGAATTATAACTTTTTTAGTAGGATTTAAATTTTGAACTTTAACCTGATTCTCTTATCTTTAATTAAAGTGTACAAAAATGTTACAATAAGTTATTCAATGAAAATTAGTATAATTAATTCAGAAACAAATGAGCCAAATCTTCGTGGATAACATTTGTTAGGGAACTGCAAAGAGGTGCAAATATTATGCTCTATTTTGTAGGATCGTCGATGTGTTATATAAACCGTAGATTGATACATTTCTGTATCTTTTAAGGTAAGTTATAAAGATTTGTTTTTAGTATTGAGGTTAATTTTAATTATCGGAACATGCTTTTATCCCAAAAATACCCTAGTTATCCTGACTTAATTCGGTATTGTATCTGCAACAGGATGATGCCAATTCGGTTTAGCAAGTCGCTTAGTCGAAATAGACATGCACTTAGGAATTATTTTTCATCGTTCCATAGACATTGGATCGGAATTTATAAACCAGTGCACCAGGGAGCTATCAAAGCGTACTATATCACCGGTGGTCTCATCATGATGCCCCGTGCAGCGTCCCCAGCCTGGACGGGGCAGCGAGGGAACACTAATGCTGACGGTCACACATTTGACGCAAGCCACCCAACCCTAGGAAAGACTCGGCAATGGGACAATAATACCCCACTTCGCCCACAGCCGATGAAATAAGGATGGATGTTATAGCCGCATCCACAGACACCCAGCTCACACAGAACGGGAGCCAACGAACCGAAGTAAAGGTACCAAAAACCGGACCACAGGCACACATCGGTTCCAGACCCCCCACCTCCCAGTGGAGTGCAGAAAGCAAAAAAGCAAAGGCCTCAGCGCCTCGTACGGAAACCCGCCACCACGCAGGTGGAATATACCTCGGCTAGAGCCTTGAAAATGGGTGGCGCTCCCCTTCAGCCTGAGCCGACTCCTACCTGAACGCAGTCGAGGGAGGGTAGACACACTTGCCCAAGGGCCACATTTCTCAGTGAGCCATCGCGGCCCTAAAAGTGCTGGACCAAAACACACCGGTAAATCCACCAGTTATTGCACCCCTTGGTCCTTTAAACGGTGTCATAGACCGAAAATATTAGCATTTAATTGGAATTGGAACTTAAAGTACTCGGGCTTAACAATATTTAAAAGGTTTTTTAATATTATTCATAGTGCCAGATAATATCGAAAATGTTCTTCTCGATTTCACACGCAGAGATAAAGATAATATTACGTACCTCTTGGTTTCCAAAAGCACGTTCGTTAGAATTACAAATCAATATTATTTCTGAAGCCAACCTTTCAGAGAAATAAGAGTTCCTTTCCTGGGAGAGTTTTCGCTTAATACGCAACGTTTCCACTCACGTTGAAATCGGTGTCGGTTTAAATCGTCGAGCTAAAATTCGTGACAGCAAGCTGTAATTACGTAGCTCGTGTTTTCTCAAGCGTGCATAATCATGTAAACGCTAATTCAATATAAAACCAAAGGCTCAATTACCTGGTATTATAATTCCATAAGTTAAAGTTTCAGTAATACGTTTGTGGGCTTTGCGCTTGGTTTCAATTTTTATTTCTGTTGAATAATAAACGTGCCATTTTCGTATGGGTTAATTAGAAGTGCAATTAGCAAATCTTTTTCGTTTAATAAAATATACGGTTATTAACAAGCACTTCGATCCCAGCTTGTGGCACTTTATGAAAACTCGGAACAACTTCTTCCGCGTTGAGTTTTCAAGTTCTCTCCCCACTGGTTTAAGGGGTTTTCCCCCGAGCTCTTCAGTTTCCCCTTCCATAAAAACGTTTTGAAGCTAACGGTAGTTGTTAGCTCACGTAGCATGCAGGGCTTACCACCACCCTCCTACGCATTGTAACCGGCCACCTGAATTACTGGCTTTAATTATGATGACTTAGGGCCTCAGGTGGTGCCATGGATATAAGCTTAGCTGATTATTATTATATAAGCTCTTCCTCAGTTTCTATGAAATTAAAAATATTTTTGTATCAAATTATAAATATTATTGGCTAAATCAATAATTTCTCATATTTATTTGACATTAAGGCAAACAATTTCACCAGGACCAAATTAATCTTGGGCGCTTTTTCCATTCCTTTCGCCTTTTAACTTCCCACCCAGAGATAAATAGATGCCAGTAATCATCTAGATCAAAATAACGGTGGGCTTAAGTTTTACCATGGCAACCGAGAACGTTTTGACAACTAAAATATTATATTTCTCTATGTAAATTAACATGGGAAAATCGAAGATTCTAAGTGTCCCCCGTTATGAAATTATAACTATGACAATTAGAGCTCGTGGCATAGAAAGATAATTCTAAAACTAACTTTTGGGTTTTCTTTGATGATAATCCAGAAAACCACAGGTACCATTTGGCACATTATTTTTAACTAGTTGAACATTTGGTCTTCAAATTCGTTGCATTTCTTATTTCAAGTTCAGGGAGTGTTCAGTTTTATCGTGTCAAACTTCGCTCGGTTTATTCTTAGACTCGATCCCTGCCTTTCCCAAGGCCCCCCTTTAGATCTTACAGCTTTTACCCTCCTGCGCACCTCTTATCTTTGGAGGATTCTTAGTCCGAAAGTTTTGGCGCATCTAGAGAAAAAAATACGCATCGAAGACAAATTCTGAAACCACCATCGCTTTCCTGATATTCAAAACATTTCGGCTGCAGTTATCAATATGATTTCGAGATTTTTGATTTCAAGATTTCTAAAATCAACTTTTTGGCATGTGTAAGGGATTTTGGAGAATTTCGCAACCATCGCCTTCATGGGTGCTGCAGGGTGATCGCCTTGTACAACGCTTTGTCCAAAGTTTTATTTCTTTTCCCAGACAAACAGTGAAGACGCGCGTTTGGAGCCGGGGGTGTAACCCAAAAAGACTTCTCATTCACCCATGGTTACGCCCAATTTGGCTTATTGTGGGCCATCTTCATACGCCACCTGGTGATAAAAAAGGGAACCCAATAGTGTTATTATAAAGTAACGTGGCCTTCTTGTTTAAATGTGACTCTTACGTTACCGTCTCTAACCTTTACAAGTCTACGAGAGCGCCCTACAGTCGCGAGGAATATGTTTTTCTAGCGCGCGTGAAAATCACTCGTGCGAAGAATATACTAATAAAGTTGGGTCTTTAACAAGTTGGGCAAGATCACCTATTGAAAATGAGCCGCAATGACGATATATCGTCTCTGTAGTCTCAAATTTATAATATCTTATTTAGCCCTAAGTGCAGGTCACTTCCTTGATTACCAACGCACTCATCAAATGATTTAATCCGATTTAATAATGATTATAAGGTTAAAATCTGATTAAATTGCGATTGGAACGATTAAAATCGTGATTAGAATGATCATTTTGTACATACGTCATGTCTCGCTCGATAGAAAACATTAAAAATTCCAAAAAAATTGTTCCTATTAGAATGCTAGCTCATTACTCTTGTTACCAAGCTGTGATCATTTAAATAAAATGTGAATTTGATTTTTTATGTAAATCTTTCAATTAAACATAAAACGATTTAATCAATATTAATAATCAAAATTAAATTAACATACTTTCGATGATTAAACTGTGATAAAATTATTTAAAACTAGATTCATTCAAACGATTGCATTGTTTAAATCGTGATTACAATGATTAGAATGATCAAATCATAATGAGAAAAAGATCGCGATTAAAATGACTAGTTCACGATTAGAATTGTCTGATCACGACTATGATTAGATCGTGATTACCCTTATTTAATCATTTTACTTGCATTATAACGCACCTAAACGAGGAGTTAGCTGCCCTTCGATTTAGTCCTTACACTAACCAAACTCTAAACGAACACCTGAAACATGACTCATCCAAAACTTTCCGTCGCCCGTTGTAAAATATCACGTGTTTATTTTTGTTTCTGTTCTTTCTTTTGGCGAACTTTTATTTAAAAAAGTACTAAGCTTTTTTATACAGGGTGTTAAATAGAACGATACAGGGCCAATAACTCCAAATGAGTTTTAGCTGGGTATTTGAAATTTTAACTACTCTTACAACATGCACTTGAAAATAGAAATTTGCATGACCTTAGTCAGGTCTTCAAAGTCATTTAAAATATAATATCGAGAACCATTAGAAATACCAAATTAGATTCAATTAGATGAGTGTTCACCTGTCATATTTTAGGACTAAATAGCTTTGGGTCTCCCTAATTTGAACAATAACAAGTCGATAGATTTTACGCAAACAGGAAGGTTGTGATGAAAATTATATAGCAGAGACCAGGTTGAAGGGTTAATTACTCAAAAAGTACTCATGATTGAGAATAATAATTTGCTAGACATAGTGATATACTCATCTGGTAGAAAGTCTTTAGAATTTACAAACTCTGTACTTCAAATTCATGGTTCAAGGTCATTCAAAGTTGATCTCGGAAAACAATAGATTTAGAGAAATGGTACATTATTTTCCGAATTTTGTCTAAAATCCCTCGATTGTTTATTGGTCAAATTATCTCGAGATAAATTTTGAATGACCTTCAAGGTCAAGGAAATTTTATTGTCAAGTGACCCCCTGCATGTTCTTTGCGTTATGAAAATTTCAAATTCCTAGCTAAAACAGATTGAGTTAATGACCATGTAACGTTGTTTAGTTCACACATAGTAACGTCCAATTATAGAGCAGGTTCCATGGTTTTAAATGTAAGAAATTTAACATCGGTTTATATGTTTTTATTTCACTTTGGTACGTAGACTATTTCCGTTTCGCCAGGGAAAATATTTGTTATTAACATGTATTCTTCAGGACACTGTTGTCTATAATTGTTTATAAGAATATACCCGTGGGGTTTTTTGGTAGCGTCCAAATACGCTTCAATGGCATATTTTGAATTATACCCTTTAATTTGACGGAATAATATTTGAAGCTGATCGCGCGGATTCTTC
Source organism: Leiobunum rupestre (assembly GCF_980474605.1). Classification (NCBI taxonomy): domain Eukaryota; kingdom Metazoa; phylum Arthropoda; class Arachnida; order Opiliones; family Sclerosomatidae; genus Leiobunum; species Leiobunum rupestre. The sequence continues at coordinate 7,945,625 of NC_143387.1, read as the reverse complement.
AATAATATTATATATTGTGAGTTGATTGAAATCTCCCTAGTCTCTATTTTTCAGGAAAATATTTTGTGTAATGAAGATGAAACTTAGATTTCTGCGGTGCACTCCTTTCGTGAAGAACGCTCCGATTTGCCCGTTATTTTCGTGCATAAGATCGTCCGCGATCAAAAGAATGTGCTCGTTTTCATAACCGTGGTAGTCGTCGAGTTCCGGGACCCCCTCTCTGAAAATCACAAAGTCTTTCATGCCGTCATACGAGAGGTTGCCATTCGCTATAATGCCATAATATTTTTGACGGAGGAGGTGATATCATTTGATACCGATGTTTTATCAAGCGCTCTACCAGATTAGTCTTTCCAGAAGCCGAAGGGCCACTAATAATAAAAGAGAACGGACCGTAAAGAGGTAACATTACTAAAAATTAAATACTAAATGAAATGTAAAACTTTTCGGGGCTTGATTTTTCGTATAACCATTTACGATCTAATTTAAAGGTATCATCGTTGTCGCGTGTACACCCTATTACCCTTCTATCACGTTAAGTCGTTGTCCCGTATACTGATTCTGCCATTTCCACTTACCTCGTTTAACGATATTCAACACCGAATATGACACTGGTTGTAGCTCATCTACTTCCCATCTTTAACTTTATTTAGCTAACCCGCTTTAAACTTCCGCAAAGACAGTGTTCGAATTTATAGCCCGGTGTACCTGGTAACAGAGACCACACCACCGGAGGTCTATCACCATAATGCCAGCGTCGCCCCTAGCATTGTTATCAATAAAATGTTTGAGAACCGTCCCGCCGCGCGCCGCCACCGCCGCCACGAAAATTTAATATCGCGATCGCAAAACAGTCTAGCGCGATCGCGATTTGTTTGATAGTTCATTCTCTCCATTCTTGGTAGCCAAAGTGTAGAGTTTTAAAGTTAAGTATTTCTTAAGACAGTACTCGGTTATATAGCAATTTGGGTCCCTCCTCTAATAGTTTATGACCCTTAAGGCTGTGATACATGATTGAATCCGTATCCAGGACCTCGAGGGCCAAAACGAAGTTGACGTGTTTGAGAGCCGGGTCAATTTATTTTAAGTGTTCCCATTTGAGTAAAATAGTGTCGTCATCAATCGGCAGGTCACTTGTCCGCTCAATATTGGGGTCGTTGAAAAATTATCTCTCTCGAATTACCTCGGTCTTGACCAAATTGTTACGTTGGCCTAACTTACCCCAAAACGACGTAGCCATGAGTTTTCTTACGCTTCTCCGACCGGCATTGTATTCAATTTTGACAAAGTCTAGTTTGATACCTTCGACCTTTTCAAATTATTCGACGTATTTACGCTTCTCCTCTTCGGTATTAACACCCGGGGGAAAACCACTAGCTTCCGCTTTAATTTTATTAAACGTTTTGATGTAGGCCGCGAATAGTCCACCCTCGCCCGTCTTTACGTCGTGACAAATCGTATTCTTTTAATGCCCTGCTTTGTATATCTCCAAAACTCTATACCTCTTTTTGACGGCTAGTTTTAATTCGTCGGAAACGAACGTACCGATAAAAGCTCGATCGGGGTCGTCGTGGTGACAAGTCTCCTGATTCATTTCTACACTACATCGCTGACAGAGTGAACATACCAGCTTACCATAGGGAGAACAGGGTGGAAAAGTTTAGGGGGAGGCAGAACTCGACATTTAACCAAACCGTCTAAGGACTCTAGAGATGGTAAATCTTCAGGGTCAATCAATACTTTCGGATGTACAACTGGGACTTTAGCGTAAAAATTCACCGACGGATACAGGGAAATATATAGACCCTCCGAAAAATATACGATCAAGCCCGGTAATTTCCATGTATAGACGCGTAGCGTTAGTCCGACCTACGTAAAACGCGTCCCACGGATTGAGGGGTGAAACGATTTTCTTCATAACGTCTTCGAAAAAGTCTTGTTTTTTGGGGTCATTGGCAATGCAAGTGAACCGGCATTCCCACATTTCTGTCACTGTTTTATTCATTTTTCTAAGAATTTCGACGGTCTTGAGCGTCTGTAGATAACGGTGATTATACGTAACATTTTGGTCAGTATATATCATGACCTATTGTCATACATGTTGGACAACCGTGAAAAAAACAGCCTTGGAACAATTAATTTAATTGCCGTTAAACCCGTCAACTTTAACCCCGCCGACTTTTAATTCTCTACCACGCATACCTGTTTGTATTCTTATCCCCCTTCTCTTCTCCTCCCACGCTAACCATTGATATCCTTTCGGTTAATCTATAACCATTAGAAGGTATAATGCCTATTGTATCTGGTTTTAGAAAATTTTCCCTAAAAACGTAATTACAGGCCCCGGGTAGAGTAATGGCGTTCCTTAAGGGGTCTGCGTTACAGATTTCCATAAACTCTTTCCGGAAAACGATACAGCCGAGCCTAAGGATGTTGCAATCGCTCTTGCAGTAGTCTACAGCGTCTTTAACCAAGTCAAATCCACGCGATACAGTCTGAATGCCATTGCATCAGCTCTTTTCGCTCGTTTAAGCCGAGTTGATTAACACCGCACGCTTCCAAGGGCGGGAAGGGGTCACCCTTGGCGGTAGTATAGTTGGTCTGTTCGGGTTTCTCGGGGTTGAAAATGTTTTCCACACAGTTAAACAATAGATGGGGAAACCGGCCTTATGTCGATGAGGCCCCTAAACCAAAGGTTTTGTTAAAATTTAGACAACTCCATTGGCAGAAATGAGTAGGAATCGAGAAAATTAAAACATTTGATAAACATTATCTTTGTTCCGTTGATAAAACTAAATGGGGACACTTTTTTATGCACTTTAAGAATTGACCTAAAAACAAATTGCAGATCGTAACATTTGGCTGCGTGCGTGAGTAATTAAATATTTTTAATGTCGGCGAGTGTCTGTAGTGATTCTATAAATCAGTTCACTACGCCCTCACCTAAAAAGATTCGCTGCCGGGAGCTATACCGAACGCACACGGCGCAAACGTAGCTCGATTCTTTCTCCTCAATACATTCTCCGCAGTCCATTTGCGAAACCAAAAGAAACGGCTCATGCTCGAATGCCGAAGTGTTATTTTTACTGCGTTTATTTTGCATGCTCTCGATATCATAAAAGACATATATAAATGGCGGTTTTTGAAATGTCCCCTGGTTAGCAGTGGTTCTCGGTATTGCCACGTCGGTATGAGAATCCTTTATAGGCTGAACGTAACAAAGATGCGGGTAGGGATTGTTAGTTTTGCAAATAACGCGATACACTTCGGAACATTGATGTAAAGTGTTCCTATACCTATAATCCAAGAATTTGTGACATTCTTTGCAAAACATTACTTTGGCGCATAGAGGTTCGCCAGTGGACGTGGATTGCAAATGCGCATCGAAGCACTCCTGACCGCGGAACGATCGCGAACATTGTTGGCATGAAATCAGGTCACCACGACAATTTATAGCACGGCAACATAATTTAAAATAAACGGCACACGAATGGCGTGATTTCTTATCGCAACGCACTAAACAAATGGGTACTGAGAAACGGCGTTAATTTCGATATAACGTCGTAATGGTTATTTTCAAATTTCAAATAGAGTTGTTCTACCCCTTTAAAGAGTACTTCGGGTTTGTCGTTTTTATTTCGAAGATAATAATTTGAAAATCGGAAATAATAAACTGTACTAGACTATTGTAGCTGCCGCACTCTTTCCTAAGAACCCCCGCTTCCTGGCATAATGATTCGGCCTTAGTCATTTGATGAACCGAGTTGGTCTTATATTTTTTTATATTCGTTATATCAGTTTTGGACGCCTGGATTCCGCGTTACTTTGAGTTTAGCGATGGCAACCACCAGCGCTCGTGCTAGACAAAATTTATCTCTATTTTTAATCGAAATGAAACAACGCTTATCTCGAATATATCGAAGGTGCTGTTTCAAGCCGCGTTTTCTTAGACGGGCACCCCCATTGTGTAATCGGAAAACGTTCATAGTGAAAAAAACGGGAGCACCCCAGAAATTGTCTTTCTCGTCTTCGTAAATTTCGCCGTCTAAAAGGTCATATACGCTACCAGGCTCTAGCTGCGATTTCTTACGTTTATGGCTAGCTCAACGTCACCGATGAAACGAACCATGAGATATCTACCCGTGCAATTAAATTTTTGATATTCTTTCTCATCGTCTTTCAAATTGCGCTGGTAATTCCAGTTGCACAACCTCGGTTATAGCAATACCACCACCACCACCGTGTTGTGGCTCCGCCTGTAGCGATGGTGTATGATTCGAACTATCACTAGATATACTTTCAATAGAGCCCGAAGAACTATACGAAGTACTCAAATTTTCAAACATAGCAGACAGTATGAGAGAGGGTGTTGAACCCCTTAAGGCACGTACGGATTCCGAATTATCATCATCAATGTATACAGTCGATGCGGCTGAGCCAGGAATACCAACATGTTGGGACGTGGTATGGTCTATATAAACATTGGAACACATTGACGCGTTTACACTAATGAATTCGCTTATCGATAATGTATCCGCGTTAGATGTGGAACCTGTATCATGTCCTGACCACCTTGTTTTCCGAACCGATAGGCTCTGACCGAATTGATTTCCTTTCACGAGATGTATCATCGTTAGAAGTGGAATCTAAATCAGACCCATTTATCTTATTTATTTTTTTGCGTTAAAATCCTCCCACTTTCTTTTTTTGACGCTAGATGCCGCCACCATCTCCGTAAACGAGTTTAAAATTTCATCCTCCTCTTGCGTGCTCGTAAAGAAGTTTCCTCCTCGCTCGTAGCGGAATTACTAGATGGCGCCACCGTCAGAATCTGTTTGCGTATTACCGGGCGTGACAACGTCTTGTCCGAAACGTCTGACTCGATCGTGTCATATATTTCGCGAGCAGGTGTCAACCAGTTATTTCCAGAAAACGGGAATTGATCAATAGAATAAATTCGATTGGAATCGACCGTACCGCGGTCGAGGCAAGGACTCACATCGTCGTTAATATAATTTTCAGTGTTGTATAAGCTTGGTAACTCGAAATCATCGGCTAGCAAATCTAAACCGGGGGTGTTAGAAGCGGGTTGTTCGTTATCGTTCCTGGCGGTTGATTCCACGAAATAATCCGACGTGTTATAATCAATTGGTAGCTCAAAATCATCTGCCAATGCCGATAAAATATCATTCCTGTCCTGATATTGCATTTCGAATTCGGGTGTTAAAGCGTAGGTTGCGGCATTTTGAATTAAATTATTTAACTCGCTACGATTATTACATTTAAACGGCGTTAGAGGGATATGGCCGAGGTACTCAATTATTTCTCCAAACGCTTTAACTTAATTAATATAATATATGTCATTCTTGGCTATGATATAAATGAGTCATTTTAGTTAGACCTATGCATGTTTTTTCGCATTAGGTTTTTTGAACGCTCTTTCAGGAATATTAAAAACAGTACAGTTGTCGTAGCCACTCTTCGTTTTTTTTAATGAAACTAGATACTTATGATTATTTAGGCTAGCATATAAAACAGACTCCCTCGAAGAAAATAGTGTTATGAAGAACATCTTGACTAAATAATGTTTCCTAAACAAATTTTCCGTGGGAAAATGGTTTTCCAAAATTCTATGTGCCTCATTTAACTTTACCCCTTGCAACTATATTGCCACCCATACGTATAATAAACGCTTCTTTTAATAACATATTCTCCGAGTGCTTGACTTAAAGCATTTTTTTCTTCAAATTACTTAAAGAGGGGGTGATTTATGTCAGCATTTCCCAACATCTGTCTTGAAGATGCGTCATATGAAATTAGATATCAACGTTCTAACGCAGTCTTAGAAAACGGTGTATCTTATTGCCCATGACAAAAAATGGCTACATAAGAAAAATTTCTAAAGCATGTGTGGAACGGTTTTCTCAATATTAAAACCGCCCTCTTTTGAAAACAACGACTTGGTCTACCCATGATCATTCCGTCATTTCATTAAGACTCTCGAAACGTTTAAAATGTACGCGGCAAGATCTCCTTCGCCCATCCCCGCGATTCCTGCACCGGCTCCTTCGGTGGAAGAAATCCCGCAACGGTTTGGTACGGCAAGGTCGGTACTTATTTTAATCCATCTGAATTTTTACAGCCCATTTTACGTTCTTCGTAGCCTACCAATACCAGACCCCGGTTCAGACCAGCACCGCTATCATGGTCACCCCCATAGGAACCCGCCCTAATACGCTGAAAATCGCCCATTCAGATATCAACTGTAAAAATTTATTTTTTTTATTTTGGTCTTCGTATATTTAAACCTTTTTTCCCCTAACTTTAAAAAGACCTCAATTTTGTCCAAGGCTGGCTGTTCAGCCTGGTTCTCGTATGCAGTGCATAATATCGGGGTAATATACATTTATTCTGAAATATCCGTAACAAACGACTAATGTGTTTTAAAATATATTCAGTCTGACCGCCGATCTTTATCATCGAGCTTGGGATTTTATCAGGCAGAGACCCGAGCTCGAAGGTTGGACCCACTTGATTGTACACGATAATATCTCCACCTTTCATCGGTTTTCTTTTGATTTATTTTAATTTAAAATATTTTACTTTTTTAAATAATAATAATAAATATATTTTTATTATTAAATTCTGGTTCTGTTTTCACAAAAAAAAGATTTCTTCTAAGAGGAGGGATCTGCCCGCTTATCTCTTATATCAGGTACGAGGGACATGCTTGACGCAGATGTTTCAGCGTATCCGTCCCAATATGGGGTCCCATTAGCGGTTCTTGGAAAACACTCCCCGCAATTTAGATCGGACTTTTGTCAGCTCCGGTTATAGTATATAGTGTCTACGTTTTCTCTTAAATTATGGACTACCTCTATAACAAGTAAGTTCTTCTAAATAAATCATATCATCATGGTCTTGAAGTTTTCATTTAATTTAGTTATGTTGTCTAAACAATTATTGTAATACCTTAGCTTTACAACTCGGCTGCCCCATGGCAAAATCTTCTAACCACCAAATTTTTGAAAAATTAGATTTTTACGCATCAGTATTACTAAGGCTTGTACAAAAATACTGTAAAAATTTCAGGTAAAAGTCATAAATATTTAACTATTTATGACTTAAAAAATGGTTTTGTATTTTATAATTTTCGCATTAAAAACCATGTTAAAATCTTATAACTTAGGTTTTGAAAAAGTCAAAATTACGATCGTGTCGGTTAATAGGTTTTGCCATGGGACAGCCGAACTAGCCCGGAAGTATGCATTCTGGGTGCATGGGTAAATTTTGAGTTCCCACTTGACGATTTGTTTCTACATTTTATACAATTTTTTTTATAGAACTATATTCTACCTGGCTATTGGTTAAAGAGTTTACCACCCTGCGTAAATTCCCGTTTGGCTATTTGTTTTTAAATTCATTTTTTTTTCTTAATATAACTAGAATCTGCCTGGAAAATGGCTCCCTGTGTAAATTCCCGTTTGGTTATTTATTATTATTTTTATTATTATAATTTTATAAGTACGTTATTATTGTCTCTACAGGGCGTCACCGCCCAATTCTTCCATCGTTGGGCGAGTTGCCATACTGCACAGGGTGGAATATTACTGGGACTATGCAGAGGAGGTTTTTAGTATAGATAAATGCATCGCGTCTATTATTAATTAAATTAAATTGTTTGGTTTTATATTTGTATTTCTTATTATTATCAATAAATCATTTTATAGATTAATTTAACTACCCTATTTAGTTGACAATAAATGAATAATTTTTTTAAATCGAATTATTCTTTATCATATCACATTTTGGTCAAGCTTACATCGTATAAAATATACAAAATGCCATAAGTCTAATACTTTGGCGCTAGTGATTTGGGAACAGAAATAAATCCCATGGTCCCGTAAATTGAGTCCATAAAAAAATTCCGTAAATTAAGTCCATAAAAAAATCCCACAAATTGAAAAAACATTAAAAAAATTAAAAAATCCCATAACTTTTTTTTAATTAATAGGAGGGGTGTCAGGGAATGGGGGTGGCTTCATTATCTTCGGGATACATATCTTTATATAAGATACGGGATTTAAACTTCAAAGGAGTAAATGTAAATTTAATAATGATTCATTGTTAAAATACTCAGAAATATTAAAACTCATTTATTATTATCAAAATGGCACAAAAGTATCGAGATCTTACTCCAATCTTAAAACATTTCTCTTTTAAAAGTAACATTGTGTCATTAAAATTATAACTTTAATACTCATAATCGTCACTAATTTAGGAACACTCAGTCTTAGCGGTTTAGGTAGCTCGGTTGGGGCATGATTTATGCGTGGGAACTGACTTATAGTAGAAATAGCGAGACTAGAAATGACTTTTTGGTTATCCCCATTAACATTTCCTGATATTGGTTTCTTACGTTTCCATTTGACACCCCTAATTCTGATAAAAGCCATGTTATTACAAAATGTTGAAGGGTCGCGAATACGACTAGATATGACTTCTGAGTTTTTTAACTCCTCTCGATATAAAATTTTCGGTTTTCGTTTTAGTAGGTCTTGTGGGACTAGATTCTATTCTAATACAGTCAGTAGATGGGATCAGAACTAAATTGGTCTTATCAACTTTACGACTCTTTTTAGCTTTAGTTTGTTTACGAACAATAAATTCATAAGGAACTTGGGTTTCTTTTAGAGGGCTATCACAGTCAATAGTATCACTTAAATTATTAATATAAACACATTTTTCTCTACTCTTCTTCCCAGCAAACACAAACACGTCCTATGGACATCCGATAGACGTCACACTCGGATCTTGCCTTGGTCCGTAGGACATCCCAAAATCCGGGGTTGACGTTGGTTGGACGTTAAAGGACGTCCAAATGTCTGGTTTGTCTATAGCCGTAGTACGTCCCGGGGACGAGTTTTCGGACGTCCAACGGCGATTACGGCGGTCGTACCCTGGATGTCTTTCTATAAAACCTAGAGATGTCTTTAGGCCTTTAATTTGGTTCAATCAAGGCTCAATAGGGATGAAACTAGGACGTTCATTGGATATCGTATTCTGAACAAATAATTTAAAGAGCCAAACTAGATATTAAAATTTTATTCAAAACATTAAAATACAAGATAATGGAAAAATCCAGCAACAAGTGTACAATTTGATTGTAATAACACGAACTCTGCAAGTATTAGCAGTTAACATATAAATTACAAAACTTATATAGTTATTTAATTTTTATAAAACAAAATAAATTTCGAACTAAACTATTAAAAAATTAAATAACCTTCCTTACACAAATGTAAAAAAAAACAATAAAATTAATTTTTAAATCAGAAGCAAAATAAAACTAAGCCATTTAATACTATTCCTTAAAAATAATTAAGACTATCGAATGAAAAATGTACTCTAGAAATTACTGTTTCTCGAAGATTAATTTTAATATCTATCCAAATCTTACTTTTGGAATTACAATTTAACTATATAAATTATCACAGTATAAAATAAAGCTTTAGGCGAACCGTTCAGTGAGAGTAATGAATAATAAACTTAAAAAGTTAAATTGAAACATGTACAGGTTCAAAATTAACTTTAAAAACAGCGAACCTTCCCTAATATTCGGAGAATTCAACGCAAATCTTACTTTTGGAATTCCAAATTCAATATATAAAATATAACAGTATGAAATGAAGCTTTAGGCGAACCACTCAGTGAGAGAAATGAATAATAAATTTAAAAAGTTAAATAGAAACATGTACAGGTCCAAAATGAACTTTAAAAACAGCGAACCTTCCCTAACATTCGGAGAATTCAACGCAAATCTTACTTTTGGAATTCCAAATTCAATATATAAAATATAACAGTATGCACTAAGCTTTAGGCGAACCGTTCAGTGAGAGTAATGAATAATAAACTTAAAAAGGTAAATTGAAACATGTACAGGTCCAAAATGAACTTTAAAAACAGCGAACCTTCCCTAACATTCGGAGAATTCAACGCAAATCTTACTTTTGGAATTCCAAATTCAATATATAAAATATAACAGTATGAAATAAAGCTTTAGGCGAACCACTCAGTGAGAGTAATGAATAATAAACTTAAAAAGGTAAATTGAAACATGTACAGGTCCAAAATGAACTTTAAAAACAGCGAACCTTCCCTAACATTCGGAGAATTCAACGCAAATCTTACTTTTGGAATTCCAAATTCAATATATAAAATATAACAGTATGAAATAAAGCTTTAGGCGAACCACTCAGTGAGAGTAATGAATAATAAACTTAAAAAGGTAAATTGAAACATGTACAGGTCCAAAATGAACTTTAAAAACAGCGAACCTTCCCTAACATTCGGAGAATTCAACGCAAATCTTACTTTTGGAATTCCAAATTCAATATATAAAATATAACAGTATGAAATGAAGCTTTAGGCGAACCGTTCAGTGAGAGTAATGAATAATAAACTTAAAAAGTTAAATTGAAACATGTACAGGTCCAAAATGAATAGACTTTGATCAAACATATTTTCTTCCTACCTCTGTAAAAGACACATTAAAAAAATCGAGTTAAAATCATTAACAAAATCAAACAGTTTTTTAATAAAATACTTACTCTTATGATATATTATCAGCGATACTAGAGATTACTATGTTATAATCTTTAACGTTTAAGTAGTACACATTATGGACTTTATGGTGACCAATTCCAAACTATCGAGTAATGGCGTCGTACAAAAGAAACTACAAACTGGGCTACCAGATTTTTTAAAAGGACTTTAGCGCGGCCAACTTAGATCAGCTTTTTCGCAGAAATTGGCTGTGATTGTAGAAATAATTCATCAAATGAAAATAATGGAAATAAAAATTAAGAAAATAATAATATAAAAAAATATAAAAATTAAGATCAGATAAAATTAAGAAAATAATAATATAAAAAAATATAAAAATTAAGATCAGATAAAATTAATTAAATAATTAAGTAGTTTTGATTTAACACGTAATTTCATTAATTCACGTTAAATAAACTCGTAAATTTAAATAATAATATTCTTAATAAAATTAATATTTTGTGGTTCATTAATCATTATCAGCTCAAATACAAATACAGGTGAAAAAAATTAAAATTAATTGCTGATAAAAGCACCTCTAGATAGCATTGATGGACGAAACCTTTCGGACGAATAGTGGAGATCGATTGGGCTGAATATCGGATATCGCGAAATTGGTTCTACGAGGACTAAAATGGGGCGTCCGTTATTCGTCCCGTAGGACGAATTTTGGACGGGACCAAGCTGGGCTCTATGGACCATGCTGGGACGTCCCAGGGACGATTTGTGTTTGCTGGGTTCTCTCAAGATTGATGCGTACAATCCATCACGAAGTTTTACCTCCCTTAGCGAGTTTCTTCATTTCATTAGAAATTAAATCATTGTGGTTTGAAATAAACTCTTGAATCCAGGCATTTACCAGTTTACGAACCCATATTTTGAAGAATTCCCTCAGTTTCATCTTCACTCTTATGCTCGATTGGCATATTGCCGTTGTTTCGAGCTCTTAAATCAATTGGTAACGATAATTTTTCATCGCCATGACAGCTTAAGCTTATTCCCAAATTAAACAAATTGTTTTCTTTTAATATTCGTTCTTTTGAATAATTGTTGTTATCTTTCGCAACCTTAAAAACGTTCGCTATTTGCCTCATTGTACCACCACCAATTCTATAAAGCATGCTGCATCTCTCTGCTTGGATAATTTTGAAATCCAGGGACAAGAGATTTTCATTTATGAATTCTGGTTTTTTATTGAGTTCTTTTTCGGAAGGGATATCCGTCTATTTGAAAATTTTCAAACTGAGCCTCGATGTTTTCAGTTTCTTCAACGTATTCTTGCGTTTGCAGCTCATTAACTAGAATTTTACTACGTAAAACCAAGTTTCCGAATTCATATGTAGTTCTTGCTAAAAAGATCAAGATTATCTCCAATTCACTATATGGAAAGGGTGTCGCACTTATTTGAATGTAACTTTCAATAAATGGATATTTTACTGTTTAGGCATAATTTAGAAAATTCATTTTGATTTTAGAATTGTGCGTGAGAAATTGGAGAAGGTGGTTTTCTTATTTTCGGTACTGTACTCCCTAGAAGTTTCACCACCTTCTTTAAATATTTTAACGATATCTCTAATAACACATTCTATGCAATCAGTGATAGATTTCTTAGTTTCTTCTCATAACAGGCACTAGTTGCTTGGCACTTAAACGAGATTTAGCAGAAGAAAGGTAGTATGAAAACATGTCTCTCAAATAACTTTGGCGCACACTAGATTCGCAGAGACAAGAAAATATTTCCCCTCGTTCTGTGTTTTGAAGATGTATTTCTTCTTTTGATTTTTCTTGAATTATTTGAAGAACTTTACAAAATACAGTATACATTTATTATCACCTCCTCAGCTCTTGAAGGAGAGAAGTATTCTGGAGTGGAAAAGTCGGGCGCCACCTGCGGCTTTGTAAAATTCCCATCTTTGTAAAATTCCCATCATGCTCTTTTTGGTCGGACGTCATCAAGCCAGAAGGATGACAGATAAAGCTGTCGTCCGACCAAAAACCTGGGTAGTCTGGGTAATTCTAACAGCAATAGGCGGGAAAGGACGTTCTTATTACCGCTATGGGATTTTCTACTCCTGAATACTTCCCTCCTCCAAGCTCAGCTATGGCTTCATGTTCGTTTTCTACAGCCTCCTCAATCATATTGAGTGGAATAATTTCAGGACAATGGCCTACAGATTGAAGGCTTTTGTACTGAGTATGACAAACTGAACGCCTAATTCATCCCGTGAAAACAATTTAGAGAATTTAAAACGTTATAAATAACCTTAACATTAAGTTAATTAAATTAAAGAACAAAAACACTTACTTTTAAGACTAGAAGGTCACTATGGAAAGTTTATGATTTTATATTTAAAATTGCGCTACAGCTCTAAACATTTCAGCCATTGGGCAATTGATGAAAAACCAGACTTTTGGTACATCTTGGATTTATTTGCCGTATTTAGGGTTACAGATTTCCACTCCAGGTTTTGGCTTACATATGTCACTAATTGGAAAAACGTCGGAGTACGAAACGAACTTGAGAAGGCACATTCCACTAACAAGTCTCACTAGTCTTATACTTTCAGAATTGACAAATTTTAAAATGTGCATACAGCGTTCGCCAGCTCCAACCACCCCTAATTAGTACTATTTCCATTAAAGGTTCCCACCGGCTTGTGAAAAATCTGGGTGAAAATCAAGTAGCTCCGCCCATTCTGTACACTCTTTTTCAAAAGTCTTTGCCTGTGGGCGATTTTGCAGTAAAACCGATTAATTCAAAAACCGTTATTCGCAAAGAAACGAAATTCGAGAATATCAATAAGGGTATCGTTGTCCATCAATTTCAGCTGTTTGCGTGACACAATTTTAAGCACGCGCCAAAATACGCGCATTTCTTCAGAATCAGTGGGGTCAATAGGCGAAACTATAAAGTCGAAGGGGGAAGGGAAAAATGAATCACGTGACTAAGTGACGTCATGATCTCATGAATTTATATCTGTAACGCCATCTAGCACAAGAAATAAAATAAAGAGTGGCTGAGCAGGCTGAGTTTCTAACTTTCGATGTTTCGTATTATCCAACGCAGTGAACGCACATGTTTAATTAGATTTATTTAAATAAATTATACATTGATTCAACCTGATTCAGGTATAAGTTCATTTTAAATTTTCACGGAAATTCAGTGTTTAAAATATTGTCATTATGTTTTTTATCTCATTACTGAAGCCTTGGTCTAACCTCGAGTCCTCGAGGTTAAAGTTTAAACGTTTACCCGCGTAGTTATATATAATATTCTATTTTGGTGACAATTTGGAATAAGTAATGGTTCGTCAATGCTGTGTGCCTGAGTGTAAATCGACTCCTCTTAGAAATCCACATGTAACATTTAGCCCATTTCCCAAGAATGCAAATTTACGAAAAAGTATGGATTCGTATTATTGAGATAAACGCTTCAAACTGTGTTGAAAAAACTAGAGAGACGACCTTGGAGTACTCCAGTTAGAAAACCGCTAGGAGTTAAACATCAAAATGTGTGTGGACTTCACTTCAATACAACCGGCCGAAGAAAGATTGAAGATCAAATTCCTAAGTATTTTGGCAAATTAGCGGAACTGAACGATTGTCCAGATTTATCCAATGAATTTGATGTTATGGAAGAAGTAGTTTCATCTTCGTCGGTTTGTGGAATGGATATTCATTTGTTAGACAGTTATTCTCCTAAAGACAATGATGACATCCGCGGGAGTGCTGGTATGAAACCTATAAATTTTCAATATTTTTTAATTTTTTGTGACACTCTAACCAGGGCAAGGCAACCACTTAGGGCCCCGCGCTTAGAGACACTTTTAGGGAATCGAGCTTAGCCCAGATAATGCTTAAAAATTGTTTATTGAAAAAAGTTTGTATATATGAAAAAAATATTTCAAGAACATGTTGCTTATTAAGCATTAGGAACTATTAAAATTTTGAAATATATTTCATGAGTAATTTTGTATCACAAACGCTTTTAATATCACAAATGTTAACTTTTAAAATATCACATCTGCTTTCCAAGGTACGGTAGGCTGTGATTAACGTAGAACGTGAATAAAATAGGAATTATTTTACCAAAAAATTTTCGTTTAAGTTAATACGCTGGCAAAATGGATTTTCATCCCCTATATCAACTAGAAAGCCGCACCACCTGAGACCTGTTAAGCCAAGCTGACCTTGAACCTGGTAGTAAAATTCATGGTTTTGGTCTCAATAAATCTCCCCATTTTCATTTTTTTTATTAATTCTTCAAGTAGATTCTTTTTTAGCTAAAGCTTCATAGATGCTCATCCCCCTTTCTTTACATTTAGCAAAGGTTTTTATTTCCAAAATCCCATAACCAGTATTCTCCTGATAAACTAATCTATCAGGAGATGCACCTAGCATAGGTAACGTTGGATTTACACACAGCCCAACAGAAAAGGTTTTAGCCCCTAAGTTAATATTTTCATACTTTCGAGTAGCGATCTCTTCGTTTTTTAAACCTTCTGGAACGTATTTCACACGAGATAGATCTGCTCCATTAAAAATTGTTTTTAAAAAGGCTTCATATACTTCTTTTTGACGCTTGCATAATGCACCAAACTTGGACGCTGTTATCCTGAATTTTCTTTCGCCCTTCCAAAGAAGGCAATTTGACTGGTCCCTTGTTTCAACTTCCAGATTGATCGCGGCATCTAACGTAAGCTTCAAGACATCAGGCGTTCGGATCATTGTGGAGGTAATAAGCTCTTTGAGGTCATCTGTTATTTCTAAAACTGCCATTGGAAGACTAATTCTAATGACTGAAACCTCATCCGTTAGTGGTACTGAGCTGGTGCAGATATCCGAAATATTTTCAGGTCTAGATATTATGATTTTTACAGGTGAGAAATTGTTCTCTTCCTGAATGAGACCAAAGAATGGGCGCCGTTTTCCAGAATTTAATCTATCAGTTACCCGCAGGATCCTATTTTTCACTTCGTTATTATCTTATGGCATTCCCACGTTATCCAAAGAGGAATAATGTTGTTGATTTTTTTGTCTCAACTTGAGAGTGTTGCTTAATAAAATCTAGATCAGTAAAAGCTTTCTTGTTGAGTTTACTATTTCCATTTGAGACATTCCCAACTTCTGGCTTTTTCGGTACAAGCAAGGTCGTCAGGAATAAAAGACCTCTCCTCTCTTAAACTATCCAAAATATACCAAAGAACAGCGCCAACATGCTTGCAAACACCACAATTTCCAGCTTTACAGGCACACCAAGCCATTTCAACTTCCCCACTTCGCTTGTTAATTTTTATCGCAACTTCATACTTAGTTGATATTGTAAAAGAAGATTCAGCTAAGCTTTTAATATAAAAGCATGTTTCTGATGAAACTCCTTTGGTCGAAGTTGGATCCAGGATTTAAAAATACTCGACCAACTTTATTTGCCTTAAACATGCGATACCCGAGAGTTAAATGTTTTTTTTGCTTGTGAGTTGCAATGATGTATGGTAATGTTGGATTCATTAAAATTAACAGGAACTATCTTTAGCTGTTTAGTCCAGTTTCCATTTGGTAAAGTAAACTTCTAGTTAACCGCCTTCGCTTAATATTTCAAAGCAGTCCTAGAGTTTATAATAAATATTATAATTAGACCAGAAAAAGGTCAAGGCTTAGTTTCTTCATATTTTAATTCTTACCTTTTTAATTTCTGGGCTAGTTCCAGCTCCATGGTTCAACACATCAATAAATAAAACGATTATTTAAGTAAATATAGTTATTAAAATTATTACAGAATAATAAATACCTGAAATGTAGCATAGGCTATTGTGTAGACAGTCCGCTTTGGCATGATGACTTAGGCCTAAGGTGGTGCCTTGGGTATTAGCCTAGCTGATTATTATTATATTATTATTACAGTATCACTTCTCATGGCCAACTTCAACCGCGCGTTCGGCCGTAGAATAGCGATATCACTTAGTTTCTTTTTCCCATTTTAAAAAGTTGAGCATGGCCAAAAATACTTTATAGTTTCGCCTATTTATATTTAGAAATTGTCACTGTAGTTGTCGTATCTTCATTATTTCACGAGAAATTCGCGCGTGATTAAATTTCAGATTTTAGGGATTGCTTACTTCGCTCACTATGAAAAATTTAACCTAATTTAAAAACATTCTACAAAAGAGTATTTATGTATGCCGTTAATATTTTTATTTATGGCAACATGTAATATTTTAGCATCTATAAAACACACTTATTGTTTTTAAATTGAAGAGCCGCCCCTCGAGTTAGGATGCGATCAAGGTTTTTTAAGCCACAGCGTGGGAACACGCATATTCCTTATAGATTGCTTTTCTTATCATTAATGTGACGAAGATATAAACACAAATGTGTAGTTAAAAACCATAAAACACATCAACAATAAAACAAACAATATTTGCTTTTAATAATTAATGGGTGAGAAACAGCGCGAACTATTCAGCCTTTGGTAACGTTTCCAGGTGAGAGTTATTTCTAACAAAGGATCTGGGACAATTTCTTAAAGATAACCGTGAATTAGCGTAAAGGTATCGAAGTAATTTTTTACAAGCATACAATAGCTTAATTATTAAATAGGACATTACTTTCCCGAAAATTATTAAACGCTGTTGATCAGTGTTATACTGTTTTTACGCAAGTTTCTTACACTTTTACAAAAAGGTAAATTTACTCTCCGCCAATAGCGATTTAATTTTAAATTTTTAAACAAAAATATATATATAGCTACCAGTATATAAGAAAGGGTTGAATTTGAATGTTTGGTTAACCAACAAATTAATAATCAGCTAGGCTAGGCTAATACCCAAGGCACCACCTTAGGCCGAAAACGTTACTTTCAGTCAGTGGCTACCTGTATCTCAGCAGTTGCTATATAACTTGGTTATTTATCGGTTTCATCCGCCAAAAATTAATAGTTTGGAGGGAACCGTGAAACCTTTTTAAATATTGGTACTACGGCACTGACTCGCGCGTTTCTGAATTCACAATAGTCGGTTTATATTTCGAAAGTGGAAAAATTATCCCTATACAACCAACGGTTGAGAAACTAGGAAACACCTAAAATGCATCAAGTGATTATTAAAACGCAACTTCGACAGTGATCCAACAACATATATTTAATTAAAGGCTGGTTTAAAATTGTGGTAACAATTATTATAAACAATTTATAACGCAAATAGCTTTTTAAAAGCTTTAGCGTATAAAAAAGGATATTCTTGTCCTAGGAATTTGTTTTTTTTAAATTTAATTAAATTTAAAGGGACATATATTATTTTTTATAGTTGATTAATTTGTCAAATTAATTGAAAAATATTAAAAAATATTCCTGTGAACAACAGAATGACGTCATTCTGCATTCAAATCACAGTCCACTGCTCCTCCAATTTTTAATACACTATCTTTGGTCAAATTTTGCCCACAAAGGTATCCATATTTATATTTATTTTCTTCACTACTCAGTTAACATTAAAATTTTAAAATTTATTATTATTATTAGTTTATTAGTTATTTATTGCAGTAATCTGCAACAAAAAATAAATAAAATTATTTATCTTATATACCTCTCACTATCTTAGTTCATGTAGATACCAGATTTCGCATGGAATGACACAAATGCTTGCCAGGCCCGGACTGGCCATAAGGGCGATCGGGCGCGCCCCAAGGGTAAAAAAGGGCTCGGCGCCCCTAAAGTACCAAATGGTCAATATTTCACTAAATCTCGCAAATAATGAAACAAATATAAATACATCCGTATTAAATTAAAAACAACAACCTCACTTCTTGTACAATAAAAGTTTTTATTTATAAAAACGACGACTAGTTTCGTTACCCCTTCGGGAACATCATCAGTATTATCCAAATACTCATTTTGCTTTCCTGAGTACGGCGGCTACTGACGTAATAATAACCGTGTGTTAGAAGTCAATTGGATACTCTGTAGTTGCCTTTGTATGTAGATCACTCATTTAACAGTTGACACTGACATTTAAATTTGTAAATTCTTTTTATATTCGGTTTTTTTTATTATTTAATTATTTTTACATGATTTTGATAACACATATAGTAATTGGTTAACAAAGTTTAATAATCCTGAATAAACGGTTTAAAATCCTAAGAACCAACCAGTGTGGACCGTGGACGTTACATATTCGAAACTGAAACTAAAATTTTATCCTTTCCCTCAAACGTTACATATTTTAAATGATGTAGTAGGATGCACGACCACACAAGACGAAATAATAATGTGTTTAGGTAATACTCATATACCGTGTTACCGTTATACAGGGTGCTTCGAATTGCTCTGACTTGGCATTTTTTGAAAAAGAAGAAAAAACACACACAAGCTGTCCATAGGGGCTAAATAGCCTTAGCATTTTTGTACGTAAACGAAAGAAATCACGTTAAAAGATTTAATTCCTTAAAAAATTACATGTAATTTACCGTAACGCCAATTTATGGTCGAGTTATTTTATGGGGAGCCAATCGTATCGCGCATAGGGTTAATGAATTGTTCACCGTTCGATATCCATATAGAAGACCAAGCCGAAACACCGTTCGTGGAGCTGTTCGTGACTTTCAGACTTACGGAAACGTCAATCCCAGATTTCGTGGACCAGGTCGTCAAAACCTCAACATGGAAGACACCGTTCTAGCCTATTTTGTTGCGTATCCTCAAGCAAGCGTCGGTTATCGAGGAAATACGTGTGGACCACTCTTCACAATCATAACTTCCATTCGTATCGAGCGACCAAGATCTGCACGAAGGAGATATGTAACGTAGATTTGATTTCTGCAACTGGCTAATAACCCAAATTTCATCAATCAAATGCTGGTGACCGTTGAGTGTTTCTTTGGGAGAGATGGGCCTTTCAACCATCAAAACACCCACCTGTGGTGTGACGAAATCATCACTGGGGTTTCCCTCACCATCATCAACAACAACTCCGACTGAATGTTTGGGCGGGTTTGCTCGGGGATCCAATATCTTTGATCCAAACTCTATTATCCACCCCCCCCCGGGGCCAGGGCTACCCCTAAAGGTGTTTGGTATTAAATTATTATCACCGCCATCTTGAAAAATGGCCGCCATTTTATATTCGCTTAAAATTCAAAAATTATTTGCCCAAACTCAACATATGAGGTGTCATTCTTCTTCATAAGCTCTTAAAAGGTCGATTTTAGCAAAACGTCAAAGGTCACGAGCTAAAAAAGTTAAAATATCTTTAAATTAAAACGAAAAATGGTATATTTCTTACATATTCCTTATTAAAACTTTTAATAATATTTCAAAGTAGCCCTGTTGCTCTGGAGAAGGTCAAAGTTTAATTGGATTAAATTGATTAAGTATTTATTTTAATATTAAATAATAACTGATACCCCACCCTTCGTTTTCTAATAAAAAAACGTCCTTGGTTTAACGCCAATTTCGAATGAAAAATGTTCTGAGGCGAATTCTAAGTCAAAATGTTGCGCTTTGTTCAAAAAAATGGTTTCAAGACTGCCCGACTGGACATTCAACCACCATGGGGCACTCTAGGTCGTTACGACCACAGCACATGCAGATTCAAAGCGAACGGTACGAAAGATATTTTTGAAAACCAATTTTATAAAAATAAAGTAAATATCAAATATTAATTAATAAAAACATTAATAAATACATGTAGAACGATTAAAAAAACGACCACTCTTGCATAGTTAAATTTAAAAATGTTTTATTCAAAGACACGACTTGTTTCGCTGCCGTTCGGTAGCATCATCAGATGCACATCGCACCTGATGATGCGACCGAAAGCCAGTTAAACTAGTCGGTGTCTTTTAATAAAACATTTTTAAATTTTACTATGCAAGAGGGTTCGTTTTATTAATCTTTCTATACTTTAATGCATAGGTGAATTTTTACCATTTTAATAAATAAATAAATTAAAAAGTAAATAAAACCCAAATAGATATGATAAATTAATGTTCTAAAAATTTATCGTTTTTAAACTTATTATTCTTCGCTTTGAGCTTCTTGTTCTTCGTTTTCATTTTCTTCTTGTTCTTCATATCTGTCTGTAAGCTTCCAAAGGAATATCTTCTAAAGCCTTGTCCATTAAGACGACCTGGGAGGAAAAATGGGCCAATTGAATATCGTTAAACGAGGTAAGTGGAAATGGCAGAATCAGTATTCGGGACAACGACTTAACGCGATAGAAGGGTAAAAGGGTGTAGACGCGAAAACGATTATACCTTTAAATTAGATCGTAAATGGTTATACAAAAAATCACGCCCCGAAAATTTTTACATTTCATTTAGTATTTAAATTTTAGTCATAATACCTCTTTACGGTTCGCTCTCTTTAATTATTAGTGGCCCTTCGGCTTCTGGAAAGACTAATCTGGTAGAGCGCTTGATAAAACATCGGTATCAAATGATATCACCTCCTCCGTCAAAATATTATGGCATTATAGCGAATGGCAACCTCTCTATGACGGCATGAAAGACTTTGTGATTTACAGAGAGGGGGTCCCGGAACTCGACGACTACCACGGTTATGAAAACGAGCACATTCTTTTGATCGCGGACGATCTTATGCACGAAAATAACGGGCAAATCGGAGCGTTCTTCACGAAAGGAGTGCACCGCAGAAATCTAAGTTTCATCTTCATTACACAAAATATTTTCCTGAAAAATAGAGACTAGGGAGATTTCAATCAAATCACAATATATAATATTATTGAAGAATCAACGCGATCAGCTTCAACTTCAAATATTATTCCGTCAAATTAAAGGGTATTATTCAAAATATTCCATTGAAGCGTATTTGGACGCTACCAAAAAACCCCACGGGTATATTCTTATAGACAATAGACAAGAGTGTCCTGAAGAATACAGGTTAAGAACAAATATTTTCCCTGGCGAAAAGGAAACAGTCTACGTACCAAAGAGAAAGAAAAACGTATAAAACTCGGTGCAAAAAGATAACCCCGTACCATTTAGCCAAAATGCATAAACTGGTTGCGACACATAAAGATTTTATCTCTGCTCTATCGAAATCGAATCGTAAACAACGACACGCCGTTCAACACGCTACTAAACCTCTTATATACGCCATCTCCGAGTGTTGTTACAATACGTTAATTGATAACTTAAAATTGACCCCGGCGCAGAAACGACAACTCTGTAAACAAGTTTTTAATCCCCACTGTTTTATCGGCTTTAAGTGGTATTCTAGGTTGAATATTTTTTTTAAAATAATAAGAAATGTACTCGCAAAAATTAGCGTTAGTCCCCGCGGACTCTTTGGGTGTAAATTCGAGTGTCAGGGATAGACCCGTTTTCCCCCACCCTCTCGGTTCGTCGATAGGGAGATTAAATACTGATATGTACGAGGTACTCAATTCTAATATCGCCGATCGGGATAAAGTTAAACTTTTTGCGCAAATGTTTCAACGTTATCCAAACATTCACCATCTGTCGACTAAAACAGAAAATAAAAATTTGGACAAGATAGCACGTTTTTAAACGTTATACCGATAGAAATCAGGGCTAGCGCGAAACAGCTACTCAAACAGTTGGTTAGTTTAAATCGAGTTTCATTGTCTTCCGACGGTGAGTTGTTCATTGGCGATAAACCGATTCCCGGATCAGACATTGCGACTTTAGTAAACTACCACGTTGGAGCCATAAACAATCACGGAACGCGGCCTCCTATTGGCTGGTCGGAGTTCTCGTCTTTAACACCCTTGCCGCTAGTGCAAATATCGTCATCCGCTAATCCGGTTATCATTTAAAAGAAAAAACTGTCGCCGATAATAATAAAGCGAGTTAAAAGAGCTTCGGTTGTAAAATCACCCGTCAGTATAAAACCTAGAACCTTATCAGATACTTTCATCGAGAGAACTCTTAGATCTTACGCCAAGAAGAAGTCATTCCCCGTGAAACAACAACAACAATGGGCAGAATTCGGAACGCCATAGCTAGCCTTCAAGAAGATTTACTACGATCCTAAGCACCCTGCCAGCCACGACTAAGCTGTACTACAACGCCGTTACAGAAAACTTGTTGTCTCCCCAGG
The DNA here is from genome assembly GCF_980474605.1 of Leiobunum rupestre. Taxonomy (NCBI): domain Eukaryota; kingdom Metazoa; phylum Arthropoda; class Arachnida; order Opiliones; family Sclerosomatidae; genus Leiobunum; species Leiobunum rupestre. The sequence goes on along the minus strand of NC_143387.1, from coordinate 7,922,944 downwards.
ACTTTTACACGATACATAAAAGGTGCGTAGCGAAATTTTAATTTTATTGTTATTAATATCCGGTATCGATTCTTGGTGGGGGCCGGTGGAAACAACCGCGACAACAACAACCATGGAACGAATTCGGAACCACGAGATCGTCTCGAAGAAGATTTACTACGCTCCTAAGCACCCGGCTAGCTACGATGGGGTGGCTAAGCTATACAACGCCGTTAAAGAAAAGGGGATTTCCAAGTCGTAAACTGATTGTCTACTCATGACTCTTACACGATACATCAAGGTGCGTATCGAAATTTTAAAAGAGATAGAGTCTTTGTTACTAATATCAGGGATCAATTCCAGATGGATTTAGCTGATATGCGAGACATTGCAAAATTCAACTCTGGCTTCAACTATCTACTCGTGTGCATCGATACGTTTAGCTATAACACCACTATCCGCTCAACTATTAATATGGCCCCTTTAGATGTAAAAATGTACTGAAAGTTTTTAAAACGATATACAGGGTGTCCACTAAAAAATGAACCAGGGCGAATATCTCAAAATCTGTTGTAGGTACGATTTTGAAATTTTCAAGTCATATACAAGATGTAGGACGAAACATAATGCGAAAATGTCGATGACCTTGAACCATGTCTTCAAGGTCATCCAAAAACTAACGCAAGAACCATAAGAGTTAGAAAGTTGGTTCCAATTAGAAAAGTGTTCCCCGTCATATTGTAGGTCTAATTAGCTTTAATTCGATCAAATTTAACGAATAGGAAGTCGATGAACTGTTTTTCAAAATCACAAAGTTCGTTAAAATGAAAATTGAAAGAAAACGCACATAACTCGAAAGCAATTCGTGTTACATCGAAATTTGCTTGACACACTTACTATGGTGGGAGTTTTTCTAGTTTTGTAAAATTGGATGACCTTGAAGATGTAACACGAATTGGTTACTAAAGAACCTCAATCTTGATGAGGATGTGTAGCAAATTTCAGTACTCTAACACGAGTATTTTTAGAGTTATAAGCTCCTGAACCTCGCTTTCGACACGTTATCAACTTAACAACCTTCTTGTTTTTCATCTAGAATTTCTCGGCTTCCTATTGGTCAAATCCGATCAGGTCAAACCTACTTGTACTCAAAAAGTCACGCGGAACTTTCTAACACTTACGGTTCTCGCGTTAGATTTTAGATGACCTTGAAGACATGGTTCAAGGTCATGGACATTTTCGCATAAGGTTTCCCCCTACATCTTGTATACGACTTGAAAATTTCAAAATCGTACCTAAAACAGATTTTGAGATATTCGCCCTGGTTCATTTTTTTAGTGGACACCCTGTATATGAAACAGGGAAGCGATGGCCTAATTTCAAAACCGGAGATCATTGTCGAATGAGTAAAAACAAGGGGAAATTCGAGAAATCATACTCTGGTAATTGGTCCAAATAAGTTTTGAAAATTGTCTGGGTGGTTAAAGCCGACCCGCCTCTTTATATACTCGAGGATCTCACGAGGAAGAATTACAATCTGTGGAGAAACCCGAAGTGTACCACATCGATACAAAATTAAGACGAGGAAACGAGGAAGACAGAAGGAATACCTAGTTAGTTATATCGGATATCCACCAAGTGCCAATTCTTGGGTAAAGAAGCAAGATGTATTTGACATTGCCAAAATCGGCCGAGTACACGATTTGGCATTGACTCTGCTTCATATCAAATGCAATGTAACGAGAGAAAATGATGCGAATATAGACCCCAATGCCCGAATAACGGTTTGTAACAACTTTTCCATCTGGTCGAATAGGCTGTGGATAATTTTTCTGATCGATCACCACTTCCGCCAGTCGGTATTGTTACAGAGCCTATCTGGAATCGCCTTTGAATTACTCCAACGTAGCGAAGGAATCGCATCTTAATAGTTGTATATACTTTAAAGATACCACTGGCAAGTTGGACGAAGTACAAAATAACCATGGAAATAGAGAAAGACAAGAGTTTATGAAGGAATCCAAGGAAATGAGTTTAACCGGAGCCATATAAGTGGCGTTGAAATTAAAATGAGATTCTCCCAAACCAAACCATCTCTTGCTCTTATCGGGGTACCACCACTGAATGTCGATAATTTCAGAATCGCCATAACCGACGCGGCTTTAGAAGTACGAAAATGCAAAATTAGCCCGAAAATAATAATTGCCCACAAACTCGCTCTACAAAAAGCCACCGCCAAATACCATTTCACCAGAACAGAGGTTAAAACCCACGTTTTATTGAACGGGGTATCAAATACGAGCTTGGATAACGTGTTATTATCGGTTTGGTTTCGCACAAAGCGTGTTCCGGAGATCTAAGTAAAACCCTAATAATTTTCAACCGTTTGGGCTGAACTTTTCGTCGTTATACGTCGACTTGGAAGCGGTTCCGTCCAAACTCTTCCAACCCAAGTTTTCTCGAGGTCAATTTGCACGTGAATACTATTCGCTATTTACTGGTACTAACATCCACTTTAAAGACGACGGAAACAATATGTCTTTATCCGATTACGATAAAGGCTATACGCTATAGCCTTCGGCATAACCCCCGATCTCTTTTTATATTGCGTTTGTTTTCGGTGCATTAATCACCATCATTTTTTAAGTCTTTTTAAACGTTATAACGGTTTAGTATTCAAGTATTCTTTTTATTTTGCGCCATGTATTAACATTTTATCATTTAAATATTAAACGTTTTTAACATATACACCGTATTTTTAATTCTTACATACCCGCCCGGGCTTGCCTTTCAAAAATGAGGCTTCTTTAAGAGGTGTTTTAAGAAATGGGGGGATTCTTTCTCTTAAACGTAGAAAATGTTTTACCAGTCAGTCGACTAGTCGAATACTTATGCGTAAGAAGTGCTATCTCTATAGCTCCTAGACAAATGAATTTCGAGAGACATAGGGTAGAGTTTTAACTATAAGTTTCCGTCAAAGTTTTTAAATATAGATGAGTTGTTGTGTTTTTTTCTTGCAATGGTTTAGTTGAAGGATGGACGAAGGGTGATGTGCCATTACTCGTTCATATAGCTCGTTACCCGGCTTGTAAATTTGTTAATGATGAAAATACTAACAATATTCCTAGGTCACGCAAAAAGAAACCCGATGACCCTTTCAACTTGGGACCGAGGCGTTTCGAGCGAGAACGGAAAATAACGTTTACTGCAGGATTCCCAGTAAAGTTCATACCCGTGGAGGAATTTACATCTGCCGGTCTGTTCTAGTAAATTACTAGCTTGGGAGAAGTACGACCGTAATCGCGAAGAACACGCTAAACATTATCCTAGATACAAATTCATCTCTAATACGAAGTTTGAGTGCGGTAATGTACCATTCGCCCACGTTTTTGCAGACGTTTACCGTGAATCGAAAATTGATAGAGCCGCTATCGATAGGGACGTCATCGGTTCACCATCAACTCAAGCACCATCAAATCAATTGCCATCAAATCAATAATCATATTCCAGCACAAACAGAAAAGCTCTGGTATATTGCTATATTACCGATTTAATTCAGCGTTTGGAAATGGAGCAAAAAGAGCAAAAGGAAAGGCAATCGAAAGGTTTTTGTACTATACTCTGATGAAGTTAAATTCGACGAATTACCAGTAATTTTTTTTATTGAATACGAAGACAGAATAATTATCATTTAATTAATAAATTACACTTTAAACATCGTTAGTTTAGTTTTAGAACCCGTATTAAAAAAACGTAGAAAATCTTAATAAATAATGTTCGTAAAAAAATCCGGTTGAGACCCGTTTCATCCCGCTCCTTAAAAAACCCCCCGCCAAGTATTCTCATGTTTTTTTACTTACTTCCCAACCGATGAATATTATATAAATGGGTCATTTGCGCGTTATCGTAGGTGGCTGAGCGTCAGGAGTGTCATACTCCAGATCCAACAGTCTATGGTTCGATTCCCGGCGAGAGTAAATATAAAACATTTCTATTAAATATCTTGTCGTTTCAAGTTCACCTAAAGCCAAATCAACCACTCTACATCTATCCCCTATTTTTGTAACTCCGCATTAGCCATGTAGATGTCGCCAAATGTAACGGTGGGCGCATTATTTTATCTCTAATATTTTATGATGCAATATACCATCCACATTTCATTAATCCCCCCCCCCAATGTAATTTGAAGCTAGGGGCCCCTTTTCGTACTTGTCCGGGCAAGAATATTCTCCCCCTTTCGCCAGTTCGACTAAAACGCCAAGATATGACAGCGACGCTTTTCCGTCATTGCCCTTTTAGATTTGCAACCAGCAAGATGTCTGACAAAGTAGGAAAACGAAAAGCCAATGGTACCACCACTTTCCAAAGAAAAATTAACTACAAGTGGAAACTCCGTATGAATTGTACTCTGGATTTCGGCCTCAAAGTAGACATCGAAATTTGTTTCTACAACGACGTTACTTTTCATTCCACATTCGATATGCGACCCGCAGCGTGGAAACGCTTGTACGATAACTGGAATCTCGTCGAATCCCACACGAAAAACAAGTGAAAGACAAATATGCTCGGGAACTAGACAAGGCCTATGGAAAAACGAACGAAGTCGTCGCCGCGAAAGGAGGGCTGTCTTTTCTAGTCTACAAATCATACGGTACCAAAGAAGAATTCCAACTGGGTGAACAAGAAATTGTCTCTTTAAAAGCCTGTATTCACGCCGCTAATAACCACTGTATCGAACTTGAAAAACAGAAACCGTGTATCGAGGCCATGTACAAAATTCTTAAACAACATATTAAGCGAATGACCGGTAATTCCGAAAAGACGATTTCGAAGAATGAAATTTCGGGATTGATAACACCGAAGTTATAGAGGATATACTCCACAAATTTGGTAACTATGGTAACCCATTTCTTGTCATTCAAGAATTTAATAACTTAATCGAACGACGGAATTTAACTTGCACGCTACAAACGTATAATCTTTTCTTTGTATGTTTTACTCAACTCCCATATTTGCTGTACTATCGACAATAAAATGCATAACTTTTTTAAATCAAATCATTATTTTACATATCACATTTTGGTCAAGCTTACATCGTATAAAATATACAAAATAGTCTAATACGTTGGTGCTAGTGCTTTGGGAACAGAAATAAATCCCATGATCCCGTGAATTGAGTCCATAAAAAAAGTTCCATAGTTTGAAACGTCATAAAAAAATCCCATATATTAAATTTGTTTTATAAATAGGGGTGTGTCAGGGAATTAGGGATATCACAGTGAGGCTTCATTCTCTTCCCGATAATTTCGGTTGCTGGGATTTTTTCCGTTAATATTAGCTTTGGCAATAATGGCCTTTCTCGCAGTTGATAATTTTATACTGGAAAGCTTGCTTCCGGTTGCAAATTTCATTTGCAAGAACAAACTTTAAAAAGCACTACCATTGATCCTTTGAGATGAAATTAAATACTCTGGGAAGCGATTTAAAAAATCTTTCGCCAAGTTATTTATCCCGTAGGCAGTTATTCTGAGAAGGTTCCCTGTCTGCCAGCTCTGAACACTATTTTGCTGGTGTGAACTGAGATTTATTTCCGGATTTTCTTTCAGCACTTCATGAAACCAATTTTCGAAGTATACTAATCATTTTTTAATGTTATCTAACCCTTCAGAATTTGTTGCGTTAATCCGCTTGTGGCTTAGGAGTACATTTTCAAATAGTTGGTTGCATACTCTCAAGTACCGGTAAACAAGCTTTGCACTCTCCCTTTTTTTCACTTTTACTTTCATTTGAACAGCTAAAAGCGTAAAATTCGCTTCTTGTTGCATGATTTTGCTAGGAACAACGTTGAGGCGTGACCAAGAATCTCGGATGATATAGCTCGTAAGCAATTTAGGAACGTGTCTTAAGAGATTATTTTAGCTCTTGTATTGTCGCGTCTCTTCCCACCTTGTATTTCGAAGTTCTCTACCTTCTCTTTTGAAATTTTTGGTACCGTTGTCTCTTGAACTATGCAACGCCTCAACCATGCTTTTCAACTCGTGCGAAGGACAAATCACCCAGTGAATAATACGACCATCGCAAATGGGTTTTAAAAACTTGGGTTTACTGTATTGTCTATTTCCACTGCTTCAATTTCTTCATAATTGAAAGGAAATATATGTCCAATGGTAGATTTTATTAGGGCCATGTTCTCACTGGCACCATCGCAAACCAAAGCCATCGTAGAAACCGAATATGAATGTAACAGTACCAGGGTATTAAATTAAGCTTTTCCTATATATTGTTGATTAAATGACACTGGGCTGGTGAAATATGGGCCAATCAAATCGAATTCAAATGGCAAATATTGCCAAAGAAATTGAAGTTCCAGATAGCCTTTGACTTCATCGAATATCATAACGCCTTCACGAAGGGTTTTTATCTCCTCGTTGTACCTTTTCTTCTTGAATATTATTTTATTTAAATTCTTGTTCAGACAAATAAAGTTAATCGATGCCAGCTTTATGGTGAAATTGTTTTAACTTTGATTGAAGCGTTCTATCACAAGGCAGTTATAGAATACCAAAAATTTCTCAAGGCGTTGTAAGCTGCGTTGCTAATTGCAAACGGCGTTAATGACTAATGCATTTCCTATTTCTTGAGCTCTCTCACAGTTAATATTTTTATCACCTACTTTTCCATTTACTAGCGAAATAAGATCTCCGATTTCGGTACTAAAGGGAGAATGGTTTTTAAACCAATCATTAAATTTGTCTAAATCTTTCGCATCTCGCGCACGTCTGGAGTCTCGGAATTCCACGTGCTGTTCCCCGCTTACAGAATTAATATTTGCGATAGTTTCAATTGCGTTAGCAATAGCAGTGCAAAATGGCATTGTAGAAACCCACTTTGCCAGAGAACTATCAGTCATCCCCCTTCCGTGTACAATGCCACCATAGATTTTCATGGCACACATTAGGTCTTGCTCAATTACCATGCCTGTCCAATTACCTGACCAATATTTATCAGTTCGCCGAATCGTAAAGTACCCATTCTGAGTAAAATTGTTAAAATCTTCAGGAGTCATGATTTTCTCAAGTTTTTTCATTTGATTTAAGTATAACAAAGACAATTTTGCGTAATTAAGGTGCCCACTAGCGAAGAAAATGGTAGCATTTTGTTGTAACAGTAAAGGTGTAGAGCCCATAGTCCACATCTTTCGGCGTAAATGAACAACCCATAGCTTTGAGATGCGACTTCTATCCCCTAGTTTTAATTGAGTTGAAAAACAATAATCGTGCAATTTATTTTAGGGGCTTTCTTATCAAATTTTCTTCAGTTGGATCTGTGTAAATCAACTCAATCTCACTAAAATCAAGTTGACTCGTATCCATTTCCTTGAAAATTAACGAAGTTAGCCCTTGTTGCGTAAGAAGGTGAGCCTTTAGTGAGCGAGAATAGGCATGGCCATTTATCATATGCGGTACGGAATTCTCAGCGTACACTGTCTCCCAAAGTTCTTCTATTCCACTTCCACTCATAATATAACCGATGGAACCTAAATAAGACATCAAAGTGTGAAATCCGCCTAATCGGATGGATACTTTGCTAACTGGATCTTCGACACTAACCGATTCAAATATCTCTGCGGCTTTCAAAAATAAAGGCTGATCAAACGTCTCTACGCAGTGTTACTGATTATGATTTTCAGAAGGTGTTTTTGCAAATATAAGTGCCGTGTAAATTGTGCTTAGGTTTCCAGGGTCTAACTTTATAACGTGAACAGCCATAATTTTACTTTTTACATGATTGTAGTTAGAAACATTAACCGACATAAAGCCGTTCCAGGATACGGTCGTAATATTTGGTAGAAAACGACCGGAAATCCCAAGTATGTTTGAGAGACTAATACGTTTTAAAAACTCGGAACCCTCTACTCCACAATCAAACTGTTCCACCTTTAGCTCCCCTTTAGTATTTTCTTTCTTTTTCTTAAAATATGTGACGGGAATATTTCCAAATTTGCCAATTTCAACGGCACCAAGAATTCTTTTGGGTCTAGGTATATGTTGGGAAATTTTTGCGGAGTTTTCCGGTGTTACGCAAACTATCCCGCCCATAGAGCGCAATACTCCATGTCCATCCAATGATTTTACATGAAAATCCGCATTATCGAAAACAAATTGAACGAAAGCGTTATTTTTATATTCTACACTCGAATTAGCAACGACTGATGATTCAAATTTAAGAGCTTCCTTATATGAGCTAAATAATCCTAACTTTGACAAAATTTCAGATCTTTAGATCCATATTTTCTACTTAAAATTGGGGACACGTAAGTTCGCTATCTAATTATAGGTATTGAAGTGGAACTTGCTATTGCAAGAATCTTTAAATTTGTTTCGTCAGTTATTATTTTACCACCTAGCAAAGCTTCTAAAAATATTTGTAAAGAATATGGGATGTGTAAGAGTCGCAATCGAAATATTTTAATTTAACATCCCGAACTAAGATAGCCGCGCTTGTCTTGAGAATACTCTTTATTTCTTCATCAGGGTCTTTTTCCTACTATTATACCATTCGTTGTTTTGTACTTGTTGAGCAATGTTATGAAAGCAAAGCACGCTAGGCTTTGAAGGAATCTCAGAAATTATGACCTTTTCCCCAAAGATATCAATTAAACGTCGTTTAAAATGTGTTTCCGTCCAGCCTTCGACCCCTATATATTCCAATTCGTTACACATTTATTTACTAAGAAAATTCACTTAAAATTACCTTCCGGGAAATAAATTTCAATATGTTCTCTCAACTCTGGTATAGAATACTGACACTGTTCATCTTTATCCACTACAAATTAGCAAAGTTTTTCCAAAGGAATCTTCTAAAGCTCCAATTTTAGGTCGTTCTGACGTTTCCTTTGATTTCGGTGTTTTTGTAAACGCGGCATGACAAGTCGTATGATATCGTGCTTCTTCAGGAACTAAACCGATACATGACCCGATTCGTCGAAGAATATCGCCTCCCGAACCGTCCTCTCGCTTCTTTAATATCGAATCTTTAATTTCAATTGTTCCGACAAATCGTACATGAGGATTTTTAGACCTTTTTTTTCATTAATTTGCATGGTTTCGCACAAAATAAACCGTGTTGTTTAAATTTGGAATTTCGGTACCACATTTCTAGTTGTTGATTTATCCGCAACGATTTTTTCAATTCATCTATTCTTTTATTACTAACTGCAATATCTCGCTTTGAAATGAACTTCAAACGATATGACGCGTGAAGCGCGAGTGCGTTTGCTTCTTTACAATATTCAGAAATAGCTTCGAGTTTACCATCATTTCGGGAAGCACTAGCAGATATAATACACTCCAGTCCCTTAACTGTAACAACATTTTTTTGGAATCCTTTAAAGAACCAACGCAAATAATACACGCATCCATAATTCTTTTTACTAGCCTTCGAGTAATTTGTGGATGTGAGAGCACATTCCTTGAATTGTTGTACGTTGATATTTTTGGGGAAGATGTTTTACCTCATAACAAACTAAACATTTAGTAGATGTGTTTTTTTCATATGTCTATGTTAGCGAATCAAACTTTGGGTTTGAATAAATTCTCACTCTTATGCACGATACCCAAGCAAAAGACGTGTTTACCAACAAATGACAATTTATCAAGTTTCGTCTTCAAAGACTAATAGCAACTCTGTAACCCGAAAGTTGAATACTTTGTAAATTGACCTTTAGTTGATAAGACCCTTTATTTATTTTTAAATAGGCGAGCTTCCTAATATTTCAGTGAAGAGGAGATCGTGTGATTTGGCGCAGGCGGTCTGAAAAAAATGTGCTTCTAACGAAAGCAGTACAATAAAACATCTTACGTTGTTTTTAATGGTTTTGTCATAAACGATAATAAATGCTTGAAAAAGTTAGTACTTGTTTTTAAATTTCAATGACTAATGGTTCCAAATATTATAAAACAAATTCGTATGATGATCGATAAATATTTGTTTTAAACAGCTTTCTTTGTATAATTAATGAAATATTAAAAGTAAAGGCGAAAATTGTATAATTACGACAGTCGCTGTTACTACTGGCGAGAAATTTCCCATTTATCAAATGAAAATATGAATAGCAGAAGACACTTACGACGACCCCGCTGACGAAATATTTCCCACTTTACCTCCCCATGGATTCCCCAATACAAATGTATAAGAAAAATCGATCGCACTTGATTGTCGCCTTTTAATATTAGTAGAGTATGTTTATTGCAATGCGTTTTTTCAAAAGAAAAGGTTTTAACCCAGCGCACAAACTGGACGTTTGTTTTGTTGGTAATCCCAGTATCAGTGCTAATTCCATTGCGGAAGGCGCCATTGACGAAGGAGGACTGTCGCGGGAATTTTGAGTTTGTTAGTTAAAGGGTGCATGTGTTGTATAATTTTTTCTGGCACAGAGAATTCAAGATCCAACCCAGCAGCTTTTGACAGAAACACTTACTATTTTGTTGGCCTCGCTCTGTCATTGTCCCTTGTACACGGTGGCACGCGTATGTCAAATTTAAAAATTGATTCCCGGGAAAATGATTTGTCAATTAACGACATATAAGAGGATGTTTACAGAAGTAAAATAGTACGGTTGCAAGGAAGTGAAATTTGGAGGATTTTTTTAAAGCCCTCGATGATTTAGCTGATTTGCCGTCATTTGCTGGAGCCAACCGAAGAATTCTAAGTGGCCTACAGGATAAAGAAACGATTTTAAAAGATCTGCTTATTACATAGTCATTGGTCTGCATTCAGAAGCATGATTAAAATTCAAAGATGGTTTGAAACCCGGAAACCTTTCGGCCATTATTTTGTTTCATAGAAAAAAACACTATCAGCAATAGAATTCTTAGATCTGTTTCACGCTATAGATTTTTCCGAAGAGGGTAGTAAGAATTATGTAAAAGAATGCACCGCTCACGCATATTTCAGAGAATAAATAATAAGATGCGAATCGAATTGTATATTTTAATCTGAATTAATATCGGAAGAGATCAAGAAATTCGTCACCATATCCGAAGTACTAGCGTTTTCAACAGGCGAACCCAGTTATGGGCTAAATGATGGACGCGCTCCTATCACCGTGAGATCAGTGTGAGAAGTGAGATAGACTTAGCTGCGAAAAGGGAGGAGTTTATAGGATATAAACTAAAATGTGAGGAGAGTGAGATGAGATGTGTTTATAAACATTTATGGGTATGAGTGTGAGATAAATTGTACTGAATTACAATAAAATGAGAGGAGCTTTTACCGTTTGGTCCAATTGGGGTTGAGACTGAAATGCATTTTACATTTAAGCATAAGGTATGAAAGATATAGAGAGATGTCTCTCTATGGAACTTATATGAGCTCGTAGTGATATATATATATATATGGCACGCCATCCAGGACAAATTTCTCCAATTCACATATTTAAACGTCGAAATGTCGACGAAAAAAATTCTCATTTCGATATTCACTGGAATGATGGTGATATTGACTTTACAGAATTAAAACAAATATGCCTCAACATCGCGAAAAAGGCAAAAACGTTGTACACAAAGGGTATGTAGAAATCTATAACGTTATCAAATTTACTTGAAAAAGAAGTTAAAAATGTTAATGCCCCAAAGAAATCTCTATCCCTAACGATTTTTGTAAATATCATGTTTATAATAAATCTAATTGTTGTGTATTTAAAACTTATTAAAATTTGAACTGGGTACAATGATGAGAATAAATTTGGTTATTAACTATTATTTTTGAATTTATTTGCTTGCAAATTTGAACGACATTGCTCACGGAAATGACGATTAAACTTTAGACGAGATAAGTATATCTGAACCGACCGTACAAAAACAGGGAACTCTGACGGATCAGACACATTCCCAATTTTTTTCAAAACAAAGCAGGTCGCTACTATAGAAAACAGGAACACCATCGGATGCGCGCGCAGTCGTTTGTTTTGATATCCGTCGTGTCTGTCGCGCGGGCATAAATATCGTTTCGTAAAGCATTTTGATTTCATTTATAAATATTATCTTTAAATATTATAAATAGGTGTGAGTTTATTATATTATAAATATGAAAAAAAAAACCCGGGTTATTAAAGGGTTTAATATATTTGACGAAAATGTTTTAGGCCCTTGTAATGAAAATAAATAAATTTTTCATCCCAATTTAAACCATCACAGTCATTTTCACCGTTTATTGAATTTTCACGCCCCTCATTATTTTCTAAAATAATTGACATTATGTCATCTGCCACAATATAAGCCGGCTGATAATAATTAAATTCAACAAAAAGAAAATATATCCACATGTTTCGTGGCGTTATGCAATCTCTCTTTTTGGCGGGAAAATCTAGTGTACCCCTTTCCCCGTATGCTCAATGGATAAAAAGAGTAGGAATGTAGTGACGTCTGAGAGGAGCGTCAAAATGTTCAGGCAGGTTGAAGTCGCTATGAAACGTACGTTCGTCCGAACAGCAGGTCGCCAGCGTCACCGCGAGTTTAGGCTACTGTAGTGTGTGATATATTGTCGCCGATACGAGCAACGTTGGCGGTGCCAGCAACGGTTGCTAGGACGAGCAACCATCCAGTGTGCTCGGGCTTAAGAAATGGAGGGAATTTTTTTTTTAAATCAGCCAGTTGATATGAGTGTGGCGGTTACAGTAATTAGGTTTTTAAAGTCGGCCAGTTGATATGAGTGTGGTGGTCCAGATCTCCCTGTATTCACGTTCAGGGTTATGAAATACCATAAAGGTTTTGAAGTTAAAATAGTCCGGAATGAGGCGAGGGGAGTGATAGAAGATCACCTCCCGTACTTCCCAAACATAAGGAATGTCTATAACGCTCTGGGAGAGAGTTAGAGTAACTTTATCAAAATATTTATAATTTTTATAAACGTTTGCATTCAACCCCGATTTTACCTTGTTTTTTTTCCTTATAAAGATTGAACATCTCGACGAAACGTATACTGAGGAGGAGGGAGATGAATTGGATCAAATTTTAGATTTCTTCCACGCCGTCCTTCAACAACCCCACCCGCACGTTCTTCAAAACCTCACCCGTTCATACTTCACCCGTACAGCAGAATCCTCTTCATCGAAGCAATCGATAAGGAGGAAAAGAAATAACGAGGACGACGGTGGAAAAAAGAAAAAACGCGTTTCCGAAAAACTTTACCAAATATTGATTTAGCGGAAATTGTTAATTTTGAACAAATTTTAAAAGATTTAGAAAATTACGGTGACGAAGAAGATTAAAAAACACACATTTTGGAATTTTTGTTAGCGAAATAAAGATTTTCGTTAAAGTTACTTGGTTTTTATTATTTAATATAATACAATAAATTTATTATATTTTAAACAATCCCCACCTTTGTTGTGTTAATAATCAGATTTTCTCAAGGGTGTAGAAACATTTCTAATTGAATGGTAGGCTACTAGGGGATTTAGCAGGTTTTTATCTATAGTTCGAAAATAAATGTAAATATTCCAGAAATATGCTCTATAACCGCAATATTTGTTTTAATATCGATAATTGCATATTTTAAATATGCGTCAAAAAGATATTGGTAGTTCTCAAACACCATAGTTCCGCGACAGTCGTTCGTACGCCCGAAAGAGTTAGTTTCGCGCTTTTTGGTAGATACGATATTCTCCGTATTCATTTCACGATTTTTTGGTATATACGGTATACTCTATATACGATGTTTCCGTGCAGTTCGTGTACTAAATCGTTTCCGAAGATGTTTTCTTTAAATCGACACGTGCGTGAAGTACACGAGGGGAGAAAGCATGAATGCGAGATTTGTTTTAAACGTTTTGCGCGAAATAGAATTTTAGTGAAACATTCGCGGACCCATCGAGGATTTAACCCTCAATCCGCCAACACGGGGGATTCTATTGCAACACAAAATGAAGTAGTCGCAATTCACCTATGGCATACTTTCGCAAAATACGTGTAGGAGTATTTATGATTATAAAGAAGTTGGGGTTGAAGAGGATCAGGAAATTGACAATTTCCAAGTACTTGAAGCCACCGAAGAAGGTAATGGAGTAGAAGCCATGGAAGAAGTTAGTGAAGAATATAACGTTTCCGACGATTTCGAACAACTTGACGCTTTATCGTGGGCGGTGATAACGACTAAATATCATCCAAAAGGTAAATAAACGGACACCGAGGTTTTTATGAAAAATATCAAATGGGCGTTGATTAAATATTTTGAAAAAAATTGGAATGAAGTGGTATATTTTTATCGTGGTAAAATATTTATGTTCCATCAACGGCGGAGAAGACGAGGCCGAAACGATTTCGTATTTTCGATCGAAAACACACTTCTTTACTGCCCGACGTCTTTCCTAGACAAATTGATCTATGCGTTGCGTATAAAGCGAAGGCTATGCACGAATTCAAGGATGCAGGTAGTGGCTGGGTAATTTAGGAAATACAATTCATCCAAGTTGATATTATCAATTATTTCCAGCTGATTGGAGGTACATTCATTGAACTACTTACGGAGATGAAGAACTCCAAAGGTGTTTTAAACATTCAAAATAAAGACGATAAATGTTTCCTCTGGTGCATTCTCGCAAAACTTAACCCGGCAAGCACCAATAAAAATTTAGTAAGTAAATATAAACAATTTGAAAACGAGTTAGATTGTTCAATGATAAACTTCCCTTTTGTTCTTCATACCGTAAAACTTTGAGACTATTAACAATTTATCAATAAATAACGTTTTGAGAGCCAGAAAAAAGTGTGTGAAGAACGTCAAGTTGACTTACTGCTAATTTCGAGCGAGAAGAGGGATCATTTTTGCCTTATCTCGGGTTTAAGCAAGCTCGTCAGTAAATTCACGAGACATAACGGGAAAGTGTACATATGTAGATATTGTTTGCATAGGTATAGTGGAGTTCAAGCTGAAATAAATCACAAGGAACACGTGAAAGATTGTGGTATACATGACTCACAACGGGTAAAAATGCCTTTTGAGAATCCAACACTGAAATTCGACAAAGTGGAATGAGAACAAAAAGAGTGCTAACATTTTATTTCACCCTATGAAAATAATCGTATTTTTCAATTAATGGTATAAATAATTATGTTTTCAAAGGTGCCGTATGTCATCTACTTAGAGTTCGAATCTTTATTGAAAAAACTACCTACTACTTCATTGAATGAATCCGTGTCAGCAACCGCAAAACTTTCGGAGCATATCGCTTGTGGATTCAGTTACGTGGTCGTAGGATCAAATGGTATACCAACTTAATATTTTGCGTATTTCTGTTTTGTTGAATGGCGCCTGTTTCCTTTTTTATAGCACCGATAAATCCTGTGGTTTACCGGGGCTTAAACGGGGTAGATGTTTTGATAAATAACTTATCGGTTGAGGACGAAATTATTTCAAATGAGCTAAAACTATATATACCTATGGATTTAAGCCCGGAAGAGTTGGAACGGAGTCAAGCAGAAACGAACTGTTATATTTGCCTATATGTGTTCACGGAAGAGGACCCTAAAGTCAAAGACCGTGATCACTATACAGGTGCAATTATCTATAATTATGTTTAACTTTTTACTTTATGGTAAGTAAAATTTATTTATAGGTCGTTTTAGAGGTATGGCGCATCGATCCTGTATTTTAAAGTTGCGGGTGGGAGCGCATATTGCAGTGATTGTACACAATTTAACACATTATGACGCACACCTGATAATGAACCGAATTGGACTTCGTAAAAGTGAAAAAATTAAGTGCATCCCCAGAACGTCAGAAATCTACCTCATTCGGACGATTTAGATTTATTGATTATATACGTTTTCTACCGGCGTCATTCGAAACGTTAGTAGAATATTTTGCGAAGGGGGGCACTTCGACATCCTCAACTCCATGTTCCCGGCCGACGTCGTCGGATTTTTATTGAACAAGTTGGCAAGCCAAAATATACCTCTCCTAGGAAGAATTGTCCCTAATGGTATTAATTTCTATCAGACTATCATAAAAAAATTGTGTTGATTAATTGAAGGAGAAATGTCATACGTATGGTTACCATTTTATAGAACGAATCAACTTCACTCTTACGTATAGACTTATGATGGCATGATGAAAATTGTGTAGTATATATATATATATATATATATATATATATATATATATATATATATATATATATATATATATATATATATATATATATATATATATAACCTGCAGTATCATAAATTTACAAAATACGCTTTAGGTATTATACCGCGATAATTCTGATCTATAATTCATCATTATTTTCCCGACCTTTGAATTCCCACTAGATCGTTGTTAAATATTATGAACCTCTCGAACGCGGGTGATGAAGCCTTTTAAGTTGCCTTTTCGGGGGTTTGGACCAAGTGGAAATCGATTCTCCGTCGAAGATTTTCCATCGTTTTACTAGTGTTGTAAGTCGGAAAATTTCCCGCTCGGAAAATTTTCCGGAAAATGACCAAGGCCTTTTTTCCGGAAAATTTTCCGTATTTTTCCGAAACAAATAAAAAAAATTTCATTCCATAATTAGTCTAATATATTGTTTGCAAATTGAAATAAAGCGGTATTTTCGCCTCATTTTTTCGAATCTGAAAGTAAAACTAAACCTCTAGACTAGTTTAAACTGATTAACAATGTAACGCTATTAAGGTTTTGTAGTATGTTTACTGATATTAGA
The DNA here is from genome assembly GCF_980474605.1 of Leiobunum rupestre. Taxonomy (NCBI): domain Eukaryota; kingdom Metazoa; phylum Arthropoda; class Arachnida; order Opiliones; family Sclerosomatidae; genus Leiobunum; species Leiobunum rupestre. The sequence continues at coordinate 7,906,260 of NC_143387.1, read as the reverse complement.
CATTTTATAACGATAAAAAGTTAAGAACATTAAAAACCCTTAAAAAGTAATTTGTTTCAAATTTTTATTTTACCGATTTGCTGAAAATTTTCTGCAATTCGGAAAACTTTCCGGAAACCTTTCTGGAACATTTTTCCGCATTTTATTTTTCCGGAAAATTAACATCCCTAGTTTTACCTTAAAAAGGAAACAAATACTATTATAAACCTTGTTTTTTTCAAAAAAAAAAGATTGAGGTAATTACTAACCAAACACGCTATTAATCATTTATTTGAAGAAATTGTTTCACTATAAGACGTAGCTTGCTTTCGTTTCTAAGTATTGAAGTCGATATAACTACAAAGTCAAGGTACTTGTCGAAAAGACATAACGCGATACACTTTTGTTAATCGCATTCCCTTTTCGATGTAGTAAAAGTAGAATGGCATAAAGGTATACATTTCTTATTTACGTTAAAATCTGAGACCATATACTGTATCAACTTGAACAATAGTCGGGGCGCATTAAAAGGCCGTAATGGTTACGATACTACGCGCACCACTAAACTCGCCGAATACCTTTGCCATTTAACATGCCGAATTTCATTGCTTCTCGAAATTTATGAAAGTTGTTGTGACACACGGGAAGTCAAATCTGAAGCCCACAAGGCGTAGAAATCAGTGAAGTATCATAACGGATGTTTCCATGTGCAATAAAAATAATTTGTTTGGAAATCTAGGAGCACATAGAAAATACATCCAATTGATTATTTTCTATTATTTATGGAGAAAGGAGGTGGAGAGGAAATGGTGTTATTTTCTTGCGTTGAGCTAACTCTTTTCACTCCTTCCAGCAGGTGAAGAAAAATAAAGGACACGGCTCTTTTCTCGCATAATGGAAACCAAGAGCTCCGCGATAAAAGAGTAGCGCCCACCTAGATAACAGAAAACAATTCGGCCAAGGCCGTAATATTAGTTCCACATCAGTGTATTAGAGTGGACAAACCTATACACCCTTAGTAGACACAGGTAGGCAAACTAATACAAAAGCTAATGAGGCTACGTGATTTATTATCGTTTGATAAATAAATTGCCACCCTAAGTTAAAGCTGACCCGGGTGGGCAAACTAATAAAAAGGCTGTTGAACCCATGTGATTTCCTATTGTTTGATATAAAATTCACCATCCTATGTTAAAGAGTGGCCACCGCCCAACCTCATGAAATCAGCTTTTTTTTCCGGTAACTCTCCCTTTACGGGGGTTGGTCGGAGGGCGCGTAAATTAAAGGCACTGCGTGCACGTCAAAGAGTTCTATCGAATGAGACCAACTGTTTTTTTTCGGTCACTCTCCCTTTAATAAGAAAGTGCCACATTTATTTATTACTTCTGACCATACCCGGTTTCGATAAGAAAGTGCCACACTTATTTATTACTTCTGACCATACCCGGTTTCGATAAGAAAGTGCCACACTTATTTATTACTTCTGACCATACACCGTTTCGATAAGAAAGTTCCACCCTTATTTCTTACTTCTTACCATACCCGTTTCGATAAGAAAATGCCAGGCTTATTTATTACTTCTAACCATACACGGTTTCGATAAGAAAGTGCTACACTTATTTATTACTTCTGACCATACCCGGTTTCGATACGAAAGTGCCACACTTATTTATTACTTCTGACCATACACCGTTTCGATAAGAAAGTGCCACACTTATTTATTTCTTCTGACCATACACCGTTTCGATAAGAAAGTGCCACACTTATTTATTACTGCTGACCATACACGGTTTCGATAAGAAAGTGCCACACTTATTTATTACTGCTGACCATACACGGTTTCGATAAGAAAGTGCCACACTTATTTATTACTTCTGACCATACACCGTTTCGATAAGAAAGTGCCACACTTATTTATTACTGCTGACCATACACGGTTTCGATAAGAAAGTGCCACACTTATTTATTACTTCTGACCATACACCGTTTCGATAAGAAAGTGCCACACTTATTTTTATTTCTGACCATACACGGTTTCGATAAGAAATTGCCACACTTATTTAATTACTTCTGACCATACACCGTTTCAATAAGAAAGTTCCACCCTTATTTATTACTTCTGACCATAACCGTTTCGATAAGAAAGTGCCACGCTTATTTATAACTTCTAACCATACACGGTTTCGATAAGAAAGTGCTACACTTATTTATTACTTCTAACCATACACCGTTTCGATAAGAAAGTGCCACACTTATTTTTACTTCTGACCATACACGATTTCGATAAGAAAGTGCCATACTTATTTATTACTTCTGACCATACATGGTTTCGATAAGAAAGTGCCACACTTATTTATTAATGTGGCCATACACGGTTTCGATAAGAAAGTGCCACACTTATTTATTACTTCTGACCATACACGGTTTCGATAAGAAAGTGCCACACTTATTTATTACTTCTGACCATACACGGTTTCGATAAGAAAGTGCCACACTTATTTATTACTTCTGACAATACACGGTTTCTATCAATAAGAAAGTGCCACACTTATTTATTACTTTCAACCATACATGGTTTCGATAAGAAAGTGCCACACTTATTTAAGACTTTCGACCATACACGGTTTCTTTCAATAAGAAAGTGCCACACTTATTTATTACTTCTGACCATACACGGTTTCCATAAGAAAGTGCCAAACTTATTACTTCGGACCATACACGCTTTCGATAAGAAAGTGCAACACTTATTTATTACTTCTGTCCATACACGGTTTCGATAAGAAAGTGCCACACTAATTTATTACTTCTGACCATACCCGGTTTCGATAAGAAAGTGCCACACTTATTTATTAATTCTGACCATACACCGTTTCGATAAGAAAGTTCCACACTTATTTATTACATCTGACCATACACGGTTTCGATAAGAAAGTGCCACACTTATTTAAGACTTTCGACCATACACGGTTTCTTTCAATAAGAAAGTGCCACACTTATTTATTACTTCTAACCATACACGGTTTCGATAAGAAAGTGCTACACTTATTTATTACTTCTGACCATACCCGGTTTCGATAAGAAAGTGCCACACTTATTTATTACTTCTGACCATACACCGTTTCGATAAGAAAGTGTCACACTTATTTATTTCTTCTGACCATACACCGTTTCGATAAGAAAGTGCCACACTTATTTATTACTTCTGACCATACACGGTTTCGATAAGAAAGTGCCACACTTATTTTTACTTCTGACCATACACGTTTTCGATAAGAAAGTGCCACACTTATTTATTTCTTCTGACCATACACCGTTTCGATAAGAAAGTGCCACACTTATTTATTACTGCTGACCATACACGGTTTCGATAAGAAAGTGCCACGCTTATTTATTAATGTGGCCATACACGGTTTCGATAAGAAAGTTCCACACTTATTTTTTACTTCTGACTATACACCGTTTCGATAAGAAAGTGCCACACTTATTTATTACTTCTGACCATACACCGTTTCGATAAGAAAGTGCCACACTTATTTTTACTTCTGACCATACACGGTTTCGATAAGAAAGTGCTACACTTATTTATTACGTTAAACCATACATGGTTTCGATAAGAAAGTGCCACACTTATTTAAGACTTTCGACCATACACGGTTTCTTTCAATAAGAAAGTGCCACACTTCTATATTACTTCTGACCATAGACGGTTTCCATAAGAAAGTGCCACACTTATTATTTCTGACCATACACGGTTTCGATAAGAAAGTGCCACACTTATTTATTACTTCTGTCCATACACGGTTTCGATAAGAAAGTGCCACACTTATTTATTATTTCTGACCATACACGGTTTCGATAAGAAAGTGCCACACTTATTTATTACTTCTGACCATACACCGTTTCGATAAGAAAGTTCCACCCTTATTTATTACTTCTGACGATACCCGTTTCGATAAGAAAGTGCCAAACTTATTTATTATTTCTAACCATACACAGTTTCGATAAGAAGGTGCCACACTTATTTTTTACTTCTGACTATACACCGTTTCGATAAGAAAGTTCCACCCTTATTTATTACTTCTGACGATACCCGTTTCGATAAGAAAGTGCCGCACTTATTTATTATTTCTAATCATACCCGGTTTCGATAAGAAGGTGCCACACTTATTTTTTACTTCTGACTATACACCGTTTCGATAAGAAAGTGCCACACTTATTTTTTACTTCTGACCATACACCGTTTCGATAAGAAAGTGCCTCACTTATTTATTACTTCTGACCATACACCGTTTCGATAAGAAAGTGCCACACTTATTTTTACTTCTGACCATACACGGTTTCGATAAGAAAGTGCCACACTTATTTATTACTTCTGACCATTCACCGTTTCTTTAAGAATGTGCCACACTTATTTTTACTTCTCACCATACACGGTTTCGATAAGAAAGTGCCACACTTATTTATTACTTCTGACCATACACCATTTCGATAAGAAAGTGCCACACTTATTTATTACTTTGGCCATACACGGTTTCGATAAGAAAGTGCGTCACTTATTTATTACTTCTGACCATTCACCGTTTCGATAAGAAAGTGCCACACCTATTTATTACTTTGGCCATGCACGGTTTCTTTCAATAAGAAAGTGCTACACTTATTTATTACTTCCAACCATACATGGTTTCGATAAGAAAGTGCCACACTTATTACTTCTGACCATACATGGTTTCGATAAGAAAGTGCCACATTTATTTATTACTTCTGACCATACACCGTTTCAATAAGAAAGTGTCACACTTATTTATTTCTTCTGACCATACACCGTTTCGATAAGAAAGTGCCACACTTATTTATTACTTCTGACCATACACGGTTTCGATAAGAAAGTGCCACACTTATTTATTACTTCTGACCATACACCGTTTCGATAAGAAAGTGCCACACTTATTTATTTCTTCTGACCATACACCGTTTCGATAAGAAAGTGCCACACTTATTTATTACTTCTGACCATACACGGTTTCGATAAGAAAGTGCCACACTTATTTATTACTTCTGACCATACACGGTTTCGATAAGAAAGTGCCACACTTATTTATTTCTTCTGACCATACACCGTTTCGATAAGAAAGTGCCCCACTTATTTATTACTTCTGACCATACACCGTTTCGATAAGAAAGTGCCAAACTTATTTATTACTTCTGTCCTTACACGGTTTCGATAAGAAAGTGCCACACTTATTTATTACTTTGGCCATACACGGTTTCGATAAGAAAGTGCGTCACTTATTTATTACTTCTGACCATTCACCGTTTCGATAAGAAAGTGACACACTTATTTATTACTTCTGACAATACAGGGTTTCTTTCAATGAAAAAGTGCTACACTTATTTATTACTTCTGTCCTTACATGGTTTCGATAAGAAAGTGCCACACTTATTTATTACTTCTGACCATACCCGTTTCGATAAGAAAGTGCCACGCTTATTTATTACTTCTAACCATACACGGTTTCGATAAGAAAGTGCTACACTTATTTATTACTTCTGACCATACACCGTTTCGATAAAAAAGTGCCACACTTATTTATTACTTCTTACCATACCCGGTTTCGATAAGAAAGTGCCACACTTATTTTTTACTTCTGACTATACACCGTTTCGATAAGAAAATGCCACACTTATTTATTACTTCTGACCATACACCGTTTCGATAAGAAAGTGCCACACTTATTTATTATTTCTGACCATACACCATTTCGATAAGAAAGTGCCACACTTATTTATTACTTTGGCCATACACGGTTTCGATAAGAAAGTGCGTCACTTATTTATTACTTCTGACCATTCACCGTTTCGATAAGAAAGTGCCACACCTATTTATTACTTTGGCCATGCACGGTTTCTTTCAATAAGAAAGTGCTACACTCATTTATTACTTCCAACCATACATGGTTTCGATAAGAAAGTGCCACACTTATTACTTCTGACCATACATGGTTTCGATAAGAAAGTGCCACATTTATTTATTACTTCTGACCATACACCGTTTCAATAAGAAAGTGTCACACTTATTTATTTCTTCTGACCATACACCGTTTCGATAAGAAAGTGCCACACTTATTTATTACTTCTGACCATACACGGTTTCGATAAGAAAGTGCCACACTTATTTATTACTTCTGACCATACACCGTTTCGATAAGAAAGTGCCACACTTATTTATTTCTTCTGACCATACACCGTTTCGATAAGAAAGTGCCACACTTATTTATTACTTCTGACCATACACGGTTTCGATAAGAAAGTGCCACACTTATTTATTACTTCTGACCATACACGGTTTCGATAAGAAAGTGCCACACTTATTTATTTCTTCTGACCATACACCGTTTCGATAAGAAAGTGCCTCACTTATTTATTACTTCTGACCATACACCGTTTCGATAAGAAAGTGCCAAACTTATTTATTACTTCTGTCCTTACACGGTTTCGATAAGAAAGTGCCACACTTATTTATTACTTTGGCCATACACGGTTTCGATAAGAAAGTGCGTCACTTATTTATTACTTCTGACCATTCACCGTTTCGATAAGAAAGTGACACACTTATTTATTACTTCTGACAATACAGGGTTTCTTTCAATAAGAAAGTGCTACACTTATTTATTACTTCCAACCATACATGGTTTCGATAAGAAAGTGCCACACTTATTACTTCTGACCATACATGGTTTCGATAAGAAAGTGCCAAACTTATTTATTACTTCTGTCCTTACACGGTTTCGATAAGAAAGTGCCACACTTATTTATTACTTCTGTCCTTACATGGTTTCGATAAGAAAGTGCCACACTTATTTATTACTTCTGACCATACCCGTTTCGATAAGAAAGTGCCACGCTTATTTATTACTTCTAACCATACACGGTTTCGATAAGAAAGTGCTACACTTATTTATTACTTCTGACCATACACCGTTTCGATAAAAAAGTGCCACACTTATTTATTACTTCTTACCATACCCGGTTTCGATAAGAAAGTGCCACACTTATTTTTTACTTCTGACTATACACCGTTTCGATAAGAAAATGCCACACTTATTTATTACTTCTGACCATACACCGTTTCGATAAGAAAGTGCCACACTTATTTTTACTTCTGACCATACACGGTTTCGATAAGAAAGTGTCACACTTATTTATTACTTCTGACCATTCACCGTTTCGATAAGAATGTGCCACACTTATTTTTACTTCTGACCATACACGGTTTCGATAAGAAAGTGCCACACTTATTTATTACTTCTGACCATACACCGTTTCGATAAGAAAGTGCCACACTTATTTATTACTTTGGCCATACACGGTTTCAATAAGAAAGTGCTACACTTATTTATTACTTTGGCCATACACGGTTTCGATAAGAAAGTGCTACACTTATTTTTTACTTTCAACCATACATGGTTTCGATAAGAAAGTGCCACACTTATTTATTACTTCTGTCCATACATGGTTTCGATAAGAAAGTGCCACACTGATTTATGACTTCTGTCCATACCCGGTTTCGATTAGAAAGTGCCACACTTATTTATTACTTCTGACCATACACCGTTTCGATAAGAAAATTCCACACTTATTTATTACTTTGGCCATACACGGTTTCGATAAGAAAGTGCTACACTTATTTATTACTTTCAACCATACATGGTTTCGATAAGAAAGTGCCACACTTATTACTTCTGACCATACATGGTTTCGATAAGAAAGTGCCAAACTTATTTATTACTTCTGTCCTTACACGGTTTCGATAAGAAAGTGCCACACTTATATATGACTTCTGTCCTTACACGGTTTCGATAAGAAAGTGCCACGCTTATTTATTACTTCTAACCATACACGGTTTCGATAAGAAAGTGCTACACTTATTTATTACTTCCGACCATACACCGTTTCGATAAAAAAGTGCCACACTTATTTATTACTTCTTACCGTACCCGGTTTCGATAAGAAAGTGCCACACTTATTTTTTACTTCTGACTATACACCGTTTCGATAAGAAAGTGCCACACTTATTTATTACTTCTGACCATACACCGTTTCGATAAGAAAGTGCCACACTTATTTTTACTTCTGACCATACACGGTTTCGATAAGAAAGTGTCACACTTATTTATTACTTCTGACCATTCACCGTTTCGATAAGAATGTGCCACACTTATTTTTACTTCTGACCATACACGGTTTCGATAAGAAAGTGCCACACTTATTTATTACTTCTGACCATACACCGTTTCGATAAGAAAGTGCCACACTTATTTATTACTTTGGCCATACACGGTTTCAATAAGAAAGTGCTACACTTATTTATTACTTTGGCCATACACGGTTTCGATAAGAAAGTGCTACACTTATTTATTACTTTCAACCATACATGGTTTCGATAAGAAAGTGCCACACTTATTTATTACTTCTGTCCATACATGGTTTCGATAAGAAAGTGCCACACTGATTTATGACTTCTGTCCATACACGGTTTCGATAAGAAAGTGCCACACTAATTTATTACTTCTGTCCATACCCGGTTTCGATTAGAAAGTGCCACACTTATTTATTACTTCTGACCATACACCGTTTCGATAAGAAAATTCCACACTTATTTATTACTTTGGTCATACCCGTTTCGATAAGAAAGTGCCGCACTTATTTATTATTTCTAATCATACCCGGTTTCGATAAGAAGGTGCCACACTTATTTTTTACTTCTGACTATACACCGTTTCGATAAGAAAGTGCCACACTTATTTTTTACTTCTGACCATACACCGTTTTGATAAGAAAGTGCCTCACTTATTTATTACTTCTGACCATACACCGTTTCGATAAGAAAGTGCCACACTTATTTTTACTTCTGACCATACACGGTTTCGATAAGAAAGTGCCACACTTATTTATTACTTCTGACAATACACCGTTTCGATAAGAAAGTGCCACACTTATTTATTACTTTGGCCATACACGGTTTCGATAAGAAAGTGCGTCACTTATTTATTACTTCTGACCATTCACCGTTTCGATAAGAAAGTGCCACACCTATTTATTACTTTGGCCATGCACGGTTTCTTTCAATAAGAAAGTGCTACACTTATTTATTACTTCCAACCATACATGGTTTCGATAAGAAAGTGCCACACTTATTACTTCTGACCATACATGGTTTCGATAAGAAAGTGCCACACTTATTTATTACTTCTGACCATACACCGTTTCACTAAGAAAGTGTCACACTTATTTATTTCTTCTGACCATACACCGTTTCGATAAGAAAGTGCAACACTTATTTATTACTTCTGACCATACACGGTTTCGATAAGAAAGTGCCACACTTATTTATTACTTCTGACCATACACCGTTTCGATAAGAAAGTGCCACACTTATTTATTTCTTCTGACCATACACCGTTTCGATAAGAAAGTGCCACACTTATTTATTACTTCTGACCATACACGGTTTCGATAAGAAAGTGCCACACTTATTTATTTCTTCTGACCATACACCGTTTCGATAAGAAAGTGCCTCACTTATTTATTACTTCTGACCATACACCGTTTCGATAAGAAAGTGCCAAACTTATTTATTACTTCTGTCCTTACACGGTTTCGATAAGAAAGTGCCACACTTATTTATTACTTTGGCCATACACGGTTTCGATAAGAAAGTGCGTCACTTATTTATTACTTCTGACCATTCACCGTTTCGATAAGAAAGTGACACACTTATTTATTACTGCTGACAATACAGGGTTTCTTTCAATAAGAAAGTGCTACACTTATTTATTACTTCCAACCATACATGGTTTCGATAAGAAAGTGCCACACTTATTACTTCTGACCATACATGGTTTCGATAAGAAAGTGCCAAACTTATTTATTACTTCTGTCCTTACACGGTTTCGATAAGAAAGTGCCACACTTATTTATTACTTCTGTCCTTACACGGTTTCGATAAGAAAGTGCCACACTTATTTATTACTTCTGACCATACCCGTTTCGATAAGAAAGTGCCACGCTTATTTATTACTTCTAACCATACACGGTTTCGATAAGAAAGTGCTACACTTATTTATTACTTCTGACCATACACCGTTTCGATAAAAAAGTGCCACACTTATTTATTACTTCTTACCATACCCGGTTTCGATAAGAAAGTGCCACACTTATTTTTTACTTCTGACTATACACCGTTTCGATAAGAAAATGCCACACTTATTTATTACTTCTGACCATACACCGTTTCGATAAGAAAGTGCCACACTTATTTTTACTTCTGACCATACACGGTTTCGATAAGAAAGTGTCACACTTATTTATTACTTCTGACCATTCACCGTTTCGATAAGAATGTGCCACACTTATTTTTACTTCTGACCATACACGGTTTCGATAAGAAAGTGCCACACTTATTTATTACTTCTGACCATACACCGTTTCGATAAGAAAGTGCCACACTTATTTATTACTTTGGCCATACACGGTTTCAATAAGAAAGTGCTACACTTATTTATTACTTTGGCCATACACGGTTTCGATAAGAAAGTGCTACACTTATTTTTTACTTTCAACCATACATGGTTTCGATAAGAAAGTGCCACACTTATTTATTACTTCTGTCCATACATGGTTTCGATAAGAAAGTGCCACACTGATTTATGACTTCTGTCCATACACGGTTTCGATAAGAAAGTGCCACACTAATTTATTACTTCTGTCCATACCCGGTTTCGATTAGAAAGTGCCACACTTATTTATTACTTCTGACCATACACCATTTCGATAAGAATGTGCCACACTTATTTTTACTTCTGACCATACACCGTTTCGATAAGAATGTGCCACACTTATTTTTACTTCTGACCATACACGGTTTCGATAAGAAAATGCCACACTTATTTATTACTTCTGACCATTCACCGTTTAGATAAGAACATGCCACACTTATTTATTACTTCTAACCATACACGGTTTCGATAAGAAAGTGCTACACTTATTTATTACTTCTGACCATACACCGTTTCAATAAGAAAGTGCCACACTTATTTATTACTTCTAACCATACACCGTTTCGATAAGAAAATGCCACACTTATTTATTACTTCTAACCATTCACGGTTTCGATAAGACAGTGCCACACCTATTTATTACTTTGGCCATGCACGGTTTCGATAAGGAAGTGCCACACTTATTTATTACTTCCAACCATACATGGTTTCGATAAGAAAGTGCCACACTTATTTATTACTTCTGACCATACACGGTTTCGATAAGAAAGTGCCACAGTTATTTATTACTTCTGATCATACCCGGTTTCGATAAGAAAGTGCCACCCTTATTTATTACTTCTGACCATACACGGTTTCGATAAGAAAGTGCCACACTTATTTATTACTTCTGACCAAACACGGTTTCGATAAGAAAGTGCCACACTTATTTATTACTTCTGACCAAACACGGTTTCGATAAGAAAGTGCCACACTTATTTATTACTTCTGACCTTACCCGGTTTCGATAAGAAAGTGCCACAGTTATTTATTACTTCTGATCATACCCGGTTTCGATAAGAAAGTGCCACAGTTATTTATTACTTCTGATCATACCCGGTTTCGATAAGAAAGTGCCACCCTTATTTATTACTTCTGACCATACACGGTTTCGATAAGAAAGTGCCACACTTATTTATTACTTCTGACCAAACACGGTTTCGATAAGAAAGTGCCACACTTATTTTTACTTCTGACCATACACGGTTTCGATAAGAAAATGCCACACTTATTTATTACTTCTGACCATTCACCGTTTAGATAAGAACATGCCACACTTATTTATTACTTCTAACCATACACGGTTTCGATAAGAAAGTGCTACACTTATTTATTACTTCTGACCATACACCGTTTCAATAAGAAAGTGCCACACTTATTTATTACTTCTAACCATACACCGTTTCGATAAGAAAATGCCACACTTATTTATTACTTCTAACCATTCACGGTTTCGATAAGACAGTGCCACACCTATTTATTACTTTGGCCATGCACGGTTTCGATAAGGAAGTGCCACACTTATTTATTACTTCCAACCATACATGGTTTCGATAAGAAAGTGCCACACTTATTTATTACTTCTGACCATACACGGTTTCGATAAGAAAGTGCCACAGTTATTTATTACTTCTGATCATACCCGGTTTCGATAAGAAAGTGCCACCCTTATTTATTACTTCTGACCATACACGGTTTCGATAAGAAAGTGCCACACTTATTTATTACTTCTGACCAAACACGGTTTCGATAAGAAAGTGCCACACTTATTTATTACTTCTGACCTTACCCGGTTTCGATAAGAAAGTGCCACAGTTATTTATTACTTCTGATCATACCCGGTTTCGATAAGAAAGTGCCACAGTTATTTATTACTTCTGATCATACCCGGTTTCGATAAGAAAGTGCCACCCTTATTTATTACTTCTGACCATACACGGTTTCGATAAGAAAGTGCCACACTTATTTATTACTTCTGACCAAACACGGTTTCGATAAGAAAGTGCCACACTTATTTTTACTTCTGACCATACACGGTTTCGATAAGAAAGTGCCATACGTATTTATTACGTCTGACCATACACCGTTTCGATAAGAAAGTGCCACACTTATTTATTAATGTGGCCATACACGGTTTCGATAAGAAAGTGCCACACTTATTTATTACTTCTGACCATACACGGTTTCGATAAGAAAGTGCCACACTTATTTATTACTTCTGACCAAACACGGTTTCGATAAGAAAGTGCCACACTTATTTAATACTTCTGACCATACACGGTTTCGATAAGAAAGTGCCACACTTATTTATTACTTCTGACCAAACACGGTTTCGATAAGAAAGTGCCACACTTATTTATTACTTCTGATCATACACCGTTTCGATAAGAAAGTGCCACACTTATTTATTACTTTGGCCATACACGGTTTCGATAAGAAAGTGCCTCACTTATTTATTACTTCTGACCATTCACCGTTTCGATAAGAAAGTGCCACACCTATTTATTACTTTGGCCATGCACGGTTTCGATAAGGAAGTGCCACACTTATTTATTACTTCCAACCATACATGGTTTCGATAAGAAAGTGCCACACTTATTTATTACTTCTGTCCTTACACGGTTTCGATAAGAAAGTGCCACACTTATTTATTACTTCTGTCCTTACACGGTTTCGATAAGAAAGTGCCACACTTATTTATTACTTCTGACCAAACACGGTTTCGATAAGAAAGTGCCACACTTATTTATTACTTCTGACCAAACACGGTTTCGATAAGAAAGTGCCACACTTTTTTTTTACTTCTGACCTTTGCGACAGCTACGAGGTAGACCTCTGTTGCAATGTCTAACGGATCTATCTCTCCCGCCTTTACGGGCACTACTAGTTAACAATCTACTTGTACCGCTATTGAGTAAACGCAAAATTTCGTTCCGCCCCCAATGGAAGAAAGCGCCCCCTATAGGGTGGGCACGAAACAAAAAGAACAATGATAAACGTTCAAGCTGTAACTACGTTTAGGACGGCGTAGCTCAGTTGGTTAGGTCGTCGGTTTTTGAAGATTTCACGGCCATCAGCTATCTGTGTTCGAGTCTCGCCGACGCCGATAACATAAAACTACAAAAAAATTATTTTTCGCTCCATCTACCGTGTCGTCGCTTTTCCACGCCAAACAAACACTTAACGACATTCCGTCCATAGCAATAGTGCCACTTCGATATATATACAGGGTGTCTCAATTTGCTCGATCAGGCCATTTTTCTCGAAATGTATTTATGCTAGGGTTCTGAAATTTTCAGGGTTTGTTTGTTAGGTATGGACGGCATTGGTTACTAAATTTCAGAAAAATCGAACGATTGTGTGCCGTTTTGGAAAATTTATTTTTTCACCGGTAGGTGTCACGCAAAATGTTTCAATAGAAAAGTTGTAGGGCATAGTCGAAAGTGTAAAAATAATTTTCGTTCGGTTGAAAAAGACCTATTTTTCACTGAGTTTGGAGGCCGGGGGAAAAAACAAGTTGTACTAGCAGGCAATAGCCTTTAACGAATTGTAGGTAACATGCATTTCAGAAGTGACAAATGTTCTTTAATGACTTCTACAAAATGTTTTGTAATGACTTCTACAAAATGTTTTCAAAAATGCCACCTTCTGATGCAATGCACAAATATGTTACATATTGCGAAATGCTCCCCGAACCATTTCTGGAGTCACCCGGCGACATGCTTCGATGATTCTTTGTCGTAAATCTTCAACGCTCGTCACAGGTGTTTGGTATACGTAGTCCTTTAAGAATCCCCAAAGAAAAAAGTCGAGTGGTGTTAGATCAGGGGATCTTACAGGCCGACGAACAGGACCAGTTTTTCCGATCCATCTTCCAGGAAACTCGTCGTTTAGATATGCAACCACGTCACGATATTGGTGATGTGGCGCCCCATCTTGCTGAAACCAGATGCGTCTGTACTCGGCCAGAGGAAAGTCGTCCAACACGTTGGATATTTCATTTTGAAGGAACTCCAAGTAGTTTTGACAGTTCAGACGATTTGGCAGGAAGAACGGGCCAATAATTCTGTCACCTAACAGACCAGCCCACACATTTAAACGAAACTGCACTTGTTGGCGGTGAGGAAATCCCCAGTGTGGATTCTCGTAAGAGAGGGGTGTGACCGTCTGGTGATTGGAATAATCGTCTGATATCTTATTTCAATCACCAGATGGTAAAGCAAAAACACGAGAACCACCAATGGTCTAGAGAGTGAGTAGTAAAAACGCGAACAAGTAAAGAGACCAAGAAGTGGGGGAGAAAACTAAGCTTTAATGGGGAAAAATATGCGGTACTTCGGCCGATAGGCCTTGAAGGCGAAAAACTTTATAACGACTAACCGACAATTTGAAAATGTTTAAAAATATTTTTAAACATTTTCAAATTGTCGGCCGAAGTACCGCATATTTTTCCCCATTAAAGCTTAGTTTTCTCTCCCACTTCTTGGTCTCTTTACTTGTTCGCGTTTTTACTACCAGATGGTAAAAGCAAGATCCTCTCACCCCCTTTACCCTCCTCTCGATCACCAGAATTTCCAATCATCAGATTCTCTCTCTGCTTACCCCTCCCCCTTTCCCCCTCCCTAAACTCCATAAATTTATGGCTATATTTTCTAATATCTAATCACCAGAATATCTAATCACCAGATTCTCTCTGCTCTTGCCGTTCTCCAGAATTTATCTCTGCTTTCCCCTTTCCACCCTCCCCAATCCCCAGACTGTAATAGGAAGATACTCTCTGCCTCTCCGAAATAGTTCATGTACCCAAAATTGGACCGCCAGTTTATTCTTTTTAGGGGAATCTCTAAGGGACTTTAACATTACAATAAAGCTAAAAGGTCCAGTTTGGGGTACTTTTGGTCCGAAATAGGGTACATAGGGCCGATAATGGTGACTTTGGTCATTTTTAGGGTACATTTGGTCCATTTTTGGGTATATCAGAAATGCAGTTGGAAAACGAAGAGCCGTAATTTTTTCCACCCATCCCCAAACTCCATAAATTTATGGCTATAATTCCGAAACTCTATAATTTCTTTATCGCTTCCAATCCCCTTAATTTCTAATCTATAGGCAATAAAAACAAGTTATTTTAAATTTAATTATTTTATTTTAGAGCTTTGTTTACATGATTACGTAAAATTGGTTCTACGACTAATCCGATATTATATATAATCCGTTTAAATCGTAATTTATCTGTATCACTGTAATTAATTCGTAAGGGATATATACAATTTCATTTAAAGGGTTCAAACGAACTACCTTCAGCAACTTGTATAAATAATTTAATTAAAGGTTCTAACTTACGTATTTGTAGTGTCTAACAGCACTACCATTTATCACATGAGGGACAGTCACAATCGTCGTCTTCTTCTTCAGGTACAGGTGAGATGCATTTGTCAGCGACAGTAGTTGCTTTTGGCGTAGGTGGAATGTCCCATTCTTGCGAGAGATACTTTTTTCCGAGGGTGAATTATCCCTTGACGGACAGCGTGGGAAGGAAATGGCGTGTTCAAGTTCTGGTACGTCTCCTGATTCCCAGTTTCCTAAGATTCCATGGCACTTGTAACATCCTACATCATCTCCACGTTGAATATAGTAGAATCCAGCCTTCGCTAGTTTATCTTTAGTGACGTGCGGATTTTTCCAGTGACGAAACGTTTCAAGTCGATACGTTTCATTTTCCATAGTTGCTCTAGACAAAATATGTTCTATAGTTTCAAATGATACATTCACTAAGCCTACATGCTAAATCTAAATATATCACTAAGCCTACTAAACCAAATTTTCTCAATATGGTAAAATTTCTACGCTAAAATTCTCAATATAAACGCTTTTTCAATATGCAAATTGTTTGGAAAATTGCATATATATATATATATATATAGTTTACTACAAAATAAAAATAGTAACTTACTTTCTACGCTAATCTTACCCCTATACGACCTAATTTAGGCCTAATTTTCTGTCTAATATATAAAAGTACGCCTAAAATTTTCATTTTAAATATAATAAAATAGAAACTTACTTTTTTTTCTCTTTGACGGTCGGAAACCCTAACCTATGCCGTAAAATAGAGCTGACGAACGGCTGAAAACGGAGCAAGAATTGCGTGACCTTCAATGACAATTCCCTATGACTGAAAGAAAGAACGCTAAGTGACGTGTAGATAAGACTCTTTATTGAGATAACGAAAACTGCATCTAAGAATTGATTCCCATGACTACACTGACGTCATATATTAAGTACCAGTGGAAAAAAACCCCCACTGACGGTTTATCAGGAGGAGGACCTCTAACGAGACTTATCTGAACCTATTATCGTGTGGAAAAAACCCATCGATCAAAGTTCAGTTATCTTATTAAACGTGCGCTCGCACCGAAAAATGAACGAGTCACGTGAGAATCGGTACGTCACGAGCCCCTATCGAGAATTTTTTGCACTATGAAATTCTACGTGAAAAAACCCATTGCTCAAAGTTCAGTTATCATATTAAACGGGCGCGCGCACAGAAAAATGAACGAGTCACGTGAGAATCGGTACGTCACGAGCCCCTATCGAGAATTTTTGGTACTATGAAATTCTACGTGTAAAAAAACCCCATTGCTCAAAGTTCAGTTATCTTATTAAACGTGCGCGCGCACAGAAAAATGAACGAGTCACATGAGATTCGGTACGCCACGGGAAATAGGGGAAGTGTCATCACTTGAGCCCTTTTATCAATATATTTAATTAAGGATTATTTCAAAGTTTAGATGGCGCCATGGTACTAAATACAGTAAGCCCAAACTAAAATATGGTAATAGTATGCAATAAAGAACGCAAAACGTATTTAAAGGCTTTATTATTATTATTTTCGATCGCGTTGGTTCTTTTTCCTCTGATCTCCTAGTTTCTGCTTCTGTCTTTAGTATTTATAAATATTTTCCTATCCATAAACCATTTACTAACTGGTGGACTTTGTTAAGACTAAAATTTTACTTATAATAATACGCTGAAATACATTTTCCAATACGTAAAAAATTAAAGCTAGATCTAAAAACTAGGGATGCAACGGTTCCACTTTTTTGGACTATCTCGGTTCCGGGTCTAGTTCCGGTTCTAAAATTTTTGCTTTATCGGTACCGGTTACGGTTACGGTTCTTCAATTTTTACTTTATCGGTTCCGGTTTCGGTTCCGGTTATCAAAATTTAGAACCGATCGGTTCCGGTTTCTAAACGGTTCTTATACGGTTCCAGTGTGTTTATTATTAATTAAATAAAGTTCAATACATAAGCAATTCAAATGCAATTTAGAGAAATAAAATCCACCACATATATTTATTTAAAATATAAAATTTGTTTTTGGTAAATTATTTTAAAAATAATAGCTTTTTTCAGTGGCGTAGCTAAGGGTTCGGGGCCCTCCCGCGAAACTGTTATCGGGGCCCCTTATAAACATTGAGGTTTTGCAAGGAGGGGGGAGGACTTCCCTTCATTGGTATTGGGTGACGCATGCCGCGTAGCTACTCTTGCGAGTCGCGACTATCGCCAGATACAACTATTATAACAAAAGAAGCACTTCGAACTGAAAAAAAAAGGTTAGAGCTCGTTGTAGCTGCAGCCCTAAAGGGACTATTTATTTTGTTAAGGTTTGGAAATTTTTGTAATTGTTGTACCATTAAACTTTCAAGATTTGTTTCATTTTTATTGTTGATTAATATGTCAAATTCATGGAAATAGTATTAAAAAATAATCC
The DNA here is from genome assembly GCF_980474605.1 of Leiobunum rupestre. Lineage (NCBI taxonomy): Eukaryota > Metazoa > Arthropoda > Arachnida > Opiliones > Sclerosomatidae > Leiobunum > Leiobunum rupestre. Next base: position 7,887,912 of record NC_143387.1, on the reverse strand, counting down.
TGTGAACAACAGAATGACGTCATTCAGCCTTTCAAATCACAGTCCACTCACCACTGCTCCTCCAATTTTTAACACCAAATCTTTGATCAAATTTTGCCCACAAAGGTATCCATATTTATATTTATTTTCTTCCCTACACATTTAACATTAAAATTTTAAAATGTATTATTAATATTTTATTTTTTGTTGCAGATTACTGCAATAAATAAATAAAATAATTTATAATTTTGGGCAGCGTTGAAAAGTATCCTATACAATTCAGCGGGTTTTAAGGCGGAAGAAAATATACTCCGCGGCTGGTTATGGTCAGTCTTGGAAATAAGGTTTCTTTCTTATTTGGTCCTTATGACCAGTGCCCCCGGCTTATGAATTATTAAACTGCTCTGATATAAAATGTTCTAATGTCATTTTATGGCCTAAAAAACCTATACTATGTTTAGAAGTTAGATTATGTTGGTAACATTATTTTTTAACGAAATGGGAAAATCAAAACTTTTATAAACCTTGAATTAATAAACTGGTCATCTATTTTTTGTTATTCTTTCAAATTAATAAACTGGACACGGTGACCAGTGATCCCACAAATTTGGAATAAATAAACTGGTCTGAGCAATTAATAAACTGGTCTTTGACCACCTGACAACCGTTATTTCCAAGGCTAGATCTGGTAGAATTTGGAAGACTGGAGTTCAGACTCCCAAGCTCATTCAGAATCAAGATCTCGATGCCTCATTGTAAAAAATATAAAAATTGATTTTTACTATTCTCTCGTAACGAACTCATGTAAGCTCATTTAGCTATTTCGATTATTCAGTAAAGTAGGGTAGAAACGAAATCTACTGTTTGAAAATTCCAGGGTTTCACCGTTTCAAGATGAGGCGGGTGTAGAAGTTATGTACTTTCAAGTTTTGGAAAGATAATACCTTCTCTAACGGTCCTCATTTCATTGAAGAAAAGATAAAGGCGGAATTTTAGTTGAGTATATCGTTCGAAATGGATTCTACATTATTTTGTTTATGTAAAAGTTGCAATTTTAGATTTTCTAAACCAAAACTTCCCAGGCCAGTGATTAAAGTATGTAAACAAATTAACCTTACCTTACAAACTTGAAATTTAAACTTTTAACAGCAAAGACAACTTAGTTATTAATTTACCGCGTTTAAAGAATAACGATCTGCTATAAAACACCTGTCTCGATTCTTTTCAAAATTCAGTAAAGTAGGACTCCCAACTCTATGTTACTTTCACTATGTACGTTGTTGGGATATTTATGCGACGGTTATTTCTGTTGTATTTATAAAGTTTGGGCTCGCCTGTTACTAGTACCCGGCCTTTCGGCATAGAAATCTAAATAAATATTTGAAGCAAGCAAAGCATTAACTTGAGCTGATAAGAGGAAAAACCACGCGCGGTTGCACTGCACACAGCCCCATAGGCAAATTGTTTGTGGGGGTGTTATCTACGCCACTGACTTTTCTCCTTTTCAGTTGGTTCCGAAAGGGGTCGTGAATATTTTCTGCCCCACACGACTGCTGGCGACTGAAGAAAATAAAACTAAAACTATCGCGGATTGCCAGTTTACAAAGCAAACATTTTGTGGATGAGTCACTAGCCCATTTTCAATTGGGAATGCGTAAGGCGGTGTCATTGACACTTACGTAGAAACGCAAATAGCGGATAAAGATGGGCTTATATGAAAGCAAATAATAATAAATTAGTAAGTTTAAGTACTAAATTTCAACATGCGCTAAATGGTGGTAAAAAAGTTATAGAACCGTTAAAAAACCGTTAATAATAATAAAAAAATCTCGGTTTCGGTTCCGGTTTCGGTTATCATTGTTTTACAAATATCGGTTCCGGTTCCGGATACGGTTATCAAATTTTGTTATTATCGGTTCCGGTTTCGGATCCTAGAATTTACCCGGTTCTTCTCGGTTCCGGTTCCGGCTATCCGTTGCATCCCTACTAAAAACCTGTAAAGTGTAAATAGCTAAGACTAAATTTCTAAGCCTAACACATGAAAGTATATTTTCCATAAATCATATCCTAACATGAATGCATTTGTTTAGAATAAATGTTTTTTTTTAAATACGCTAATTAATTTCGTAAACAAGTATAAATTTTAGTTCGCCCTTCCTTCAAAATATCTAATAAAGTTAGTACATTCTCGATAAATATACATGTTCTTGGGGGAATAAGAGACGTTTTTTTATCAAAGATAAGCCAAGTTTATTGCTTATTGTCATTGGTTCCATAACAAAAACCACATTGTAACGTGATAATGGCTACCCACTAGTCCCAATTCCATGTGAAACTCTTTCAGTGTCTTTATGTTCCTTTTGAGATACAAAATATGGTTTTAGAAATACATTTTTCCTATTTCATTAAATATAAGTATTAAAATTAGAATTGCTTCAATAAATTATGCATTTGTACTGTAAACAATACCTGCATTTGAAATTGTATAACATAAAAACACAGTTTAAAAAAATATATCAAGGTTTTCAAGTCAGTTAAAAATAATTAAATTAGATGCATTGTGTTTATATTTTTAACTTAATTGAATATTATACAATTATCTATTCATAAGTGTTACAGACTTTATTACAATGAAATAAAACCATGTAGAAATGTATATCATATAAATTTAAGAATACTCAAACATTTGACAGACATACCTTTTCTGTTTTAAATCAACAATTATATTATACTTTCTTATCATTTTTTTATACAACCATTTGTTTTTATATAGATAACCTGAGGACGGCTATAATATGAACATATACCCTCTGTTATCATTAATTCTGCTTCAGATTCCGCGGCAAAATTTGGTTTCTCAGTTGAGGAACTTATGTCTTGCAAAGCAGGGGCTGAGTGGCATAAGAAACGTTTCATCGACTGTTTCTGGTTCTCAATGAGTTTTTTTATTTTTCTTCGTTTTATCACGTTTTTTGGCACCCGATTCATGTTTTTTCTTTAAAACCACTTCCATTTTCTAATAAGTTGTCTTTTAGATGTTATTATAAAACTACAAAATCACGATTATACAGTACCAGCAAACGATTAAGAAGGACCGTACTGTCTCTTTACAAATAGGCTAAGGAACTGGTGATTTCATTCTACTGACATACCCACCCCGACCGTCATACGACGTCATTTTCTTAGAATCTGTATATACTATTTCGAAATAAGAAGTAACAGAAGCGCCGAGTCACTGAGTCAGCAGCGTTGACTATTTATATCAGCAAACAATAGACCACCGGTCGAAGTGCTCGTTTTAGTTACCTCTCTCGCTACGCGGCCTACACCCCCAATAAATTCCGACCAGCGGGTGGTTGCAATAAAGTGAAAGTATTTTCGTCTTTCACTTCTAGGCCCGGTGGGTCTAAAGGTCCCCCATCCACAATCCCTTTTTTATGAACCTGCCCCATCCCTCTATTGATAGCGACGGTCTACAACTGTTATAGACACCGCTATGCAACAGTAAATAATAATTAAAAAGAAACGTTTTGAAAATGTTCTTACAATCTTATTACATATTTTCAGTAAAATCTTATTTTAAAATAAAATTCTTCCTCCAAATTTAGGCCCCCTTCAAAATTTGAAGTAAGCAGTTGCTTACCTCGATTACCTATAGCGCCGCCACTGGCGAACCTTCCTTAACTTTCGGAATTCCAAATTCAATATATAAAATATAACGGTATGAAATAAAGCTTTAGGCGAACCATTCAGTGAGAGTAATAAATAATAAACTTAAAAAGTTAAATTGAAACATGTACAGGTCCCAAATGAACTTTAAAAACAGCGAACCTTCCTTAACTTTCGGAGAATACACTGCAAATCTTACTTTTGGAATTCCAAATTCAATGTATAAAATATAACAGTATGAAATTAAGCTTTAGGCGAACCGTTCAGTAAGAGCATATGTAACATAATTACTCATAAGTATGCTTCTGTATAACATTTCCATTGAAAAAAATTCAATGAGACCTTGTTTCACGCGGAACATACATTAAGCGGACCCAAAAATGCTTATAATCCTTGCGCTATTGAAAAGGTTACCATGGAAATGAAATCACGTGATCGCGAGGCACGAACTAAACTTGGCATGGACAAAAACAGAAACGCGCGTGGAATTCTCAATAACTTCTGTTTCCAATCAGTAAAGATGATGACGCGTATTTCGTCACGGATTTGTAAGTGACGTAATTTACGTCATATCCCGTGAACAAGGTTTCATAAATGAAAATGCTTTTGTGGCACACTTATAAGTGATTATGTTACATATGGTAAGAGTAATGAATAATAAACTTAAAAAGTTAAATTGAAACATGTACAGGTCCAAAATGAACTTTAAAAACAGCGAACTTGAGGTAGAAGCATCTAAAAGATTATTTTCATTCAAACTTGTTGACGGTAATAACTCAGATTCCTGTTCTTCGTCTTGATTTACATCAGATTGAATTGCTAAATTAGCTGTTTTTACAGCTGTAAAGCGTTTGTAACATTCTCTGTGGAATCCATCTTTTTCGTTTGGAAAATCTGGTAACTTTACTGATATATACTTAGAAAATTTCATCTGCTGCCTTCTAATTAAACATTTTCTGGCAGTTTCTAATGTCTCAACTGTAAAATTCCGTATGTAACCTAAGTTTCCATAACTTCCGAGGTGAAGAACGCATTTCTTTGAAGACTCCATTTGACACTTTAGGCTTAACGTTAAACCGTTTCAGAATGTGGTTCATGTCGATTTTATATAATAAAATGCAATTCTAAATAAGATAAAATCCTTAATTATAAATATAAACAAGCAAAAAATTTTAATTTTAAGCATTTACCTTCAAAAACTAAAAGAATACTTGAATTAACAAGCTAACGAAGATTCCAAAGTTTTTGCGTCTCCGGAACATTTTTGCGTCTCCTGGATCGAAACGCCATCTAGTAGAGGCTACATAAGGACTACGCACGCACGCTTATTTTCAGGATTACGAAGTATTGTGCGTATCGCGACACCTACGCTGCAACAACTAGCATTATTTATAATTTAAGTAAATAATTTTAATCACATCTGGTTTGTTTTAACCATATTTGCAATAAAAATTCGCGTAAAGAAAATGATGAAATTAACCGTATAAACATAAGATTTGGTCAAATAAAGAATTTTTTTTGAAACCGGAAAGCTTCTTATTCAGAATCGGTTCCCTCAAATTTACTAAAATCAAGGTAATAATCTTAATTACGAAGAAATGGAACGAATGTTTAACCCCATTTCCTAAATCGCTTCGTTAAAGGAAAATATAAGGTGGGGTACAATAAAAGTAGTCAGATTTACTATATGTCCCCACTTTGGTAGTCATAATGATATTTTTCAGAAAGTACAAGTCGAGATCTATCGAATGAGACCTAAAGTTTCCAGATTTGTACCTTATAATTTGCTTAATGGGCGTGTCAGACGGTGACGTAATCAGTCTGATATGAACTATGGCCCCACTTTGTCCATCTGACTTAATAGTTTCGTTAAATACACACAAATTCCTAATAAATAAGGTATTTTTCAGTCATGTACTAATAAGTAAATAGGTCCCGAAAAGTGACGTAAGATGGCCAATATCTTCCAAAAGCCCCCACTCTGGCCCGTAAGACAAACATTTATTGGTTACCCTTCGTAATGGTAATTCAAAAATATATAGACCCATCGTGTACCTTATCGGTCGCTTATTTTGTCTCCGGGCTCTTGGACTATAAAGGTAACGAGTCAAAATAGACTTTGATCAAACATATTTTCTTCCTACCTCTGTAAAAGACACATTAAAAAAATCGAATTAAAATCATTAAAAAAATCAAACAGTTTTTAATAAAATACTTACTCTTATGATATATTATCAGCGATACTAGAGATTACTATGTTATAATCTTTAACGTTTGTGTAGAACGCATTATTGACTTTATGGTGACCGATTCCAAACTATCGAGTAATGGCGTCGTACAAAAGAAACACGAGTGTCTCAATCCCGATCCTGTACGCATCTCTGATTCGCTGTTTTTCTCGTCTGATTTCGTGACGTCGTCTGCTTTTTGTGTATTTTAGTCTCCGTCGCGTTTAACGAAGATGCGCTTTAGTGTCTGTTGCGTTTATTTAATTTAATTTATCGACGATGGATAAAACATTTTGTTGCGGGTTTTGTTCGAAAGAATTTAATAATAGATCGTCTTTAACCAGTCATTTGAAAAGAATTCATAACACATATAATAACCCAACAGCCCAAACATCTAGACTCTGCCATGAAAAAGATTGTAATTTTACTTTCATAAGTACCCAGCTATTAATTGAACATTTGAACAAGAAACATGAACTTGTAGAATATGTAAATCAGCAAAAACATTTCAATTCTAAACAAGGTATTTTTTAAATAATTAACTAGTGTTATATAAAGTAACTAATAAATATACTAAATGAAATTATAGATTTCTTGGCCTGGAAGATCAATCTTGAAGAATCAACCCATTCATCCTTTGTCGTTCGCAATTACAAACATAATGAAAAATCAGACGTTAAAAACACTTACTTCGAATGTTCTAGGACTGGTTATTTCGAAGAGCCGAAAGGTAGAAAACGCTGCATAAAATCCCAAGGTACGAAAAAAATAAATGCAAATTGTACAGCCTACATTGTCCTCAGTGAAAACAAGAACTCGAATAACGTCTCAGCTAGATTTTGTGAAACTCATTACCTTCATAGTCCTGAACTTAAGAACTTAGCATTGTCATACAGTGAAAAAGCTACACTAGCTGGCCAAATTTCTCAAGGAGTTCCCATGTATGTCATATTGGACGGTGTAAGAAGTAATGTTTTTCAAGAACAACTTCAGAGAGTTCATTTGCTCACCACGAAGGATTTACATAACATCGAAAGAGATTTTGATTTAAAACACAGAATTCAAAGACATTCTAGTGATTTGATTAGTGTTTGCTCATGGGTTGAAGAAATGAAAGAAGAAGAAGATAATCCTGTTTTGTACTTCAAGCCTCAAGGAAAAGAAGATTTGGAAAGAAATATCCATTCCAACGATTTCTACCTCATAATAATGACGCATGTTCAATGCGATATGTTGAAACGCTTTGGAAATAATAGCATCATTTGTGTTGATTCAACACATGGTATGAACGGATATGACTTTAACCTCACTTCTTTGATGGTGGTAGACGATTATGGAGAAGGTATACCAGTAGCCTTTAGGTATTGCAATAGAGAAGATACCATTTAATGTGATGGAGCTAATTTCTTCCCTTTTCGCTATTAATATAGCTATAAGTGTTTGGGTACAGCGCGTCATTTAATACGCAATAGAGATCGTCACCGTTCGGTTGGGTAAGGACTTGAGTAGGATACTGGTATTTCCAATTACCCGTATGATCAGGAAAACTGTGTCTAGCTATTGTCTCAATGGTATGGCGACAATGAATCAATATTTCATATTTTCCTTCGTTCTCCTCTCCGGTAATTGAAGATTAGCAGTCGGGAGCGAGTCCAAAATGACTATCGCTTTCTTGTATTTAACAATAATCCCTAGCAACCAATGAGACCCTCTGAAAATATTTCTCGCGACTAACAAGGAGACTACCCGAGGTGGTTATCA